>NC_043959.1:54216905-54531905 GCF_902148855.1 Sphaeramia orbicularis
GCAAAAGGTAGCATAGCTCAAAGGTGTTCCAGCTCCCTTCGGACTGAAAACAGCAACTTGTTTCTCTGTGGAGCTTACATCCAGTTCCCCAGACTCCCCCTCATTGTCCGCGGTCACTACTCTGGTATGGGACTATGGTTTAATATGGACCCGGTAACAATGACATTCTTCATACTGGCATACTGCTCAAGGTCTGCTCTCCAGGTAGGCTACAGGCTTGTCCTTTTCAGAGTTCTGAGTCCACAGGGCTTTTACCTCCTCCACTATGTCCCGCATGAATTTCTGCTGCAGCCTAACAACAGAAACCTATTCAGTTAGGAAGTTCAGGGACTTTTTAATGCACTCAGCTTCTTCATTAGGATCTCTTATAGACCCCTGTCAGTTGGTTTTAATTCTAAAATACACCATGTTCATTCAATAGAAATTGGTATGAGCAATTAAGTTTTGTTAAGGCATATCAATATTATTCCAGGTCTGAAAAGTGTTCTGCACATGCTTGAAATCACAATACAGTGGCAGATCCAGAAAAAAAAAAAAGAAAGGGGGGTGGGCAGGAGAACGGTGGGTTCCAGGGTCAGAGCCCACCATTTTCTAAGGGAGTAAAATGAATATTATAAATGCTTCACATCACTTAAAACTGCAATTAAAAAAAAATTATCATGTAATAATGAAATTAATACAGTTTAACCTCACTAATGTGTCCACTTTATGAACCAAAGCAAAGAGTTGGCTTTAATAAGGTTGGTCTCAGTTATGCCATTGAATTCCACTCCAAATAATTTTAAATTAGAAACAACAGGATACAGCAAAGATACTGCATTACCTGTATAATACAGTACCTCTACTGTACCTCTAACAATGTTTTAAGGAACAATGTTCTATACTCTTAGTACCTTTTAAATTATTGATGATGTTTATATGTATGTTCTTAGTTAAGTGATTTATGTAACGTAGCTGACTTTTATTGTATTTTATGTATATTTTCAGTGAGAATGTATGATGTATGCAAGATTAAAAATATGGCAGTGAATTATATTTTTTCGTAACTTCTGCTACTGCCATCTTGGCTAGGATGCTCATGAAAAACAGATTTTTAATCTCAGTTAGTTTTTCCTGGTTAAATAAAGGTTAGATAATAATAATTAAAAAAAAAAAAAAAAAACTACAGTTATTATAATATGAATTTATTATAATTCTAAATATTTAATATAAACACGTAGTATTAATATAAATAAATGTAATATTTTATTTACTTAAAATAAGAATATCTGCAGATTTACAGAAGCTATATAATATGCAAAATACAATATAGTTAATATATATAATATAGTATGGGGGGGCTGTGCCAAGAGTGCCTCTAGGTGAATCTGCCATTGCCATATTTTTATTCAGAAACTGGGCAAATGTAGTCAGTAGTTTCTCAGACAAACAAAAATGTATCTTTTTACGCAAACTTATGTCTAGATAGGTGGTGCAGGAATATACACTCCCCCCTCACAGCTAGAAAGTTCCAGGTTCCCTGATAGTCCAGAGCCTCTTTTTTTGAGTTTGCCTGTTCTCTCTCACTGCACAGGCTTCCTTCCATTTCCCTCACCATTAAACAGAACGCTATACAGTATATACGATCAAAAACAGGTATGCATAGATTAAATCCTGCCAGTGGCCTTCACTACGGTACTGATGAGCATCTGGAATTGGTCCCTGAGCACCTTCCATGACAGTCCACAGCTCCTCATGTGGTAAACGATAATGCTGATGGTAAATACTGTGTGTGTATGTACAATGGGCAAAATGTAGAGACTGAATTTCTGAAAACTGAAAAGTTGAGAAAACATTTTTCCTTTTTTTAAGGTGTGTACTTCCATTTGGGGATACAGTATGTAGTTTACTATATACACTGAACAAAAAATATAAATGCAACACTTTTGTCTTTGCTTCCATTTTTCATGAGCTGAACTCAAAGATCAAAGACTTTTTCTATGTGCACAAAAGACCTATTTCTCTCACAAATCTGTCTAAATCTGTGTTAGTGAGCACTTCTCCTTTGCTGAAATAATCCATCCAGCTCACAGGTATTGCATAACAAGATGATGATTAGACAGCATGATTATTACACAGGTGTGCCTTAGGCTGGCCACAATAAAAGACCACTCTAAAATGTGCAGTTTTACTGTATTAGGGGGGTCCAGAGGGGTCAGAAAAGCATTCAGTATCTGGTGTGACCACCATTTGCCTCACGCAGTGCCACACACCTCCTTTGCAAAGAGTTGATCAGGTCGTTGATTGTGGCCTGTGGAATGTTGGTCCACTCCTCTTCAATGGCTGTGCGAAGTTGCTGGATATTGGCAGGAACTGGAACACACTGTTGTATACACCCATCCATAGCATTCCAAACATGCTCAGTGGGTGACATGTCCAGTGAGTATGCTAGCAATGCAAGAACTGGGATGTTTTCAGCTTCCAGGAATTGTGTCCAGATCCTTCAACATGCATTATCGTGCTGCAACATGAGGTGACAGTTGTAAATGAATGGCACAACACTGGGCCTCAGGATCTGGTCACAGTATCTCTGTGCATTCAAAATGCTATCAATAAAATCCACCTCTGTTCGTTGTCCATAACATACGCCTGGCCATACCATAACCCCACCGCCACCATGGGCCATTTGATTCACAACGTTGACATCAGCAAACTGCTCACCCACATGATGCCATCCATGCTGTCTGCCATCTGTCCTGTACAGTGAAAACTGGGATTCATCTGTGAAGAGAACATTTATCCAAAGTGCCAGACGCCATCGAATGTGAGCATATACCCACTCAAGTCAGTTACGATGATGAACTGCAGTCAGGTCGAGACCCCGATGAGGACAATGAGCATGCAGATGAGTTTGCTTGAGATGGTTTCTGACAGTTTGTGCAGAAATTCTTTGGTTATGCAAACCGACTGTTGCAGCAGCTGTCCAGGTGGATGGTGGATGATCTCAGTCGATCTTGGAGGTGAAGATGCTGGATGTGGAGGTCGTGGGCTGGTGTGGTTACGCGTGGTTTGTGGTTTTGAGGCCGGTTGGATGTACTGCCATATTCTCTGAAACACCTTTGGAGACGGCTTATGGTAGAGAAATGAACATTCAATTCACAGTCAACAGCTCTGGTGGACATTCTTGCTGTCAGCAGGCCAATTACATGCTGCCTCAAAACTTGCGACATCTGTGGCATTGTGCTGTGTGATAAAACTGCACATTTTAGAGTGGCCTTTTATTGTGGCCAGCCTAAGGCACACCTGTGCAGTAATCATGCTGTCTAATCATCATCTTGATATACCACACCTGTGAGGTGGATGGATAATTAAGGAGAAAAGCTCACTAACACAGATTTAGACAGATCTGTGAACAATATTTGAGAAATAGGCCTTTTCTGTACATAGAAAAAGTCTTAGATATTTGAGTTCAGTTCATGAAAAATGGGAGCAAAAACAAAAGTGTTACTGGCACCATTTTGCTTGTGTTGACTCTCAGTTCTATCTCTGGTTTAGATCATTTGACTTCTTTCCCTCTTTCTCCTTTTTCTGATTTCCCTCTGTTTCAACTACCAGCAACGGCATCACTTGTAAGTCTTTAATTTTCAACAATTTTAGCCTCATTCTGGCTCGTTCTTTTATCTTGATCAAAGAACAGACATGGAATCCGTGTCACAAAAAAAATGACTCTTTTTGGGTAGGAATATTACATAATCATGATCCTATACCCCTCAGCCAATTTTTATTTCTGCAGCCATTTATTAACTCACCATGATACATCGATCACTGATTTGGGTCTATTATGACCGATGACAAAATGAAACTAATGGATTTTTGATTTAGGCTGTGAGCTCAGAGAGGACATGCAGTATATCTGACATGACAGGGAGATATCTGTATTCATGTGAGAGACCATGTGTGTGTGTCCCATTTCTTAGTGTCGAGTGGGAGAGTGAGTGTGTTTGTGAGTAAGGTCACACTTTGTGAGATATCAGAAAAGCAATATTCCTTCGAGTTGAGTAGTGTGTGGAAGAGAAGAGGACCACAGCAGGAAGAAAGGGATTGTGGGATGTGGCACTGATAGTCATCTGCTGTTCACTTGGACTACATTTTTGTGTGTCTGCAGTGTGTGTCTGTGTGTGAGATCACTACAATATCAGTAATAGCATTTGTGTCAAAGGATGGACAGTCACTACATTGTTTTATTTTACCTGCATGCCAAAACACTCCTGTACACATGTGTTGATGTAAAAAAGGGGCAAATGAAAAATAATTCTAGAAATAAATGAGTCAATTACTACATAACACAAAACTTTAAATGTATTATTAATTCTAAACCCTGAACAACAGAGGGGCATCATGTAGCAGAACATCTATAGGACAAAAAAAAAAAAAAACACCAATGAATCAGCGCTACATTATAGTTTCAGTAGCTTTGTTCTGTTTTTAGACAGAAAACAGGAACCATAAACCAAATCACCTCTGTTTTCCGTACATTTTGTGTTGTCAATAGCTGCACCAAAGATCTTTCTGGAATCGTCTGAACAAGGTCAGAGCTGTCAAAGTTTACTACTACTACTACTGATTGCACTTAATGTATTTATTGCAATTTAATCGTATTTCAACTGTATTTTAATTGCATTTTAAAATTGTATTTTAATCGTATTTTGCACTGTTAAGCACTTTGTGACTCCCTGTCTGTGAAAAGTGCTCTATAAATAAAAGTTACTTACTTACTACAAAAATAAAAGCATCACATAATAACCATATACCTTCATAAGGCTGTGGTGTTAGTTTTCCTCATGAGACACCAGCTGAGTGACACATTACTCTCTCTAATGGTCACATAAATCTATTGGCCTGTGAATAAATTAAGCCCATATTTCTACTACCCAGTACAATGGGGTCTTTCCGAAATTTCAGAGCTCTTTATTCTAAAGACTCAATGATAATGATATTTATGTAATCTATATTATAAAAGCCAAGTGGCCTCTGTGTGTGTGCATGTATGTGTGTCTGGGGACTCACATAAAATCCAGAAAGAGCTGACTGCTGCAGTTTGGCATACTTATGTATTTTTGGTCAAGGAACAGACCAGCGAAATCAGCAAGTTGATGGATCCAGTATTTTGGGAGATATTACACTGGAAAAAATCAAAATCTTACCAAGTGTATTTTTCTCAAATCTAGTCAAAATATCTCATCACACTTAAAATGAGACATAATCACCTAAAGAGTAACTTTTCAGTGAGATATAAGAACTTATTTTTAGACAATAGATCTTGAAAATTTTATTTCAAGATGTCTTCCCAAGATAATTTCCACTTGTTCCATTTTTTCATTGGCAGATTTTTTGCTTAATTCAAGCAAAAAAAAAAATCTGCCAATGGAACAAGTGAAAATGATCTTGGCAAGATATCTTGAAATAAGATTGTGTGATGAGATATTTTGACTAGAAATGAGAAAATGCACTTGGTCCTAGCCTTACAATCGTGTTGCTATAGCCAGAATGCTTTGGTGGTGACTGCTGGACAAATGCAGTACAGCATGCATGTATACACAACAGCATACAAACTACCACATGTATAACGCAATGGGTCAACAAGTACATACATACACCTCCTTCAAAGGGACAATAGATGAGACAACTGAGTAAAAACAAAGTAGATGGAAAGAAGGAGTGAATCTTTTGGTACAAATTTGCAGTGTATAATATAATCTCAGTCTGACCCACAATAAGTTTGTAACCATGATGACCCCCCCCTTCTTTATCATGTCACATTAAGTCTTATGAGGTAGAGTAGCTAGAGGCTGTAGTGAAGTATCATTCCTTTATGATAATAGCAACTCCAACATTAGCAAAAGTAGACACCAAAATAACTTGAATGAGACCAAGAAAGTATAGAAAGTATGTATCTAAAAGATTACTTGGGTAGTCAGTCATTTTCAACAGGTTAATAATAATCAGCTAATAATCAGCTACTTATATACTGTTTCTCTAAGGAAACAACCTACTACGTTTTATCAGTATCTCTACTCTATATATCTATCACTTGTAAGGAGGAAAAACATGAAGTTCATTAACTACATTCACTGATTGAAGCCTTAATGTTTGCTATTTTCTTTCATTATCAGAGCAACTAATTATAAAACAGGTTACGGAAAGATTATGTTGATAGTTGGTCTGTAATTAGGCTACACACCTTTTGCAGCTAGTCATGAATACTGACAGATTATCACCTTTAACACTCACATCGTGGATCTTTTAACATACACATGTTTATTTACACATGCAGCAGTTAAGGCATCATTATTATTCATTCCTTTTCACCTGCTCCAATTATTTACTCTCCTTAGGATCTTCTAACTGACTCCTTAGGGAAGTATCTTGCTCATCAGCTGCTGTATTCTCCACTTTGTTCACGTTAGTCAGCAACCGTGGTCAAAACGCCTGTAGAATTTGTGTGAACTGAACAATTGTAAAAGCTTACTTCCTACTTTTTTACTGTTGTTGTTTGTGTCTTTCAGGTCAGCGATGACATTCACTCTTGCCCACACTTCCTCAGCCTCCACACCTTTATGTAAAGTAATGTTTGTGTCAGGTTGTTTCAGTGAGGGATAATAGAACAGTGTTTTCAGTTTGGGAGGAACATTTACTGCACCATGTTCACGTCAGAGGTGAACTGGTGAAAACAACTTCTCAAATGTTAAATATGTAGAGATAAGATTACATAGTGTTAAGACTGATCGGTGATTACAGCTACTTCGTGTTGATCCTAATAGGTATTCATAGACCCTCAGAGAGTTAACCTGAGGCTCACTGTAAATCAGGGGTGTCAAACATACGGCACGGGGGCCAAAACTGGCCCGCCAAGTGTCCAGTCCCGCAGGATGCAAACATTGAACATATTAACTAGGGCTGCACGATTAATCGATTTTAAATCGAAATCGGATTTTTTAATTAGGACGATTTTTAAAATAGGGAAATCGTAAAATCAATTTCATCTCTCTCGTGCCTGCGGGCCGCGCGCTTGCGGGCTACCGTAGGCTCCTCCTCCTATCAGTGACAGCGGTCTGTCACAGAAGTCCGTGTAATGACCGGACTTTAAATGTGTTCATGAACCCGCAGTACTTATAGCAATGTAAGTCGTGGCTTCACGCACGGATCCCACAACTGAAATATAACTGCATGCGGATCACTCTTCCGTTGTCCCGGATCCGTACCGTACTGTCTTCTTCCGAACCGGGTCCGGGTCTCGGGGTCATCAGCCTCAGCAGAGGAGCCCAGACAGCCCTGTGCCCACACACATCCACCAGCTCCACACATAGAATCCATCCAGTGTGTCCTGGGTCGGTCTGTTCCCCGCACGGATCCCCCAGTTTAAATAGAACCGCATGTGGATCACTCATATTAACGTGGTCCACGCACACACGCACGCACGCACGCACGACTGATGCCTGTCACTGACTTACATTTGTATCTCTTCTGTGGGCCCAGATACCCAGAGGAAAAAAAAAAAAAAAAAAAAAAAAAAAAAAAAAAAAAAATATATATATATATATATATATATATAATAAGAATTAATTTTGTCCTCTTACTTGCTAAATTTTTCATTCACAAATGTAAGTTCTGTAACACAAAACCAAATATTTTTTATTTTTTGAAAGATATTGAACTTTATTTAAAGCTGTTAGATAAATCTGGAAACAAAAAGGCTATAAAAAACATAAGTATTTGCTCTGATTTGGACATTGTATTATAGTGTATTCCCCCTGGCAAACTTATGTTATTTTCTTGTTGTATACATTGTTTGTATACTCTACTTCATTCAATAAAGATTTAATTAAGAAAAAAACTTCTCTGGGTTCATCACGTGATACCATCACAGATTTGAGGTAGGGAGCAGTGCCTTGCATTGTTGGCTGCTCACAAAAACGACATGCTGACTTCTGTTGTCTTTTGTAGTTTTACCCAAAAATTGAAATCAAAATCGAAAATCGAGTTTTTAGAGGAAAAAATCAGGATTTTTTTTTTTTTGCCAAAATCGTGCAGCCTTAATATTAACCCTCCGGTATCCCGTCCACCAAGGCCCTTACTAAGCACCAAGTGTGCCTTTTTGGCACACTTGTGGAGTAATGTCAAAAAATTTTTCATACGGTTTGTTTTGAATTCTTTTATGCTTTTTTCTATTTCATCAACTTGAGCCGTAAATAAAAATACCAAATACTTAATAATTGTCATTTTTTAACCCTTTAAATGCCATGTTTGTAATGTAAACAAGCCATTTTTTGGATGCAAAATACACAAACAAATAATTTTTTCAGTATGCGACATAAAAAGTGGATCACATATTATTTGATTTTTGCAGCCTGGCATATGTCAATGATTAACAGCAACATCGGTTAATTTGCATTATTATTTTTGGTGCTAGGTCAAATGTTCAAAAATACTAGCATCTGTCATCAAGTGTACCAAAAAGGCACACCTATAAATCAAACTATTAAGTATAATATATTGATTCATTTTTCTGCTCTAATTTGATTTTATTTTTGTAAATCAAGGTCAGCCCTAATTGTACATATCAAATGGAAGAAATAGTGCGTTTTAGGCACACTTGGGAGACAGATGCTAGTCTTGTAATTTTCTTTTGTTTATAATGTGCACATTTTAGTTGGTGGCCAGAATTTTAAAGATCATGCCAAAATGAACAACTTTTGAATTCTAACCTTATTTGAATTATGAAAAATAATATGAAGTTTTTTAACACAAAGTGCAAAGTGTGCCTAAAAGGTGCACCTGGGTACCGGAGGGTTAACAGTGAACGGTGTCAAATTGCATAATGAAAATATTTACATTTACAAACTATTCTCACAATAAAATGTGAAAAACCTGAACAAATATGAACAACCAGAAATGTTTTAAGAAAAAAAAAAGTTTAATTTGAACAAACTAATAGATTCACTGTGATCTGTAAGTTGTGTTAATAATAAGCTGAGCCATGATATTCTTGAAATTGCACTTATTTTTCTTAACAAATGTCAGGTTGTACATGGTTGTTGAGGTTATTCATATTTTCACAATGCAATTAGACTTTTTTTCACACTAAAACAAAGTGAAAAATTCTGATTATTGGTATGTGAAAGTTATTATGCCTATTATTTTACTGGTCCGGCCCACTTGAGATCACATTGTGTATTATAATATTACCCTCTGTTCGTGGCCCCTGAACTAAAATGAGTTTGATACCCATGCTGTAAATCTAAGTTTCTGTTTCATTTCTTGATTCACTGAATGTACCTGATACCTCCTGAGACCAATCAATGCATTTTTGTTCTCTAGGGGACAAGAATTTCACAGCTTTATTTAACTCTTCAAGAAAATGCATTTAGATTGATATCAAAGCACTCCTACATTATTTTTCACCCCTTATTGTAATATTACCCTCTGCATCTTTGAGTAAAAATCAGCTATTTTCCTATATTTCATTTACTGATCTTTAAGATGTTCATAAAAGTTTAAAGTAAATTCAGAAGTGTATCATTTACTTGGCCACAAATAAAATGCATGTAGAAAAACAGGTTTTTCGACAAGAACCAGTGTTGCAGAACATGATGGTGTCCCCATATTAACTACAGTGCATCTAAGCATCCAGATAAGACATGTGATGCTGAAAACCTTAGAAATTACCATACATTTCATTTGAATAGTTAAGTATAACCATAGGATTACAAGTTCAAAAGTTATTTTTGACACAGGTGGCCCTTAAGGTCTGTTAGAGATAATAAAAAGAAGAACCCCAAAATTAAAAAAAAAAAAAAAAGCAAAATATGTCTAACAAATGACTGCATCATGCTGTGTTCATTCAAGATGAATTATTTTATTTAATTAAAAAGCGCAGAAATGTACTTTCCTGGTTCACAGCATGTTAAGAATTATACCATTAAAAGTGCAGCCTGTTCACTCTCTTTACTGACTCCATTTAAACTAAACTAACTTTACACACACCCAATAACTGTATTGAAATAGAAATCCAATAGTTGTATAGTCCCGACGGCAAAAATCTTTAAAGGGAAAAAAAATAGCAATGAAAGACCTAGACCGAATAATTTTATAAACTTCAACTCTAAAATCAATAAATATACCATACATAAACTTTGCTGAAGTTGAACTGATAAATTCAAAAACTCATACAAATTGAATATGATTAACATGCTCAGTTCAGTCAGATCAGAGATGTTTCACAGATGTTTTTTTCAATTAAATATTACGTTGAGTGGGTAGATGCTTTGGTTTAGGGTGACCTTCTTTCTCTACTTTCACTACTAATATTAATGGTTGAACTGTATCACCTTTTTTTTTTTTTTCTTTTTTAATGCTACACAAAAGCAATCTTTTTTTAGTATGATTTTCAACTGTTGCTTGGACCTTGTTTTCAGCTGTGTCTCTCAATATTTCTGTTGCTGCTTAGCAACAGGCACACACCTGCTGCTTTCTTCAGCTTTCCAACTCATGAGCTGATGCTTCTTACAGCCCAAATACTGCAGACCTTCCCACACATGCTAAATGCCACATGTCTAATCATAACAGCTTTAGTACCACATTTAAGTAGATAAAGTATCACCTTAAAGATTCATCTGTAACTGTTTTGAGTTTATTGTAATGCTAATTTTTTAAAAAATTTAATTGTATTTTTTAACTTTCCTATGGTTATAAATATAATGCATTTGACAGAGCTGAACTTCAATGATGATCTATTTTTTTTCTGTAATTATTTTAACATTCTAAATGTGCCGTTCAACTGGGATGAACCTTTCTCCATAACTATAGTGGCACCACATCTAAGTTACCACTATGGAGAAAACATTGGCAGCGTGAGAGGGCTTCAAAGAGTGGGACATCTCTACAAAGCAACAATTCAAGCTTCAGAAGCAGCTACAAACAGGAACACTAATGGCCACCAGCCATTGTGTGCCTCTTGACAGGATGTGAATGTGTGGCAGGAGGGAGGCTGGGACCAAAATGAGGGCTGTAATGTTGCTGAAGGTCCATATACAAACAAAAAGTTCATCAAGGCTTTCAGAATTGTGGACACTATTTGTCTGATAAACATAATTTAAGGCTGTAAAGATAAACAGTATTATCCTGTAATCAAATGGCAAGAACCCTGAATGACAGAGGGGGACAAGAAAATTTTGAAAAAGCCTTATTTTTTGGAACATTTTTCTTATTTTTAGCCCCAAAATATACAAGCGCTAGAAAACAAATCAAATTTTAAGGAAAGATATCTAATGTTTCAACTAATATGGAGCAGAATTGTCCTCATAACAAGCAATAACTAGGGTTTGCATGAAATTCCAGCAAAGGAACAAGATCGGTTTTTGCTTTCTTTTTTTTTTTTTTTATTTTTTTTATTTTTATGAATGTACAACTTCAGAATCTATGAAATGTATGCAATGACATTAAACTTTACAGTGATGTTTTTGTTCACTGATTGGATGCTGTCACATTTCAGTTGGCTGCACACCACATAAACAGCCCTACTAGAAATAAGTCAAATATTCTTAAATTTGATTGAACTTTCTTGTTTTGAGCAAAAAATCTTATTTGCTTGGTTAAAATTGTTAAAATTAGCATATACGTTAAACCATTTTAAGACTTGAAACTAGAAAGAAGTCCAAATTCTATAGACGTTTGTACTTATTAGAAACAAATATACACTGTTTTGTGAGAAATGTTTACTTTTGTTCTCTTGATAATGCTGATTTAAAGATTTTTTTACTTTGAGAATGTGCACCTTGAATAAGAGTAATTTACTCTGTTACTCTATGAAGGTTCTTGTCTTTTAATTGCAACAGCTGCAACTGTTTTGAGCTGAAGATGCTGACATTTTCTTTGAGAGCGACAAGGATCGACAGGATTAGGAACAAGAACATCAAAGGGACCGCTCAGGTTGTACGTTTTGGAGAGGCCATGTAGAGATGGTTGGGACATACACAGAGGAGGAGGAGAGGAAGAGAGAGAGAGAACACACAGGCTGAGGTGGCCCTTTTATAACAGTAAGCCACGCCCATAAGGTGTGGCCAAAGACCAGATGACCCACAGTCCTGTCCTCCATGGACACTGGCGACTGGAGGGAGACAAGAGAGACATTAAGATAAGATAAGATTAGATAAGATAAGATTAGATTAGATTAGATTTGACTAGTTATCCCACTGTGGGGAAATTTCAGTTAGCAGCACCAACATACAACACGCAAGTGCAGAAAAAAAATTAATATAAAGAGAAAAAAATAAAAAGAATAATAAATAAGAAAAATAAGAAATGTGATAGATAGATAGATAGATAGATAGATAGATAGATAGATAGATAGATAGATAGATAGATAGATAGATAGATAGATAGATAGATAGATAGATAGAGAATTAGAATTCAAATTAAATATTATTTACATATTTACATTGTGGCTGCACATGCACATTGTGTGATATGGGGGGTGGGGGTTTACTGAGGCTGTCACAACTCTTACACAACACTGTTTATTGGCTCATAAGATTTCTATCAAATTGGACTTTTTTGTAGTCTGTTGAAGTGGTTAGATGAATTCTAGCCAAGCAAATGTTGCTTACCCCATTACTAGATTTTTTTTTTTTTTTTTGCTCAAAGCAATGAAATTTACAAATGCACCGTTGCCCATAAATTTGGATTGAAATGTTTTTATTTCTTCTCATGAAATGACTGTGATAATGCGATCTGTTCTTGATAGATAAAGTGTAACTAGGACTTCATATGTAATCACTACACCAGGTCAAAGGTGATTTGCTTGAAACATTTTATGCTCATCAGTGTCTTTCCTTGTTTAGTTTTAGAAGGGGTGTTTTTGCAGTGTAGACTTTAATTTGATGTAATGAATGCAGAAGATTATTATATACATATATTTTTTAAAAGGGATTATTTCAGCAAGTACAAAGGTAAGGATGTGTTCTTTATGAGATCAAGGCTAAAAAGATGAACCAGATGAGTAATTTAGATCATGGAAAACACAAGCGAAGTGTTTGATCATGCTACACACTATGCTGCTGTAAACAGGTTACATCATGCTGCTTGAAAACAAGTAAAACATTACCTGTCAAGGACTCCTCAGAAATAGTGCTGAAAATAATGCATTGTATCAGGGATTTCAGGGAATTTTATAGGATTGGTCATAATGTGCGGGTTTAACAGAGTTTTCTGCTGAACTCACTCAAGTCCTCTGACTAATGGATGCTATATGATGTTATCCTTGGCTGTCATCATTATCTCGCTGACTGATTTAGCTGGGCAGATAACCTCTTCCACCCCACTACATTAAACTCATTTACATAGAAGAGATGCCTACAATCTTAAGGGAACAATCAATGCCACTCTTATTTTAGGTATGGATGACTTCAACCTGAAATGACTGATGGTTTATGCAGTAATTGTCTAAGTTGGACCAGTAACTGGGCTTTGGAGGTGACACGGATAGGGCACAAGAGAATACCAATGTATGTACTGTATGTCAGCCTAATGTTTTATTTTAGTCAACTAATACAGCTAATATTCAGCTTAGTTTTGGACTATATTTTCTATTCCCTCAGTTATGACTCACCTGTATTCCTGTTTAGATATATTTATTAAATTTCAAATACAGAATACACACAGGTATTCAAACACACAAAAAAGAGAAAAAAACAAAGAAAGAGAGAAAAAAAAATAAATAAAAAGTTAAACAAAACCCGCTTAACCCTCCCAAACCCCTTGCTGTCACCAAAACCATACGCATATACAATATGGCACTGTAAATATAAATAAAGTCACATGTCAGAGTGTTACATACACATACATCTTAACTTGTTAAAGGCCTTGTACATGCGTCATAGGATTGTCAAAAAAGATTAAAAAAGATTTCTACACTTTATGAAACTTCTGTTCAGATCCACGTAATGCATATTGAATTTTTTCGAGTTTAAGGTTGGAGACTCACCTGTATTAATAGAGCCGTATATTATTTATCCTTTCAGATAACCAAGTACTGATTTACCACATAACCCATTTAACACATAAGGACCCAGTGTTACTTCTGTGGACATTCCCAAAGGAATTTTTCTTTATATTTATCCTTAAGTGATTTATCACCATTTATTGTAAGATTATCTTCTGTATTTTTTTTTTTTTTTTTTTTTTGTGAAAATCAGGTATTTTCCTACATGTAATTAACTAATTATGTAGATGTTCATAAAAGGTCAGATTAAAGTTGAGGGTTATAATTATCAAAAACAGAGAAAACTGATAAAAAATTGACTTTTTCAGCAAATATATTATTATTAACACTGTCATTGATCCAGCTCCTTGGGTTTTACTGGTGAATCAATGTTGTAGAAGATGACAGTGTTTCCACGGTAACTACGGAACCTCTGAACATCCAAATACGTCATATCTGATGACTATGAAAAGATGACAAACTGTATTTTACACCAGTTACTTACATATATTGATAGGATTAATGGTTCAACATGTATTAAACAGTTACATCAGTAGATGGTTTTGGCCGACAGTGGACGTTTGGGTCTTTATGGGTTAAACTATAGTCCTGTCTAAAACACTGATGTAAAGGAGACTAAACAGAGTTATAACAACCTGAACATCTCACCTTTGATATTTGAAGCAGGTTAAACCTTTTCGGACGATTGTGTCTCCGGCGACACATTTTTTTCATCCACCGTCCTTCAAATTACTGTAAGTCCTGAACTGTTTGTTCTATTGAGAAAATCCAAATGTAGTCTGAAAGTTGATTGAGAGCTTTCTATCGGTGCATAACATGTTAGGGTAGAGACATGCATCGGCTGAGGGGGAAGGGTGGAAGTGGGCGGAACAGAGCAGCAGAGTGTAGTCGCTGATAGAGAAATGGAAGATTTTATTACTTTTGGCAGCATTTTAGTGAAATTTTAGAAATGTTTTTGCGATTAATTCTTATAACTAATTGTATGTAATAGTGACAGGGTTGTTTTGGAGTTTTCTACTAGAGTGTTTTGCAATGTTTTTGCCAAGTTTTGCTGATTTTTTTCACTGTTTTTATCTGTCTTTCTGATTTGTATAGTTAATTGATGAATGACTAGAAATAAAAATATGTTCTAGACAGACAAAAATATTTGAGCACATGTAAAATAGTTGAAAGTTTATTTCTATAATCTTATAAAATTTCATTATATACATTTACAGTTGTGCTTCGTAGTAAATAGGACAAAAATTGAAGTCTGTTTTTTTGTCGCTTTAACACACTGTTTTACGCATTTGTCACATACAATAATGATAATTAATGGCCAAACATTGTAAGTTAAGTTCTTTTTGATATAAAGGTGCAAAAGAATTGGCAAAAAAGACATTTTCTGATACTTTAATTGCAAAAACAACATAAAGAAATCTAGGCCTGTTATGGTCGTCATTAAAGGGTTAATCATCTGCTTCATTTTCCTTCTTCCCTTTACAGCGTGTCCCACTTTGTACCTCATTCAAAGCTACTTGATAATACAGCAAAAATTATCCAATCACCCAAAGACAAGAAAACAAAAAGTGATTGGCTGGGGGTACAAATATGTGCCCTCCCCACCCCAAGTTGTTTCTTAAATCATCCAATGAGAGCGCAGCGTCAAGTCACCAGTATGTCACATATTTTAAGAGGCCAATGTCTCACAACCTGAATATATATGTCAGGGTAGAGACTGCGATCTGGTAGGATCGGCGATTCTACCAGTAGAGACTCCGATCGTAGTCTCTACCAGTAGAAACTCCGAACCCTAACCCTAACCCTAACCCCTAACCCTAACCCTAACCCTTCTACTGGCAGGATCGGAGTTTCTACCAGTAGAGACTACGATTGGAGTCTCTACTGGTAGAATCGCCGATCCTACCAGATCGCAGTCTCTACCCTTACATATATACACACACACACACACACACACACACACACACACATATATATATATATATATATATATATATATATTTCTGTGTGTGTGTGTGTGTGTGTGTGTGTGTAAAATGATAATTTCTATTAATGCATCTCAGTGTGGACGGTGGTTGCTTAAATTAGATTTCAACTGGTCTTTTGTGTCTGTTGCTGCATAACCTACTACAACAAGGAATCCATAGTAAGGGAGTATTGAGCAGAATCTGTACGAGCAGATGCTATGGAGAACAGAGGTACATCTTTAGGTTGAGGAGGCCTTCATTTACATAAGGCTACATCATCAAATTCCGCCAAAAGACTGATCTAGACTTCCTGTGTTCTTCCTTCAGACATTTCTGTGGATCCTCTGTACATTTAAAAAAAAAAAAAATCTTCTAAAAATGGCACTAAATGAAAAGGAGTCAACCACTTTGCAGAGGCTGTATATCCCATACTGAGTATGGATAGCATATTGAATACAAAGACATTCAGTCAAAAATAAATTTAAACATCCAGAGGACAGACATGAAGGGAAGATAGTAAGGCTACTGGGTGTGTGCAGTTCTAAGAGAAGAGAATAATATAATTAAGAGCATCGTTAAGTGCATCATACACATAGATGAATATAAAACTAAACCCAAGAGCACTATTGTTGGGTCATTGTCACTCATGCAATAGCGGTCACATGAGTTTCATTATGTCCTTAGCTAACTTCAGGCTGTTGCTCACTGATGCAATCGAAGCTAATTGTGTTTACCTGTTCCCATCCCTGGTCCCAGATGTTAGTGATTGAGGTTAAATCTTTTTTGGGTAGATTTTACCCAGTGTTGGTGTTTGTGTAATCAAGGGTAACAATGTTCAGGTCTTCCGTATTTATTGTGCCATATTGTGCACAGCTGTCATCCATGCACGTCAACAAGTGAGTATAAAGCTAAGGTTAATTTACATTAGAAATCATAACCTCTGCAGATTTCTTCTTCGATGCTAATACACTACATGTACCTGTACTGTATGTATGTAAGAGTGATCCTGGAATTTGCATGTAATCCTAATTGAGTGTAATGGTCATGACAAAATATCACTTAGTGGTGATTTCCAAAGGAATTCATATGGTCGAACAATTTTACAGTCAGCTGGTTATTTTCTCTTGGTTATTTATCATTTTTTGATTACCTCTGCCACTGTTGTCAGTGAGGCAGGAAGACTTTGCCTTCACTGGACAAGGCTGATATGTCCCAGAAATGGGTGGACCAAAAAAAAAGTTCCCAGCTCCATTATTATTATTATTATTATTATTATTATTATTATTATTTGGAAATTTTCATGATTTCCTAATTTTTCATACATTTTAATGCCTTTTTATAGGGTCTTCCCATGATACCTTTTTTGCATTTTATGAGATGTTGTATAGCTAAAAGAAGAGTACTTCAATTTGTCATGTATTATTGTAATTAATTATACGCCTATTTTAATATTAAGCATTTTTTTAATTGGGTGAAACATATACATTGTTAGTGATGGTGTTACAAATATGTAACTGTGACGTCACCCACTGGTTCCTGAATTGTTGTTTTGAAGCCAGTAGTTGATGATTTAGTGGTTGCCATGTTGCCTTTTTGGAAGCAGAACTGACCATATTTGGACAAAAATATGAGGTGGAACTACAGGAGCAGAGGTGAGCTAATGCTAAATGCTAAGTGACTCAGTGAAATGGTAAACCTTATCAAGCACCGTGCAAGTTTTTACATTTTACTGTCATCTTATTGGAACCTATTAACCACCATTACAGTGGAGCTGTCTGTCAGGAAAATGCACTTTATTAAATAAACGGACGCTCCACAAGTCTGACTCAGCAGGTGAAAGCTGTGTCATACAGACCTGTCAATCTACGTCGAGACAGCAGACAGCAAGGTCACTATTTGACCTTAGATCTGATTAACAAAGTGAACATCTATAGATGGACCACCAGATGACCCCTTAAAGGGTTCAAATATAATAGATGAGACCAGAATGATCCCTACGTCTATGGGAGCCTTTTTTTTTTTTTTTTTTGAAGCAACCATTGCAGACGTCAGTGGTATTATAAGTTTAATATACTTCCACAAGGGGTTTATTTTTGGCATGCAGTGCAAGAACAATTATAGTAATAAAGTATAACCTGACTGTGTTCAGTAGTAATATAGATTTAAAAACATTTGCATTAGTGCTGTGCTTATGTTGCAGCAGAACAATGCAACATAAAAGAAATAAAAAAGAGTAATAAAAAAGGATTAATCCTTTTTATTTATCTTGTAAATTTAAATGATCCTGTGCATTTTAAATAATTAACTACATGTCGACTTAAGTTAATGAGGTGAGACTCCATTTCCACCTATAAATGATTGTGCCAAATATATATCAATAAACAACAAACCTGGGAGCTGAACACAACCTGCACTTACCAGACGATGCCATCCATGAATGTTTTTTGATCGGTCGTAAGAACTTTGGTCAGGCCTATGAAGGACCTGCAGTAGAGCTGCAGCTATCCATTATTTTTGTAATTAATCTATTATTTTCTTCGATTCAGTCTAATTAAAAGATTATTTAAATAGGTGAAAATATTGTAAAAATGTGAATGACAGACAGCTTGTCCTTTATTTGAGAACCAGTTGAAACAACCACAAAAAATATAAAACTAAAAGGACATATGAAAAAATATAAATAGAAATAACGATAACAACCACAGTATGAAAGTATACATAAAAAAACCTATATATAAACACAACAACAAAGTCAAATTACACCTACAAACAATATGTGTACTGCAGTCTTCAACAAATTTGTATCCAACTTACTAACAACTTAAGATGACATACAAGATAACATACAACTTGGGGAAAAAAAAGCCAAATATTTTCAGTGTTTGTGTGAAAGCTTAACAGTTTAACCCTCTGGTATCTGGGCGCACCTTTTAGGCACACTTTGCACTTTGTGTTAAAAAAAACTTCATATTATTTTTCACAATTTAAATAAGGTTAGAATTCAAAAGTTGTTCATTTTTGCATGATCTTTAAAATTCTGTCCACCAACTAAAATTTGCACATTGTAAACCAGTAAAAATTACAAGACTAGCATCTTTCTCCCAAGTGTGCCTAAAATGTACTATTTATTCCATTTGACATGTATGATTAGGGCTGACCTTGATTTACAAAAATAAAATGAAATTAGTCAGCCCTGCGATGAACTGGCGAAATGTCTAGGGTATACCCTGCCTTCACCCATAAGTAGCTGGGATAGGCTCCAAGCGACCCCCGTGACCCTAGTGAGGATAAAGCGGGTTCAGAAAATGAATGAATGAAATCAAATTAGAGCAGAAAAATAAATCAATATATAATATTTAATAGTTTGATTTATAGGTGTGCATTTTACACACACTTATGTTTATGTTGTGTTTATGTTTATGCATTTGGCAGACGCTTTTTTCCAAAGCGACTTACAGGGGAAAACCAATTAAATCACTCAATCAATCAAATTTTATTTATATAGCGCCAGATCACAAAAAAGTTATCTCTTGACATTTTATATATAGAGTTGGTCAAAACCAGACTCTAAGTCAATTTACAGAAACCCAACAGAATCCTCCAGGAGCAAACACTTGTGACTGGTGACAGTGGCGAGGAAAAACTTCCCTTTAACAGCAGAAACCTGGAGCAGACCCAGACTCCTGGAGGATGGACGTCTGCCTTGACCAGTTGGGGTTAAAGAGAGAGAGTAGAGAAGGGGAAAAAGAGAGAGCGATAGAGATAGAGACTGGGGGAGAGGGGGAGAAGGGGGGGGTAGGGGGAGACACATGGAGGCGGTTGAGGATAAGTGAGTGGTGATGATGAGGGCAGGGAAGAGGCCGGACCACCGCAGCAGGTCCAGAGATAATCGTGAAAGAATCTGTGGTTATCCTGGGAAAAACCTTATTAGAATATTTAAAATGGAATGTTTGAAAGTGCTAGGATAGGAGGTGCTCTCGGAAGAGCTGGGTCTTCAGGAGCTTCTTGAAGATAGGCAGGGATGACTCTGTTCTTGTAGCACTTGGTAGAGCGTTCCACCAACGTGGAACGACCCATGAAAAGAGCCTGGATTGTCTTGTACAAGGTCTGGGGACCACCAGACTACGTTCCCCAGACGAGCGTAGTGGTCGTGGGGCGACATAAGCTTTTATTAGTGCACGTAAGTAGACAGGAGCAGACCCACTGAGAATTTTGTAGGCTAGGATTAAAGATTTGAATTTGATGTGGGCAGCTATGGGTAGCCAGTGTAACTCAATGAGTAAGGGGGTGACATGTGCCCTTGTGCCATGTGCCCTGTCACACACTTGGTGACAGATGCTAGTATTTTTGAACATTTGACCTCGCGCAAAAAATAATAATGCAAATTAACCAATGTTGGAGTTAATCATTGACATATACCAGGCTGCAAAAATCAATATGTGATCCACTTTTTATGTAGTATACTGTATTGAAAAAAAAAAAACTTTTTGTGTTTTTTGCATCTAAAAAAAAGGGTTTGCTTACATTACAAACACAGCATTTAAAGGGTTAAAAAATGTGGCAATTATTGAGTATTTGGTATTTTTATTTATGGCTCAAGTTGATGAGATAGAAAAAGTCTAAAAAAATTAAAAACAAACTGTATGAAAAATTTGTTGACATTATTCCACAAGTGTGCCAAAAAGGCACACCTTGTGCTTATCGAGGTCCTTGCTGGACGGGATACCGGAGGGTTAAAGGAGTAAGTGATTATAATAAAAGTGACCACATAAACATTTTCTGCTTTTTTGTCCTCACTCTTCTGAACTGTTATGAACATGTTATTTGTGTTGATCCTGGAGTCATGTGCGTCACAATAAGCGTCCGTGTGAAACACAACAGTGGAACCAATGTTTAAAGACAGCAAAATTAAGGAAACAAAGCTTTAATTTTAATTTTCAAAAGATATTTTTTTGGTCAAGTCTGGTTGATTAATTATTTCAGCTTTAACCTGAAGTGTCCCTAATGGTGAAAAACTGCACAGATGCCAAAATAAAGTGTGTCAGAGCTGCTGAAGGGAGGGTTCTGCAGGATAGAGCATGAAGCCAAGAAGCTGCCCCATTCGTATAGTAACACAGACACTGATGACTACAGTGTTGCAACGTAGTGTGTAGTATGATCATGTAGCCCGTGCAACACACTAGCTAATTCACCTTAAAAATAATAACACTAATACACATCTTTCATCATACTGCAGTGACATAACCCATAATCTGAACAACCACTGTGAGAAATCAGAGCTATCTGTTGGTTGGCATTGGCAGGCAGCAGTTGGAACATAAATCCACTTTGCCTCTATACTGATAATCTTCATTTTGATTATCAACCAGGCTGAGTGTCTTGGTATCTATGCTCTGGGCTAGTGTTGCATTCTGGCTCAAATTAAAAAGGCTGAACTGAAGAGAGCTGGGTTCAGATTGTTGTAACCATTTGACATCTCTATCCAGACTGCTTTACAATGCCAACAATGGCAGCTTACCACATGAATTATTTCTTATAATAACCAAGACATGTCACATCTTTTTTTATATGATGTGTATGTGTCCCTGGGGTGCAGTAATCTAAGACCTATAAACCATAATAGCTGAGGGTGGTTTTACTTTTTAGCAAAATACACCATTTCCTGTGAAGTTACACTTGATACCTTGAAATAACAGGCTAGTGTTGAATAAGGACCACATGAGGACAGGACTGAGGTTTGTTTCTAAGTGCTGCACTAAAATAAAGAGACTAAAGGAAAGCTGTTTGACAGTGCGTGTGTTGGTTTGTTCACATTATTTTCAATCAAAGTTATACTGACCCTTAGAGAAGTTCAATAAAAAAACTGCTGCTTATGAGTTAAAACGAAATAGGCCACAGAGAATCCAAAAAGGTGCAGCTTAAGTGGATTTATCACAGCATCTTTTTAGTTCCCTCTTGTTCTCTTAAACCTGTGAGAAGCATCGCTTTTCTAAAAATGGAAACTTTGTTAGGGCTGTCATTAATGCTTTAATTTAACCTTACAAAATACTTCAACCACATATTAATCAGCTTTTAGCAAGTGCACGCAGTCTTTAAAAAAAACACATTTTTTACTGTGAGAAATTCTGTTTATCAAGTCTTTTAAAAACAAATTGATATGAGGATTTTTTCTGATGTAATAAATAATGTGTTATCTTTTGTTCAGTCTTCATTATCTGGTGGGAAACTGTGACTAAATCATTATTGCAGGTTTATGACCGGAAGATATTTCAGCAAGTGATTTCATAAGTGCATAATTAGCATAGTTACCACTTCTCCACACCTGTAGGTGTCAATAAATGAAACATCTCACATGGGGGTGGGGGTTGAGGAGTGTACCATCCATCACCTCACATCCTTCCTTCGCAAAAACTTCACATCGTCACAAATTTACTGTAATTTATGAAACAAGACCACCAGATATTTCAGACTGTCACATCCATTATGCTCAATAATTCCTCTGTGTTTAAATGCAGTAAAAGAACCATTTGTGTGTGAATCAATTCGTTGACCTTTAAACATTCTACCAGGATTTGGATCAATGTTTCTATCTTCAGTTGTTTCGGAGGTACTTGTGGATGAGGATGTAATGTCAGTGACTTTACTATATTACCACACTATGAGTACATTCAGGTCTTTTATTAAAAAAAAAGAAAAAGAAAAGAGGAATAAACAATAAATGTAAAAACTCTATTTGAAGATACAATGCTAAGCCATGATTCCCATCAAATATAAAAGATTTTGGACTGAAAATATGCTCTTAGTGTTGAATCATCTTCTGCTTTTATTTCTGAGAAAACAACAAAAATGTCACCAAGTGGCCTCCCTCACCCAGATGTGGATAATCCTTTGGAAAAACATTCTAGAAAATTGTGAGTCAGAAATTTCGGAGGACAGTCTTCACAGTGCAACTGCTGTTTATTACTGGCATGGACTGACAGGCACAGTCATTTTGGTGAAAATGGGCATTGTGAAATAAGTGGGCCATCGAGGAAAATGGCAATATGAAATAAAAGCTGGTGTTAGTCTAATCACACTTTAAAACAATTACTGCTGGAATTAAATGAAAAATGTCTGGACATAAAACGGGCGATACGGGGGTGCAGTGGTTAGCACTTGTGCCTCACAGCAAGAAGGTCTTGGGTTCGATTCCAACACCAGTTGATGGGGGTGGGACCTTTCTGTGTGGAGTTTGCATGTTCTCCCTGTGTCTGCGTGGGTTCTCTCCGGGTACTCCGGCTTCCTCCCACCATCCAAACACATGCACTAATAGGTTAATTGGTTAATCTAAATTGCCCATAGGTGTGAATGTGAGAGTGATTGTTTGTCTCTATATGTTCAGCCCTGCGATGAACTGGTGAAATGTCCAGGATGAACCCTGCCTTTGCTAGTATGTAGCTGGGATGGGCTCCAAGCGACCCCCGTGACCCTAGTGAGGATAAATTGGGTTCAGAAAATGAATGAATGAATGAATGAATGAATGAATGGACATAAAAGTGTTGTTAAAACAAGCCGCATAGTAATATATTTTATAATAATAACAGTAATTTAAAAAGTTTGAATATTTCACATTTTTGTGGTCATGCCATCCATTTTCTATTATTATATTGTACAAATGATATTTTATTTCATAATGTCATCTTTATTTATGTAATTATTACTAATTTCCTGTCTCAGAGTACAGCCCACTATTAGACTGAAGCTCAGGGATTTTAACACATTTGCCATGAACTGTCTGGGGCGACACGGTGGTGCAGTGGGTAGCACTCATCCCTCACAGCAAAAAAGTCTTGGGTTCGATTCCAACACCAGTCAATGGGGGTGGGACCTTTCTGTGTGGAGTTTGCATGTCCTCCCTGTGTCTGCGTGGGTCCTCTTTGGCTTCCTCCCACCATCCAAAGACTACACTGATAGGTTAATCCAGTGTTCTTCAACTGTGGGGTCACCTGGAATTCAAATGGAGTCACCTGAAATTTCTAGTAATCAATAAAACTAAAACTAAAAAACTTATGAATAAAAAATATATGGTGAGTTGACAGAGACAATTCCAATCCATAAAAGACATGACAAACTGTGAAGCTGAAACTGAAGCACTGTGGTTCTGTTTATCTTTCAAATGTTCATTGTGGTCGGTTTCAGATGCTGCAGCTCTTTCATAATTCATAGTTTGAGTTCTTGTTTGTTCAGCATTAATTTGCAGCCTTGTAAATACAAGCTGGACTGACTGTACATATCCTGACCAAGGAAAGTAAAAAAGGTTAGAAACCACTGGGTTAATCAGTTAATCTAAATTGCCCATAGGTGTGAATGTGAGAGTGATTGTTTGTCTCTATATGTCAGTCCTGCGATGAACTGGTGACATGTCCAGGGTGAACCCCGCCTTCGCCCATAAGTTGCTGGGATAGGCTCCAAGCGACCCCCGTGACCCTAGTGAGGATAAAGGGGTTGACTGAATGAATGTCTGTAAGAGACAGATTAAAGCTTAACCCTAAAAGACCCAGAACTATTTTTGTGGTGACTTTCAAAAGACTTTTTCTCTACATCTAACCTTTCCGAATGGATTTATCTCCGTTTATTATTATATTATCTTCTGTATTTTCAAAGTTCAGTGAATTCAGTGCATTTCTCTATATTTAATTTACTGATCATGTAGGTGTTCATGAAAGCTCAGGGGAAATTCAAAGGTTATTATGTTAAAACGGAGAAAAGTGAAGAAAAAGTTTGAACTTAACATAGTCTACAACCACTGACATTTGTCAAACTGTTGCCCTCACAGTTGGAATGAAATATTTTTACCTCTTCTCATGAAATGATTATGACAATGGGATTTATTCTTGATAAATAACGTATACTGGTGACTCAGTATGTAAAGCATTGGACCTGGTCAAAGGTGATTACTGATGTGTATAAATAGGAATAAAAAAAGAGGAATGTGTCTGGTTATTCCTACTTAATGGGTAAAAGTGTAGATGGATTTAATTGGTGCACTGCAAAAATCAAAATCTTACTAAATGTATTTTCTCATTTCTAGTCAAAATATCTCATCACATTTAAAATAAGACATAATCACCAAACGAGTAACTTTTCAGTAAGATATAAAAACCTATTTTTAGATAATAGTGCTTGAAAATCTTATTGCAAGAAATCTTACCAAGATAATTTTCACTTGTTCCACTGGCACATTTTTTTGCTTGAATTAAACAAAAAAATATTGAATTAAGCAAAAAAAAAAAAAAAAAAAAAAATCTGCCAATGCAACAAGTGAAAATTATCTTGGTAAGATTTCTTGAAATAAGATTTTCAAAATCTATTGCCTAAAAATAAGTTCTTATATCTCACCGAAAAGTTCCTCTTTAGGTGATTATGTCTTATTTTAAGTGTGATGAGATATGTTGACTAGAAATGAGAAAAATACACTTGTTAAGATTTTGATTTTTGCAGTGGGAATCAATGTTGCACAAGATGATGGTCTTTCCATGTTCACTAAGGAGCCTTTGAACGTCTAAATGGGTCAGATCTGATGCTATTTGAAAGCTGATAAATTGCATTTTACTTGCATTCTTTCAATATATTGATAGGATTAATGGCTCAAAAGTTATTAAACATTTTATATCAGTAGATGATTTTGAGCACTTGTGACTGTATTGGTTTTGAGGGTTAAAATGATGTATTTTAATTAAAGCCAACAATGTGAGTCAAAAAAAAAATTACACCTACTACAACCAAAATGCTTAGTGTTATTTAATGTGTGATTCAAAGTGAACAAGCAGTGCAGCAGGATAAGGAAAACCGTTCTGTTTACGGAAGCCATTCCTGTTCACTTCCTTCATTTTAATGCATAACGTATTCGTGAAATATGACAGAGACGGTGCGTGTGTGAGTGTGTTTGTGTATGCGAGTGTTTTTGTGTGTGTTATAACTGAGGGGAAGCAATAGGAGAGGCAGAAGATGAACATGCTTTATGGCAGTAGTAAAATTCTCCATGGTCCGTCTGCTTGGGAAGAGCCAAGGGCAGAATGTTTATGGCTCCCAAACATTATAAACTACCTCTGTGCATTTACCTCAAGCTGCTGTGTTTGGCCAGCCATGTCCCTCCGCAGCGACACGGGCATCGGATTGGTGTGTCTCTTCATGAATACTAAATATACCTCTGTTTCACTATCATTAAATGTATCTTTACTATTTCCAGCCTCACCTCGTCTGCCGGTAAACTTAGGAGCAGTGAGGTGTGATTTCATGCTGTGAATATCAACTCATGTACCGTCTACACAGTGATGTTTATTAAATGCATTCATGTTTTTCACTGTAACATGAAAAACAAAGAAAAGCCAATGCCTGTCCGCACAAAAACGCGTGTAATAAAAAAAAAAAAAAAATACATGTACCTCAGGGTTGCGATACTGGATATTGATTTTTTTTTTTTTTGCACTGCAACCTTGGAGATAAACCTTTTTTTATCATTTTAAAATAGACAATGCATACACAAAACAGTCACACTATGAACAACATCATACTGCATAATATAATAATATCAAGCACCCATACCATATGCCACCCGGATCTTAATTATGCAATGTTTTTATCGGAGTGCTGCGCGATGCATTCAGGAACATCGGCTCTTGCTATCAAGAATAGGCCCTTTTTCCTCATACTGTGCAGAGTACATCATGCACTCCCAGGTCCTGGTGCACAGAGGCACTCCATCTGAATCCTAACACCATTTTACTCTCAGACTCTGAAAGCTGCTGTCAAGGGATACAAGATTTATTTGCCTGTAATTGCCTAATTTTGCCTTTCCTGCAGGCTCACGGGGAGCTGCAGCCCACCAATAGACAGCCTAACCTTGCCTACTGAGGAACAGTCCAAGGATGTAATACTGTCAGCTTCACATAGTCCTCACCGGTGATTTATCATCAGCGCCTCCCACCCTCCCTCGCTTCTCCCCAACCCCCTGTTTGAACAAACACTTAGTGAGTTGTTATGGCGCTGTTCATTGAAGGTAAACTCTGCTGAGTATATGCATTGAACTGAGACAAGAGATGTGTTGAATGACTGCAACACGCACTGGATGAGTTGTTTGTCAGGATCAATAGCCCCGTCTGAACAAGCAAGCCAAGGAAGTGTCTTTGTTATGCTAGGTGGAGTCAGGTCAATGATGGAGGTTCACTGATTATGACTGCTTACTCTTGTGAAGTACCCAGAATTTCAGCTCACATTGACGCATCAGGAAAGCCTTACTTTCTCTGTGTCCATTTTTTAAACCCTATGTCTGCTGATTTTCTTTTGGGAAAGTGTGTTTACCTGCAGTTCTGTTTATTTGGTGTGACACGGTACACAAATAAAGTGGTTCAGATGAGGTAAAACAATATACTCTGCCAAACTTTGAGTCATCCAAACATGAATTCTGCTTCGTTTTAACAGAATCCGTTCCGTGGATATGTTAAAAATAACATATGAACGAGACGCGTCATCACATTGAGGTGATGTGTACTGTAGGCTGGGGACTTGATGCGTGAAGTCTATAGCCTATTTTCCACAGTGCATGTGGCAGAGAACACTCAATTTTACTGCTTATCTACAGTCTCTCACTGGCTTTAGCTTGGATAAGACTGGGCTTACTCTGTACACTGGTTATGCACTTTTAAGAGGCTCTGAGGCTTAAGGCTTAAGTGCAAAATTACTACAAACAATTCAGTTTCATATCTGGTCTATAAATAATATGTTTCTTGAAGCAAGTTCCGAGTTCTATCAGGATTTTCAAGTTGGAATACCGTGCTTTTTTTATGCCATTTTTTTTTTAGTCATTCCTTCTGTTGCTAACATGGTTTTAGAATTTAAAGGAGTGATATTTTGGTTTTTTAAATGGAATTATGCATTTTAAAACATTTCCCTGTGGTCTACATACACTGTAAGTGCTATACTTGGGTTTGAATTCTTCATTAATTCAACTCCACAGGCCCCTCTTCAACAATATTTTTGAGTCATGACACAAGAAAGGTTGTTTTGAGTGCTGGTCCTTTAAATGCACGTGACCCCGCCCCCTCCAGGAAGTTGACTGTGTTGATCTGTCCCGTTCAGCCACTTGAGTTCGTTAATACAACCAGCAACGTAACATTTTAGGTAATTGGCTTGAAGTTTGGACATATTTTCAGTATGGACTACAACCACTACTGCTGACAATTATCGGAGAAATGTTCACTGGAAGTCTTGACCTTATATGTGCAAATGTTGTGATGTAACAAATTAAGAAGGAATTGAAACAGGTTGTAGAAATCCACTCGGTTTTTGCCGGAATGAATATAAAGATAGCTTTGCAGCACCTGGAGGGTTCAAATTCAAACTTTTGAACAGTTAGGGTCCAAATAAACAAATAAATGTACCAAAGACTAATAAAAGTGGGTTTAGCAAAATAAGACCCCTTCAAAAGAACACAGAAGTATTCAAGAAAAATTCCAAAAAATTCCTTGTTTTATTCCTATGGCATGTTTAGGGATGGGAATCGAGAACCAGTTCTTTTTGAGAACCAGATCCCAGTAGCTTGATTCCTTGGAATTGTTTGCCTGCCTGCTTAATGAATCTCCTTACCGATTCTGCCTTCATTGCGCATGCACGATGACATCACGCATATGCTGCATTGTTTTGCTCAGAACGTAGCCAACATGGCATTGAGGCAGAAACGGTCCAAAAAGACGATACCAGGTCCACCGGAACACTTGTCAAAGCTTCGATTTCTTCAAAAGGGTGGAATCCCTCCAATCTGCTCAAACATTTGTCCACAGTATGTAATTCATTTACAGGAATGTCACGTATTTGATATGCTACTTAGCGGCGCTTGTGAATCTAGCGGCAGAGTGAACACCGGGCCGTCATCTGGGCCCAGTTCCGGCGCCGGTGCGGGCAACAAACGTCGTACCTACTCAAATATAAGTTTCCAAAGGTAGAGAAAAGGAAATGAGGCGTACAACAACGGGAGATGGGCCGAGTTAAACCGGTTTCACGTAATGGAAATGCGGCAATAGAGGAATTAGTAAAGCGTCTTTAGTTTCACTTTCACTGTGCCCCCCCCCCCCCAACCGGGCCCGGCATCATCTGTTCTTATTATTTGTACATACTGTATGTTAGATTTTCTGTGCAGAGATGGAAATATAAAAGACAGTTAATGCAAACACACCCATTGCAAACACACTCTTTTATTCCCTCACCCAATGAGAATTGATAAAGAGAATTGATAATGAATCAGATCGATAAGCAAAAAAAATAATGAAATCGGAATCTTTAAATTCTTATCGATTCCCATCCCTAAGCATGTTTGCATTCTGTATTTGCAGTTAAAGTGCATAATCAGGGTGTCACATGGAAAGACCCTGCATTATGTGGCTCTCCCTGTTGCCTGCAGTTCATGTAGTGTAATTATGCATAAATGCAGAGATTATACCACATAACAAACAACCAGCACCACAGGCTGCGATAGGTGGTGAGTCATTAGTCACGAGGTAATGTACAGCAAGCAGGTTATTATCAGGAAATAAATCCTAACAGGCTGAATCTCAGTCTGGTTGCATAACAAGGATCACCTGGTCTTCCTGTCACATTAATCTGCTTTAAACCTCCTCACAAAAGAGAGAAATATTTCCATCCAAAATATCAGTTGAGCATTATTACGCTACATGCTGATATAACTTCAGTCTGTCACAACGGGGCTGAAGGTCTTGATTGTCGACGACGTAATACCCTTTTCTCACAGCAAAATGTTTTTTATTTGTCGCAGCTGGAAAAGCAGAGGATATAACCGCTTACATTAGTGATGTTCCTTTGATTTGTTGCAGTAAGTAAACATGCACAGAACAGAAAGAAACCTGGAAATTACATGACTAACAACAATGCAGCCATTATTAATACTAAACTGTCTTAATGCTCTGTTAAGACATAACAGGATTTATCTCACAGGAAGAGATTTGCTGGATTTAATGATACATGCTCTAATCGGTGTTTTTATCCCTTTTACTCTCCTACCTACACAGATGTTTTCACTTATTTTTGGGTGATTGGCGTTTCTCTAAGGACTGTGTAGGTGTGTAATGAGTGTGAGTGGCATCTCTGTGACTGAGCTGTTAGTTTGCCTCTTTAAAGGTGGGACAGCTCACATCCTTAATCATTCTTGAAAGGTTAATTGATATGCAGTAAGTATTTCAGCGCCTGTCTGTCCAACATTAACCAGGCCATGTCTAATTAATGGAATAAGTTAAAAACACCTGTTAAAAGTGTACAGGGTCTTCAACCCCATCTGGAGCAAATGTTGGAGTTTTTTTTTTTCTCTACGCCCCCAACTAATTACAGTTCACAATACCTTCTGGACAGAAACGTCGCAGTTTTCAGTGTATCTGTGAGCTGCTGCAGTGAATATTTTAATCTAATACGACAACAGTTTCTGTCATTTATTTATCACTTGATATTTTATTAAGGCTTTATATTTAGATATTGCCATGACAGTCACTGCTGTCTTTCACTTTTGTTAATAAAGCTTTCTATTATTAATAACTGTTGACAGAGGTTAGAGATCAGGATCTAAGTGTTGGTGCTTTTCCGCTGTGGGAGGGTCCCACTTCCTTAAGCTACCACTCCAATTTGACCTCCCCATTTACCATTATGTTGATAATGGGTTCATTCATCAGTGTGAACTGGCTAGGTTAATTTTTTTCTTCACAGAAATAAATGGGAAGATTAGCTTGGCAAATTACGACTGATGAATGACCCATTATGAAAATCAAGCATCCAGGACAATGATTATGGGCTACATTGCTCACTCATGTCCTGGTTATGTGTCCGGTCACTGGCCTGACCTTGTATCTAGTACTACTGTTACATTTAAAACACTTATTTTCTGGCTCAACACTTGCATCACGTGCCTAAATATACCTCATGTGAAACAGGATGTTTAATTAAAAGTGATACATTCAAGGTAACACAGGAAAGAAACAGATGCTATGTATTCTCAGGTATATGGTGTGATATTTACAAGTAAGAAAAGACACCTAAACCAATTTTGGTGTGAACAATAGATGTGACTAAATTCGTCAGAACAAAAATGATAAAAACTGATTCTAACTCTGCCATTCTAGTTACTATTATTTATTGCATAAGTTGCTGCAGTACACACATTTAGGAAAAGGGCTTCGTAGTTTAGCCAGTTGGCTTATAAAAGCTAATTCCCAAACAGTCTAATGAGTCTTCACTGTCATCGCAGCAGTAAAATCAGTGTATTGACCAGAATGAACTGATGTAATGTGTTGAATTAAGTCAGTCACTCTGCAAAAAAGGAACGTCTGATTTAGGTAAACTGACTGGAATTTGGAATATTTATCTTGAAAGCTCATTCTTTAGATTTATTTACTTATTGAGACTTAATCTTGTTAAGATTATTTGACTTGTTCCAAGAATTTTCATCTTGAGCTACCCCACTTAGATATTACAACTCATTCATTCATTTTCTGAACCCGCTTTATCCTCACTAGGGTCACGGGGGTCGCTTGGAGCCTATCCCAGCTACATAGGGGCGAAGGCGGGGTACACCCTGGACAAGTCGCCAGTTCATCGCAGGGCTGACATATAGAGACAAACAATCACTCTCACATTCACACCTATGGGCAATTTTAGATTAACCAATTAACCTATCAGTGCATGTCTTTGGATGGTGGGAGGAAGCCGGAGTACCCGGAGAGAACCCACGCAGACACAGGGAGAACATGCAAACTCCACACAGAAAGGTCCCACCCCCTGTCGACTGGTGTTGGAATCGAACCCAGGACCTTCTTGCTGTGAGGCACGAGTGCTAACCACTGCACCACCGTGTCGCCCAGATATTACAACTCATTTTAAGCAATATTTATAACAAAACAAGCTACATATTTGGGGGATGAGTATGGCGGACACAGTAACTGTTTGGCCTCACAAAATTTTTACTTCTTTTATGCAGTTTTGCTGATGCATATCCACTGAGTCATTACATATTCTTATATATATATATATATATATATATATATATATATATATATATATATATAATATGTGTGTGTGTGTGTGTGTGTGTGTGTGTGTGTAATATATACCATAGTTTTAAAAAAACGTATTATGATGTGAAACAACTATATTCTGCTTAAACTAAGATTTTTTGCATTCTATAGTCCTCAGATAATATAGCCTTATTTTAAGAAAACTTGATAAGTGCAATTTTCTTACAGCACTGGCACATAATTTTACTTGAAATAAGACATTTTGACCCAATAGTGAGTCTAATTTTCTTATTTTTGTACAGGCCTTTTTTGCAGTGCATGCACATAATCAAGTAATTAACAAAGAAGAAACAAAAAAGTTTAGTTTAATCTGATGCATCCAATGTTTTTAAATAATAATCTGTTCATGCAATGTTATTTTTTCACTTATGACTACAAACCATTTGTGATATTGTTGTAAACTTGAGCTTTAGCCTCTAAAATCAAACTTGTTCATATATGAGTCCATGTGTATGTTTGTGCTAAATATTAGCAGTTTGTTTTGCTACTCCTGAGATTTCACTCTCTAAAACTGACAGGGACAGGATATCAGGTAGATAGACATAACTGCATCACAACAAAACCCAAACAAAACCAACAAAAAACTCTCTGAATGCCAAGAATTCATAATGTACGCCCCCACATAGACAAATAGTAGAACCAGTAGTTATGTCAATAAATGTGGTTCATTCAGTTAAGTTATTTTCTGATATTTGCTCATAATTATTATTCTTAGCTTTGGTATTTCTGCAATATTGAAAAGAGCATAACTACTTATTTCTTATTCTCTTTTCTTCAGGTACAACTAGAAAATAAAGGTAAAACATGTACAGCCTTAAAAAACACACAAAAAGGTGTTGGTAAAGGTAAAGGTTAAAGTTGCTATTTAGTGTGACCCCTGACCCCATGATAAGACGCAGCACAAACAGCTATAAACATCTGATGTCTGTTGAATGACACCTGATCATCATCATCATCAGAAAATTAATGCAATAAATCTCATATTGTCTGAACAAAAAAATTAAAGACATGTTAAATGCAAAGGGAGGTCACACTAAATATGACCACTTTGGTTTATAGAAGCTGTTTTTTTCCCTGAAACTTTAATTTTTCCTTCTACTTCACATATATCCAGATTGGATCTTAATACAGAGGCTGAGAAAAGCATGTGTGTGGTATTTATACCTTTACCAAACCAACAAACCTAATGTTGGTCCAAGACTTTAGCACAGTACTGCACTGGAAAAAATCAAAATCTTACCAAGTGTATTTTTCTAATTTCTAGTCAAAATACCTCATCACACTTAAAATAAGACATAAGCACCTACAGAGTAACTTTTCAGTGAGATATAAGAACTTATTTGTAGACAATAGATCTTGAAAATTTTATTTCAAGAAATCTTACCAAGATCATTTTCACTTGTTCCATTGGCAGATTTTTTTTTTTTTTTGCTTGAATTAAACAAAACAAATCTTGAGTTAAGCAAAAAAAAATCTGCCAATGGAACAAGTGAAAATTATCTTGAATTCTTGAAATAAGATTTTCCAGATCTATTGTCTAAAAATAAGTTCTTATATCTCACTGAATAGTTACTCTTTAGGTGATTATGTCTTATTTTAAGTGTGATGGGATATCTTGACTAGAAATGAAAAAAATACACTTGGTAAAATTTTGAGTGTGTGTGTGTGTTTGACCCTGTTTGGTTACCTGTGTATTTACCACATCTCAGTTTAAAGGGGTCATATTTGGCTAAACCCACTTTTATTAGTCTTTGCTACATTTATTTGTGTATTTGGACCCTAATAGTTCAAAATGTTTGAATTTGAACCCTCCAGGTGCTGCAAAGCTATCTTTATATTCAGTTTGGTTAAAATCGAGTGGATTTCTACAACCTGTTTTAATTCCTGCTTAGTTTGTTACGTCTATAACTAGTTACATCAGGACATTTGCACATATAAGATCAAAACTTCCGATGAACATTTCTCTGGGTACGACATAATAGTTTGTCAGCACCAGTGGTTGTAGTCCATACTGAAAATATGTCCAAACTTCAAGCCGATTACCTAAAATGTTCAGTTGTTGGCTGAACGGGACAGAGCAGCACAGCCAATAACCTGGAGGGGGTGGGGCATGAAGTGGCTCATTTGCATTTAAAGGGCCAACACTCAAAACGACCTTTCTAGTGTCATTACTCAGAAATAGGGTTGAAGATGGACCTGTGGAGTTGAATTAATGAAGAATTCAGACCCAAGTATTGCATTTACAGTTTATGTAGACCACAGGGAAATGTTTGAAAATGCATAATTCCTTTTAAAAAGAGCAAAATATCACTCCTTTAAGGTGACATGATAATTTCATCTGGACTCATATATCACAAACGTAAAAACCTTTTTGTAACACGACCATTATTTTTAATGTTTGTGGAAGGTATATTTATGGTTTTCAGTCTAATTGTTTGCCTTCCTTTTTAACTTGTCTGACCAAAGGCTTGAAACTCAGAGCAGATAAAATGCCTACAAGACCTTTGTACTGTAACTGCAGTGATGAAATGATCCGGGCCTTCGTTGCACCTTCCCTGTCACAGCCTTGAAATAATGACACAGTCACAGAAATAACAGAAACTCTAAATTTAAAGTGAAGTCTAAAGAAAATGTTGTCTTGCACTGGTGTCTTCATTCCATATAGTGAGCATGGTGTGTTAGGTCTGCACTACAGTCTGGTCCAACAACCTCTGTTTGCAATCCAATTAAATGTAATTTATGTAGTGTAATATTGACATAAACATATATTAAATGCAAGCCTTGTGTTTCAGAGGACAAACCCTAGCACTCCCTGGCTCTGAATGAAGACTCCATATACATCAGTTAGACATGCTGTGTTTATAGCGTCTTCACTGGTGCTGCTTTTCTCTACAGCGACATTTAGGCTTGTTTTTTACTGAGAGTTGCCTGGGAATATTGACGGTTGTAGGTTTTGTTTTTCTAGACTTGTTTTCAAAATTGTCTTGGTCTTTACAGACTTGTTTGACTTCACCTGCTTAATACACAGAAAACAAAACAGCCAGACAATCTCCGATAAAACACAAGCTGTCAATCATTACCACCCACTGCCCGACTCTGATACCTGCACAAACTGTAGGACCCTTAAGTACAGGGCTCTGCCTGCTTGTGTGGTGCTGATGATTGTCCCTGTAAAAACACAAAGCACTGGTTCCATAAAAAGAGCCCCCTGATTATTGACTACTGTAGACAGACTGCATATAATGAACTACATTTATTTATTAGTTAATTAGACAGAAACAGTAAGCAACAATACAGCAATAATGGGCATTTTATTAACAATGATAAAATTCAATTTCTTAAATGCATTTGAATCATCCATCAGATTAGGATGCAGCAGGATAATATTCACTCCATCTTTATCAGCATAAAATTCTGCAGAATATAGACAATTTCATTTGTTAGTAGATTGAATTTGGAATATTTATCTGGAAAGTTCATTTTTTAGATTTATTTACTTATTGAGACTTAATGTTGTTAAGATTATTTGAGTTGTTGCAAGAATTTTCATCTTGAGCTGGATCCGGATCTGATTCTGGATTTGGTGCGACTTTGAAAAATTTTCCCATTGTAAGAGATAGGAAGTGGATTGATACAATAAATCAGTATCAATGATATCAAGTTGGAATTTGAATTTTATTACAGATCTGATTGGAATATGACCAAACCTTGGGCTATTTCTGTAATATAATAAATACACAGAACTGGGTGATAATAAATGACATCTGGATACATTTCCCAAAGCTTTGAATTTGGCCGGTAAGCTACAGGGCCATTGGTCCTATTTTTATCCATGCTGTTTAGTTTCCATTGTTTCTATCTGTGACATAAGAGGGCTTTTGTTTTAATAATGTAAAGGAATTGCTGCATTTGTAGAAACACACAATGCAGTGCTTTTATTGTCAACAGGTGCAAATCAAAACAAGGCTATATATGTATGACTGTTTATATATATATTAAATAGAAGAGATACTAAAGAATGGCCTTGTACCTCCTGCAGCTGCACCAGTGTTTGAGAAAATACTTGTAATGTTACAATGGTCCTCTGTTCCAAGTTTTTATTATAGATAGATAGATAGATAGATAGATAGATAGATAGATAGATAGATAGATAGATAGATAGATAGATAGATAGATAGATAGATAGATAGATAGATAGATAGATAGATAGATAGATAGATAGATAGATAGATAGGTCAGCTTTATTTTAAACACAAATAGGCAAAAGAAATTGGAAAAAAAATCTTGACTAAGGTTCTCACAATTAATGCATGAAAGGGTTAATGAGGAAGGAGGCAGAACTTTGCCAATTTTGAAAAGGAATTACCAATTTGTTAGACATGTTAGTGTTTTATTATGGGTTTTTTTGTTCAAAAATAATAATATTTGAGCATTGAGACCCGATGTATCAAATATGATAAAAAATTGAAACTCATACATGGAAATTGATATTTGAAAAAAAAAACCAAACAAACATTTTTTGGGTTGTTCAGAAGGACCAATAAAGGCTCCAGTTTCAAAGAACTGGAATTTTCTGTCAATGATTTAATGATTCAGGCTTTACAGGGTTGAATTACAGAAAAAGAGAACAAATGATTACATGCCATCAATAACTATTATTGTTGTACTCCCGTTCATTGTTTCCATATCTTAGAGGTACAAATGTGATGATCTTAAAATCCTTCTTAAACTCTATATCTATGGTCATCATCAAGTGCAGAAACATTTTTCATGAAATGAAAACACACTGACAATGTCAAACACACACCAATCTGCACAGAAAACCTGACAGACAACAATGACGGGAGATAAAAGCATATTTTTGAGTGAATTGGGACATTATAACTGAATATGACGTGTGCAGTGCATTGTCAAGCGTTGCCTTGAGGCTGTCATTAAGAGAAATGTTACAGGATAATATGTTATGTGGTTCATCCATGATTACTGAAATACTCTTCTATCATTACTGAAAATATCCTATAACAATGTGTAAAACTACTCCACGTGGATCCTGCTCAGAGTCTTTTAGTTTAAGAGCAGTTGTGTCGGGGAGCATTTATCCAGGAAAAAAAAAAAAAAAAAATCATCCTCTTTGAGCTATGTTCAGTCACTGTAGGATTTTGGACTCAAATCCTTCAATACCCGGAATGATATATGACATGCATCTATTGGGCAAGAAGAAAGTGTGTGTGATTGGACACAGCATGTCTCTCTGCATTCACCATGCAGCTCGGCTATTCAAAGTGGTTATAATGACAGCTCAAGCAGGGAGCCTTGTCTGGGAATAAAGATAAGGCAGAGGAAGTGTGTGCTGGTGTGTGTGTGTGTGTGTTTGTGTTGGGTTACAAGGCGGGGTTAGCGTGGAGCAGGCAGTAAACTATGAAGGATTGACAGATGGACAGGGAAACAGAAAGACAGATTGCATAATGTCAAATTCTTAATGATCTCACAGTTTATGGACAATAGACATTAAATTTTGTCGATTGCGATTTTCCTCAGCTCACTTGTGATTTCTGGTATTTGTAAAGCAGTAATATCAAATGTATTCTCCATTCAGTAGCAGTAAACATAAGAGGAAGTAAATAAATTCATTAAAAGTTGTTGAGTATTTTTTTTTTTTTTTTACTTTTTACCTCTATTCCATTCATCTAAACACAAATATGTATAGTCAAGAAAAATGCGGACTACCATGCAAGATTTCAAAAAATATTCCATGGCACACTGTAGGATTTGTGTAAAAATAAAATGCCTTAGTTTCTCCACAGCAATCATTTAAAATACTGCAAACGTGTCATGACTTCTGGTCTTTTTTCACCAGTGAGTTACACACCTTCACACAATCACAAAATGAACTGAAGGAGGGAGGTGTGAGGGGGAAGAAAGAGAGAAGAAAAGATGAAAAAAACGAAAAAAAAAATAAAATAAAAAATATATATATATCTGTATTTTCTATTCAATATATTCCCAAATAGACTCATTAATTTAGTTTTAAAACTTTTGACAGAAATTACATGTGATTTATATTTTTGCATCATTGCATGTTTTCCCAACATCAAGACTGTCTTCAACTAAATTAATGGAACAACAACACATTGAAAATTTGATCCCGTGGTGGATCCATCTGTGCATATCACACATGACAAACATAACAAGATGAAAATGATGTAAAAGATGTAACAGGATGAGAACAACATAAGAGAGGGAGTGTGAAAATGACGTAACAGACATGAAAGGGAGACCAGACCGAGGAGAAAAGGCATCATAATGTTTCAAAATCTGCTGCTCATACGGAAAACGAATGTAGTTGTTTGCTCATTGTATTGCTATATATTATAATAATCTAAATAGTCTTTATATTATTACAATCGAAGGTTCAGCTTTGCATTGAGAAAGCCAGTAGATGTCCCTAAAATGTTTTACTTTTATACTTTTTACACAAATACAGGGTGGGGAAGCAAAATTTACAATATTTTGAGGCAGGGATTGAAAGACAGTGTATGACCAATTAGTTTATTGAAAGTCATGAGAATTTATTTGCCACAAGAAATTTTACATAATAGAAAATGTTTTTATTCTATGTGTCCTCCTTCTTTCTCAATAACTGCCTTCACATGCTTCCTGAAACTTGCGCAAGTGTTCCTCAAATATTCGGGTGACAACTTCTCCCATTCTTCTTTAATAGTATCTTCCAGACTTTCTCGTAATAGTTTTGCTCATAGTCATTCTCTTCTTTCCATTATAAACAGTCTTTATGGACACTCCAACTATTTTTGAAATCTCCTTTGGTGTGACGAGTGCATTCAGCAAATCACACACTCTTTGACGTTTGCTTTCCTGATTACTCATATGGGCAAAAGTTTCTGAAGAGGTATGGATAATAGTGTTAGGTATGATTATGACATCAATGCATGTTTGGTTTCAAAACAATTGACGTAGTGCCTGCTGAGAAAAAACAACTAAATGTTCATTGTAAATTTTGCTTCCCTACCCTGTACATGTACAGTAGTCTATATATATATGCATGTTTTCTAACTCTCAATGATACATTTATAAACTTATAAACAAAAAGTAAGCTACAATTACAACAATATCACATTATAAACTAGAAGCACTCGGAGAGCGCAGACCTCCGCCAAGGCTGATCAGTGCCCCCCCCCGTGGGCCCCCCCCACGCCAAGGAGGTTATGTTTTTGCCAGGGTTTGTCTGTCAGTCTGTCTGTCTGTTTGTCTGTCCGTTAGTGTGCAACGTAACTCAAAAAGTTATGGACAGATTTTGATGAAATTCTCAGGGTTTGTTGGAAATGGGCCCCCCCGTGGGCCCCCCCACCCCCGATCACCACCAAAATTTAATCATTTCTTCCTTATCCCATTTCCAACAAACCCTGAAAATTTCATCAAAATCTGTCCATAACTTTTTGAGTTATGTTGCACACTAACGGACAGACAGACAGACAGACAGACAAACAAACCCTGGCAAAAACATAACCTCCTTGGCGGAGGTAATGAATATGTGTCATAAAGATGATAAAACCAACCCATTCCACAGAATAAAGTGTGGATGTACATATTGGGAAAGTATGTATAAAAATCTTAACTAAAAATTGGTTTCATGTCAACATTTGTATGTATATGTCAGCTTTATGAGTTAACCACTCAAGAATGTCATTGTAGATCATAATTTGCCAAAAAAAAAAAAAAAAAAAAAAAAAAAACCCACATAATAACTTTATGCCTTCAAATGCCTCATAATAAAACTCATGAGTGTAGAAGAAACACTGTGATTTCATCATCAAAGTCCATTTTTTTCAGGTAGAGCTGTGTCCAGCCATGAAAATCATCACAGATCTTCTGGCTCTTGGGTCCGATCAAGCGAAAATGAACATCAACATGAAAAAGTAAATTTGTACACATCATTTATCAAGTGGGCTCATTTTTCAGCTAAAGATCTCTATTTTATGGAACTGTTATCCTTTCTAAAATCCCACTTACACAGTGCAGGAGAAGTTCTGAACCTTACGCTAGGGTACATTAAATTCACAAAAAGACATGAAAAGACTGTCGATTACTGAGAAATTTAAATTCTGAATGATGAAGTTAATGAATTCATACACTGTTCACATTTAAAAAGACTATCTGTGAACTGTTATCGAGAAATCATTCTTTATTTGTATTTTACCTATATCAGTATGGACCGCCTCAAGTTGTAAATAACACTGTGTTCATATTAAATACATTCAATAAAGCATTGTAATTATATCTGGCTTGTTGTTTTTAAAAAATAAGTCAACATTTTGGGTGATGCACACAATGATAAAGAGTTGTCCACGTGTTACTATGGCAACCTGTCCATGTGTTACTACATTCTCATGTCACTAAAACAGAGACTTTTCAATATTTTACTCCAAAATTTATTTTCAGCATAGTTGAACATAATATCTAAAAGGTTTTGTCCGACTTGATATCAGTTTCTGTCAAGAACTGCATGTTTCGAATGTTTGCGTAAAGCTTAAAAAATTGCTGTCTGTTTCAAGTCCACGTGTTGTCGAGCAGTAATTTGACATTTTTCACCTAAAAATTGTATCTCCCCAAATCTTGTTCCACATAATGTTAAAGCGCTTATAAATACCTACTCAAATCTGTATAATACGTGCATATAAGTTACTCTGCTTACATGACAGAGACTGTTGAACGTGAAATGTGTCCACGTGTTACCACATGATTGGACCGTTTTTTTTTTTTTTTCCAACTTTATTTATAGAACATATTTAACATTTTAGACAGACAATGTAATGCATAGCATAGAATATAAAAAGACAGAAAAAACATCGATTGTCACACCTGAATGTCAACTCCCTTCTCACCCACCACCAACCACCAGAGGCCAATCACTCAAAACCCAAATAAAGGACAAAGAAATAGTTAAAGAAAACAATTCAACTAAAAAAAAAAAATCCCTTTCTGTGCCTCTAAAAGTTGTTTCTTAGCGATTAACGTCCTCATTTTGTCACTTCTATGACAGTTTGGTAAAAGGCCCTGTGGTGTTAGTTTTCTTCACCAGCAGAGTGACTCACTACTCCCTCTAGTGGTCACTTACATCCCTGTTCAGTTCATATCTCTTCAGTCCAGTGCAGTGGCATCTTTGGCATAGCTCTTTATTCTCAACACTTATTTAATATTTCACAGTAGATATAATACACGCAGCCCATTTAAACAACCCGCCCAAATGAAAACCATCATCTGTCATGTATAAGATTGAAGTTGTCATAAATAAATAGCCTAATATGTCTTAAATCACTTCAAGAGACAAAAAGCAGAAAGCCTTATGCCTCTGCAGGCTCTCTTTGTATCCTCAAATTCAGAGTCTTGACTTACCTCTGCTTCATACTCCACTGGGCAGAGCTTTATTGTGGTAAAAAAACTCCTGCAGGTCTCATGTGATGAGGAGCTGTGAGAGGCCTGGTGCAGTTGGTCAGGGCAGAGGCTGGGGTTGGACCTATAGGTGGATATTATAATTCATGCAGCTTTGCTCACTGGCCGGGGCTAAGCTCACCTCAAGGTCAAGAAGCTGTGAGTGGAATACTCATAGGGAAGTCGAGGCTTATTTTCACATCTCTCCTGATCCTTTTCCATCTCTTTGCAAATGAGGAAAGATTTTGCAATGCATGCATGTTGGAGGACTTGCAAAGAACGTTACTTTGACAATAAAAGGACTCATTGCCATAGAAATGCTGTTTATCCCTTGTTATATACTGAAAGTGTTGTAAATTGCTGTAATGGGATGCAGTGGCTGTGCCTTTTGAATACAAGTATTTTTGGTATTTTGCTGCAAAGAAAGGACATGTTTCACTTCCCAGGTTTGACATTAATGTACACAAAGAACTGAATGCAAAATGATGTTTGAAGGCTTTGCTTTTCCCACATTTCTTTTAAGTAAAGGTGTGGGAGTCCAACATACAGTTTTCATTTAGAGACGTAACCGTGCATTCATCACATACATGCTGTAAACCCATCACGCCCATGCTTATGCATATGTGCAAAAAATAACAGGAAAATTAAAAAAGTCTACCCTGGCACTGCAGACGTCTACATGAGTAATGCACACACAGGCGTACACACATGCACAAAAGGAAATCCCACAGAACACTGACAAGTATGCTTACCATAGCCCGAGGTAAAACGGGGAACAGAGACAAAACAGAAACAGCCTGCTCTCTAGATATCCATGACAATAACAAATTGACGGAGTTTACTTCTCATATATTATTTATACTATTTGATAGGGTTGTAGGCGATCTGCATGGGAGAGAAATTCTGGAGAGAATACACAATGTCTTGGATGTTGGGATGAAAAGAGTCACTTCCTCCAAGGCTTGTTGGATGTATGTTTTCATCTGTCACATTTAAATGTGAATAAAAGATCCTCGTTCCTATTCTCCCCAGTTCTGCAGCAGTCAACCAGAGACAAAAAACATAATGACACATTCAAACGCTGATGACACAAATGTCAAATAACAAGTTGAGGCGAACAAATATGTATTTGTTAGTATGCGCATATTTGTAATAGGTTACATTGTACGTTGATACCATCATCCCTGCAAAGGTATGGCAATCTGATCTGTCTATGTATATATCTGTCTGTTTGCATCTACCTGTTTCCCAGAATCTACATCACATTTACATTTGAAATTTTACATGAGGTATCTACACATCTCAGGATGTGTGAGGAAGATGGTGGAGCGGGGAGTCGGAAGAGGATTATTATTTTATTTGGAAGGAGAATCTCCTTCTATCAATATGTCAGGTAGAACAATTTCTGGCATTTTCTCTCTCACTCAGGAGTGAGTGGAGGCTGTTGCTGTTGAGGGGAGCATATGCAAGGCTGGCATGAAGCTAGTTCATACTGCAGATTTCCACTTGTGTTTCAAGACAATAATATTTACCAGCCACAGCTCATCAAGCAAATTACTCGTACAATTGTGCACTTGTACCATTAGGTTCTACTGTACAGTGTAGCTGTCAGGGAAAAAAAAACAACAGAAACTCCAAAATTTTCCCTTGTCATATGTCAAAGCCCAACGTTGGAGATATGAATGCTTTTTATTTGACCTTAGATCTGTTTAATGAAGGAAAAATACAAAAATGGACCAAAAAAATTTAAAAAACAGATGAGATTGAATAACTCCAGCAGAAAAATTACTAACTTCTTATTTTCAGAGAAGTTCAAGGTATATCAGTGGGAGTAAGGCATTTTTGAAGTAACCTCAGCGGCCATCACTGGTATTACATCTTTGATTTGATTTATGTATTTATTTCAAACATGCAAAAAAACAAAGCAAAACAAAACAAAATAAAAACAAACTAAAACATTCAAATTGACAGAATCTATTTCCAAGCACATACAAGTCTGAATATTGCGTTGTTGAAAAGGAGTAGGAAGAAGTATGAACTTATTTAATCCTACCCCTCAGTGCTTTTACACCTTTATCAAGGCTTTATACAAGAGTCAAACAATAATCTTTTCCTAATTTTAACATCAAACCTTTAAGATATGTCTGCACTGGCTTCATTTTGAAGCTAATTTTGTAGGCCGTTTTTCTGAATTATATTATAAAATCCAAGTAGCCTCTGTGTGCGGGCATCTGTCCGTGTGTGCATGTATGTGTGTCTGGGGATTCACACAAAATCCAGAAAGAGCTGACCACTGCAGTTTGGTATACTTATGTATTTTTGGTCAAGAAACTGACTAGCAAAAACGGCAAGTTGATAGGACCAATATTTTGGGAGATATTAGTAATTTTGGAGTACAATTGTCTCACAGTCACGCTGCTATTGCCACAACGCTTTGGCGGTGATTGCTGGACAAATGTGGTACAGCATACACGAATACACAACAGCATAAGAACTACAGTCTACTCTCGTTATACCGCCAACTTCCGTTCACGGCCAAATTGGCGGTATAGCGAAAATGGCGTTACAACGGGTTGCGTCCATAATGTGTATGTCTTTACTATATGATGTCTATGATGCCTCCGTTAACCCGTTCTAATTGCGTTTCTAAATAAATCTTGATTCTGTTATGTTGTAAGGCAGGGATCGGCAACCTTTAACACTCAAAGAGCCATTTCGACCCGGTTTCCACGGAAAAGACAACACTGGGAGCCGCACCTCGGAGGTGCCACGGCGGCGCACCTCGGAGGTGCCGCGCCACGACGCTGGCGGTATAACGGTCGGGAAATCAATGGTATAAGTGTTGTTTGTGCATGGAACTGGGCTGGCGGATGGCGATAAGCGGAAATGGCGGTATAACGGCGGGCGGTTTAACGAGAGTAGACTGTACCACATCAAGAACCTGTGGGTCCCCATGGGTCAACACGTTGGTTATATTTAACTCATCACTATTGGTTACTTGCTCAACACTGCCCCCTGTGGGATTTCCTTACAGGTGGGGAAGCAAAATTTACAATGAACATTTAGTTGTTTTTTCTCAGCAGGCACTTCGTCAATTGTTTTGAAACCAAACATATATTGATGTCATAATCATACCTAACACTATTATCCATACCTTTTCAGAAACTTTTGCCCACATGAGTAATCAGGAAAGCAAACGTCAAAGAGTGTGTGATTTGCTGAATGCACTCGTCACACCAAAGGAGATTTCAAAAATAGTTGGAGTGTCCATAAAGACTGTTTATAATGGAAAGAAGAGAATGACTATGAGCAAAACTATTACCAGAAAGTCTGGAAGATACTATTAAAGAAGAATGGGAGAAGTTGTCACCCGAATATTTGAGGAACACTTGCGCAAGTTTCAGGAAGCATGTGAAGGCAGTTATTGAGAAAGAAGGAGGACACATAGAATAAAAACATTTTCTATTATGTAAAATTTCTTGTGGCAAATAAATTCTCATGACTTTCAATAAACTAATTGGTCATACACTGTCTTTCAATCCCTGCCTCAAAATATTGTAAATTTTGCTTCCCCACCCTGTACACCTGAATTATTCAGTGGTGATATGACATAATGAAAGTCTGGCTTCTCTGATTTGCTATTATTCATTCATTCATTCATTCATTATCTGAACCTGCTTTATCCTCACTAGGGTCACGGGGGTCGCTTGGAGCCTATCCCAGCTACTTACGGGTGAAGGCGGGGTTCACCCTGGACATTTCACCAGTTCATCGCAGGACTGAACATACAGAGACAAACAATCTCTGTCACATTCACACCTATGGGCAATTTAGATTAACCAATTAACCTATCAGTGCATGTCTTTGGATTGTGGGAGGAAGCTGGATTTGCTATTATCTTATACATTATCTTTGTGTTATATTTGAGACAAATGTAGACTTTTTTTTAGACTTTTTTTCCAAGGTAGAAGCTACAGAGGATTTAGTCGTAGTCAACAAAAACTTAGAACTAGAGTAAGAGTATTAACCCGCAACTTTAATCTGAGCTATTACAAACATCCACATAATCAAATTAAACACAGGAAAATACCAGATTTTCACTGAAAAAGATGAAATGGAGAGTATAGTATTATAATAAATGGTGATAAATCACTTAGGAAAGGTTAAATGGACAGAAAAAATTATTTGAGAACTACCACAAAAGTAGCACTGGGTCTTTATGGTCTTTATTAACATGACCAACTCCCCGCTCTTTGCAAAAACAACACTGTATCCTTAGCTCATCACCCAAGATGACTGTGATTTGTTTATAGCAGCATGTTATACACTTGTATTTATCAGAAAATTAGACTGTTTTTCACTTTGTCACCAGCAGGATGCAGCATCTGGAAACTCATCTACGTAAAGTCCACATCAGATGGTTATCTCATGTTGTTCATCAGTAGGAACACATGATTATTGAAATAGCTGTAGGTCATAAGTCAATAACATACTCATAATATTACAATGATACAACATTAAATATGGTCATAGTTACTGTGACAGGTCTGAGCAGATGAAGTTATCTGAAGGAACTGGATGTTGTTTCATCACATTACATTCAGTCTAGGTTGGTCATGTGAAGTGAAATAAGTGCAATTTGTAATAGAAAGAAAAGAAAACTCTGAGAGGTCTGAAGTGTTCCTGATGAAGTAAATAAATAAATTAAACAAGTGGCACCAGGCACAACAAACCCCGCCCCTCCCACATATTGTAGCTTATTTGGGCATCGATCGAGCTGATGTCATCATGTCTATGCATGTGCTGATGTCAGCATATCAGTTACCTCTATATTTGTGCCAAGTTTGAAGTAAACTGAGACAAAACTGATGTTTTTATAGACATTTGAAATTTTGTCCATAATAAGTAAATGGGAGGAAAAAAAAGAGTAAAAAAAAATCATAATAAATTTGAACTTTGACCTACATTTCCCAAAAATGTAACCACATCTATTCTGGGTCACTGGTAATCTATAAACCCAATTTGGTGTGAATTCAACCAATAGTTTTGCTGCTAGAGACATTTGAAATTTCGCCCATTATAAGGAAATGAGAAAAAAAGAAGATTTTACAAAATCATAAAAAATTTGAACTTTGACCTACTGCTCCCAAAATGTAATCAGATCTATTCTTGGTCACTGGTTATCTATAAACCCAATTTGGTATGAATTCAACCAATAGTTTTGCCGCTAGAGTGTTAACAAACAAACAAAGGAACAAACAATACCCCTTGCCTCTCCTTTTGGGAGGCGGGGTAATAACACAGCAGAACGAATGATGACAACAGCAAAAAAAAATAATGTCTCCTTCATCTGCAGGGATGAATGTGTATGATAACTAGCTCTATATTAATTTGCTTGCTGTAGGTAACTGTTTACTGTGTTAATCTGGTTAAATATCTTAATTAGACACCTGTATACCACTTGCAAGATTAAATACTCTGTCTTTATAAAGAATTTATTTAATGATGTATTTAACCCTTTCATGCACAGTGGTCACTCCAGTGGACAGTTATTCTACAGCTGTTCTCTTGTATATTCATGGATTTTGTTGTTTTAGTTGCATATCAACCAACACAGTGGATACTTATGCACCATCCCATAATACACTGCAATTCATACTGTGACTGTAACATTCCTGTTCTTGATAAACCTGATCTCCAGCAACATTATTTGAGTGTAAATCAATTGCTAATTGTTATTAGACTGTAATTAACAGGCTTTTTTTTTTTAAAGTTGTTGTGTTTTGTTGTTTTTTGCATATTATTTGAGTGAGTAATAACTACTATTTTAGTATGTTAAAATGTGAGAAAACATCAGATTAGCAACATTAAAAAAACATTTATTTCATAATTTTCACACAGTATGACAATAAATGCATGTTTTTTTTGCTTCAAAAATTAAACACATGGTGTCCAGCTGAGTGGACATTTTTGTAACTCCATGAAAAATAGATTCATAAAAAACAAAAATTTCAATCACATTATTTTTTTCATGCCTAAAGAGGAATAAAAACACTCAGAAAAAAAAATTTGATTAAGGTTCTCATAATTCATGCATGAAAGGGTTAATTAAATGTATATTTGCAGACATTTTCTCTTCTCCATATCTGACATCTCTGTCCACTGTATATGCTATTTAATCAGTCAGTAGGTGTTATTTGGATTTCATTTAGGTTTCAAGGGAATCGAAATCTTTATCGCTTGCTGTGATATTGTGTGTGTGTGTTTGTGTTTGCATCTGTGTGTTCATTTGTGTGTATGGAAAACAAAGAGACTCCCTGCTGATGTTACAGCCACCACTTTTGTTTAAGAAAGTGATTTAGCTGAATATCTTACACCACCTATTGTTTATAATTCCCTTCCTGCAGTTTTCCTCTGGAGGCTGAACTGAAGTATGTAAAGCCAGAGCCAGGGGGGGGATTTCGTGCAATTTGAAACTATTTCACTGTCATAGATGGAAGTTGTGATGTGGCGTGGAGCCTTTTTTCCTTTTTCACCTTTTAGTTAAAAGTTTATACATTTCTGGGGAGAGTTTTAAATGTTTTCTATTCATAACTAGGTATAATAAATTACATAATCCAACGAATACTAAAAAAGGTAAAAACACACAATCTAAAACATCTGTTCAGAAAAGCCCATTATCTGAAAAACATGTTTTTGATTGATGATAGCTGAAAGCAATCATTTGATAAGAGAAAAGAAAAGCATCTGGGACAAAATAAAGGCTAAAAAGTTGTTGAAAGTGAAAGCAATGAGGTGGAGTTTGTTCCCAACAATGAAAAAGCACTATGTTTGTTTGAGATGCTGTAAATGCATTAACTTGACTTTACAGGTTGTAAATTCTATCATCCCATTTTAACATCTCTTAAATCCGTTCCTTGTATGTGAACGGTGTCCTTGAGTTTCCCTGTAAAAAGTGTGTGTATTCTGGTTCAAACAGTGTTTTGTGGTTCTGGTCTTAAAAGCACTCAGTGTCATCTAAGTTGCTTACTACATTTTGTTTTTTGTGCTGTGTACAACTGCTTCTTCTGTCGACTCTGTGCACTTAATGCTGGATGCCTCCCACTATGAAACAGTAAAAGGAAAAGGAAAAAAGGAAAAAAAACAGCAGACTCCATGGAGGCAAACTGCTCCATCTATTAACAACCCATTCCAAACAACAAAAAAAACACAGCAGTTCTTACTGTCACGTGATTATACACTAACAAAACTAATTATCTGTATTATATTCCATTTCTGCCATTAGGTTCCATTAAATCGCTCAGATTTTACACACTAAAAATCTAAAAACCTTTTGAATTGACCTGAAGATGTTTTTAACCCATAAAGACCCAGTGCTACTTTGGTGTCAGTTCCTAAATTAAGTTTTCTCTCTATTTAACCTTTTCTAAATGATTTATCACCATTTATTATAATGTTTTGTTTTGTAAGTGAAAATCAGGTATGTTTCTATATTTAATTCGCTGATCATGTAGATGTTCATAAAAGCTCTGATTAAATTTGAGGGTTATTGTATCAGAAACAGAGAAAACTGAAGAAAAATTTTCCAAAAAAATACCAATTACGGAAAACAAACCCAGTGTGTCCATCCGCAGTCACTGATCAAACTCATGGGTTTTACTGATGAATTAATGTTGTAGAAGATGGTGGTGTTTCCATGTTCACTACAGTGCCTCTGAACGTCCATATGGGTCATAGATGATGATGATTTAAAGCTGAGAAGAAGTAAAATAAGTGCAATCTGAACAATATTATGCCTCGGTTTATCTTTGACACATGTGCATTACAACGTACAGATCACAGTGGATCTACAAATACACAAAATATTTAATAACAGGCAGAATAGTGTTAAAACTGAAGAATATTTGAAGTTTCCATTATTTATATGTTATCATGGTAGTATTTTACTGGTCTGACCCACTTGAGATCAAATTGGTCTGTTTATGGAACCTGAATTAAAATGATTCTGATACCAAAAAAAAAAAAAAATGCTGAGAAGCTGTAATTTACCTCAATTATTTACATGTATTGATAGGATTAGTGGATCAACAGTTATTAAATATTTTACATCAGTAGATACTTTTGGACGGTGGTGGCTGTTTGGATCTTTATGGGTTAAAGGAATTTCTTATAAAGTTAGTAACTGACTGGTGTCAGTTTTTTGTTTTTCAGTGAATACAGTGAATGGATATGACTTTATTCACTGTATTCACTGATTCTGCATTGGATTAGAGTTGCTTTCTCTACCTTTAAGTGTAAGAGATGATGAACCCATAAAAAAACTGCAGTGGGTTTTGATCTCATGATCAAGTGTGTAAACCACAGGGAAGGTAAAACTTTGTCTGAACCTCAAACACCTGTCTCCACCGGCTCCACAGGGAAAAAAAGAGATTAGAAAATGATTGCATCACATCCTGATTTCTCATGTCCATTGTAGATCTGTGAGATCAACATGGCTCTGAAACATCAAATATAGTTAGTAAGTAAATGAGTAAAACTTAATTCATATAGTACTTTTTAACACACATAGTTGCAATTAGGGATGCACCAATACCACTTTTTTCCAGACCAAGTACAAGTACAAGTACTTACATTTGATTACTTGCCGATACCGAGTACCAATATGAGTACTTAATAATCCCATCACAGTTCTTAGTTCCTTTTGTAAATGTGCTTTATTGTCGTTGTCATTAGTCTGACTGGAACAAAGTGCTGCTACTGACATTTAATGTGTTGGAATGAGCATTTTTGAATTAATCCACCAGGGGGTGTCACTCTTAATTAACCATACTGGACAAATACCACGAAGAAGAGTAAAGTTTTTTGAGAAGAAGAAGAAGGTCAGTAATAATAAACATGGAGACAACAGAGGTAACACTAATGTGGATACTAATGTTGCAGCATTTTCGCAGGTAAGGTTTAAAAGTGAAGCTTCAGGAGGTGGGGAAAAGAGAAATGAGCGATAAGTTTCCTTTTCACTTCCGCTGGCGGCCATCTGCACTGCTCCCCTCTAGTAGTAATAATAATAATAATAATAATAATAATAATAATAATAATAATATCCCTGCGGTGAACTGGCGAAAGGTCCAGGGTGTACCCCGCCTTCACCCCTATGTAGCTGGGACAGGCTTCAAGTGACCCCCATGACCCTAGTGAGGATAAAGCAGGTTCAGATAATGAATGAATAATAATAATAATAATAATAATGGATTAGATTTATATAGTGCTTTTCTATGAACGCATACTCAAAGCATGTACAGAGGATCCATTATTCATTCACTCTCACATTCTCCCTCTGGTGGTGGTAAACTACATCTGTAGCCACAGCTGCCCTGGGGCAGACTGACAGAAGCATGGCTGCCAATCTGCGCCTGACCACCACCGAACATTCACATGCATTCGTACACCAGTGTGAGTAGCAGCACTGAAGGCAAGGGGGGTGGAGTGTCTTGCCCAAGGACACAACAGCACATGGACAAAGCTGGATTCGACCTGCCAACCCTTCAGTTATAGTATAGTATTATAAGTAGGACGGAAACCGATCCAGCCCTGGGTAGTTGTCATAAATGTGTCAGTAGTTTTTCTCTAACTCACACAGTGGCTCTTTGAACAGATCCTCTACCTCCACATTTCCGCTGGTATTCTCTGTCTGGGTACTCATCTGTGAGCACCTGGAAAATGGATGGAATGTACGCAGAGGACAGACAGAACGCTGTGTCCGTATCCATCTGTGTCTTTAACTTTACTTAAAGTCAGCGTTAGTTTTATCACCGTCATTTTTTTTTTTTTTAAATCTCCACACTTTTCACACACCCCCACACATTATTCCACTGCCGCGTACCTGCTGCATTGAACTGTGAATGTCACACTGCTGTAAGTGGTATCGGTGCGGTTTTATCAGATTACTTTTACGTGTACGAGTACAAGTACAAGTACACACGCTGAGTATCGGACCCAGTACTGGTATCGGAATTGGTGCATCCCTAGTTACAATGATAAAAGATAAAATAAAAGAATAAAAATGGACAAACCAGGCAGGAATTATCAAGTTTTATTACATACATCTTACAATGCGTGCATACCAATGGACATGCATGTACAGGTCATATGGGTGTGTAAGTCTGTGTGTTACCTGTAGTAGATCAGGATCAGCACAGACAAGTTTGGGAGATGGACACTTGAGTATAATTATAAAGAATACACTGTAAACTTATAACATAGTTTATAATAACAACTGTGTCTGCTACATCCAATAGAAGGGGGAATGACCTTGGCTCTAAAATGACGCCAGTGCAGAAGTGTCTTAAAATTGCACTATCATGGATGACTCTGACTCTCCTTGGTATATGTTTGAACTTCTCTCTAAAAATATGACGCCAATTTATTTTGCCCAGGACAATTTCCAGTCTCATTCATGTTACTGGGACATTCTAATAAGTGAACTGGTGGTCCATCTTTACATCTTTCAGCTGTTAAAGAAATCTCTGTTTGAAATTTTTGATTGACAGGTCTATATGACAGTTTGCTCACCTGCTGAGTCAGACTTTTGAATTTCTTTTTATTTGATGTAACTTTTTTTCTTTTCTGACAGCTCCATCATATTTATGGTCAAATAAATGGACTGTAAAATGACTTGACGCAGTTTTCACTGAGTCAGTAAGGCAGCATTTAACATTAGCTCATCCATGACCCTTCACAGATGACTCCGATCACTAGAGTTCTGCAAACCAGTGATTTCAAAATGACAATTCAGAAACCAGTGGGTGACGTCATACAGTTTATGGTTCAATGTTACCTGAAGGTCCACATTTGACTAACAATGTTTTTTTTTTTTTGCAATCTAGTTTGTGTTGAAATATTTTCTGAAATTAAGGTTGCGCAGACAGAATTTTTCTTAAAACAGAAGAGGAAAAATCACCCTTTAGAAACATATCAATATTAGTGTGGACATGTGGACGAGGTACTGACCCTGCAGCTGTGAGTAGTGATGGCCAAACGAGGCTTTGTTGGAGCTTCGACACTTTTTACGAAACCTGGTTCATTGCTTGAGGCTCCAATGACGCAGTGCTCGAAGAGGACATCTAGTGGTCATTAAAATGAAGTGCAACCAAGGCGTGTCGAAGAGTCAAAGTTCTTTCCATTCTGCAGCAGACCTGATTAATGCACAACACATTCCAGTGGTTCATGGATTGTTACCTCTGCCATAGGGCTGTGCAATTAATCGAAATTCAATTACGATTTTGATTATTACACGCAACGATTACAAAAATTATGTAATCGAGAAAAAACGATGATTAATTTTGAGTTGTTTAATTCACGCGCACGCAAGCTACCATGAGCTGCTCTGCCCCGCCCCCCTCTAAGCTACAGCTGCCTGCTAGCCGGCAGGTCCACCCCAAGAGGAAAGTTGTACCTAGCGGTCTGGAAAAATAGCAGGAGAATCGCAGCATAAGTGCTTGGTAAACAAAAAGGGCAAGTCAAATTGAATTGTATGGAATCACTTTGGGTTTGATGAAGAGCAAAAACCCATTATGTGCAAAAAGTGTTTCGTAGTTGTGTCCGCAGCGACCGGTAACACAGCAAACCTTTTTAACCATCCAAAGTTTAACCACCGCGACCTTTATCATAATCTTATGAAAAACTAAAACACACAAAAAAAAACTCCATCTACAACTTCGTCCGCAATGCAATCTTCAGTCTCCGAATCTCTTTACGCTGCAACTCCCGTATTAACCTAACTGAAACCTCACGGCACGCCACTGAATTTACTATGTTTCATACTACATTGAACATTCTTGAATTTATAATTTGCACTTCACGTGAGGTTTTTTTTTATTGCTCCAGTTCTATGGCAAGTCTAGAGCAGTTTAATTCCAGTGCACTATTTGTTTACAAACAGAAACATACTTGAATTTACAGTACACTTATTTGCATTCAAAGATTTTTTTGTTTCGTACAAAAGTGAACATACTTTGTTTTAATGGTTAAAAGCTTTATTTATATTTAAAGAGTATATCTTACATTGTTTTGCAAGAAAAAAATAAACAACTTTAAGGTTAACAAATAATTGTTTTTAATAATCGTGATTTCATTTATTGCTAAAATCGTGATTTTTTTTTTTTCTATAATCGAGCAGCCCTACTCTGCCAGGAGGTATTGTGATCGCTTTGCTTTGTATGCGTGCATGTGTAACCCAGCTGATAAATAGGGTTAAAAAGTAGAAACAAGAATAAATAGATTAGGTTAAAATTCTAAGAATAAAGTTCATAAGGATTAAGTTGTGTTTAAAAACATTATTTTGATAAAGTAAAAGTTTTACTGAATAATTTACACATGTGCTTTTATTTTGAAATGCCAATGCTTCGTGACGCACTCAACTTTATTTCCTGTTAGTCGGAAGCAGATGGGAGAGGAGCAGACTGCCATTTCGCTCATGCCATGTTTAGCCGTTTTCTTTAAGACTGAACTTCACGAAAAGTAAGGAGTAAGTTGATAAAAACACTGTTGGTTGTGGAAAGAACCTGTAAGGGATGAACTGTGACATGTTAGAACCAGTAGTACGAGGTCTGGACCCAAATGCACGACCTGCAGACAAAAATACAGCTAAGCAGTGTTTATTAAACACAGACAGGGTAAACAGTTCACAAAAAGAAGGTTTGAGTGAGTCCTCTGTATATTGAATCTGTGGATTCGTCACGTCGTCCGAATCCAAGGGGAAAAACCCACGACCCGGGTCGGGAGCACACGAGGGGAACCCGACTAGGAAAAAGCAAAGGAAAGTCAGGGGACAGACCAGGTCATGCACGGGGAGTCTAGCAGATAGGCAACAGTACATTAGGGAGAAGGCAAAAACACAAACCATGAATCCGGGCAAAAAGGTCGAACACTGAAGTGGCAGATCAGGCAGAAGTACAGGCAGGGGGTCAGGCAGATCTCAGAAGTCGAGGAACAATCCAGGTCAAGAACAAACAGGCAGGCAGACAAACAGGATCAGAAGAAACGCTGGTAGGTAGACACACCACGAGGGAGGAATACGAACTGGCACAGGACAGGGGAAAACACAGGGCTTATATACACAGAAGGGAGGGAAGACAATGAGACACAGGTGGAACAAATCAGGGCGGGGACAGGTAATCAGCACAGGTGAAACAATCAGGGAAGGGAAGCAAAGACACCAGACATGACACAAGAGGAGGACTTAGCAAAATAAAACAGGAAACGACACACAAGACAGACAAAACATACAAGAGTCCAGGGACTGATATGACATGACAGTGTGAATGAAGTTACTGATGGGAAGCATGGTTAACGGCGAGTTTCTGCCGTGTCACCTTGTCTCGGTAAGCTAGCTTATTTTATTCCGTGTGTTAGTGGCGTGTTAATGTTTTGAGTCACTCGTGCCTTAATTAGTTGAACTTGTGCTTAAAAATAGTTTGATAAAGATGTGAAATGTATGTTTTTGTGTTACTTTATCACATTTAATAAATTAAAAGCCTACTGAAAGTATTTTTGTTGAAATAAGCTTCCACTTTTAAAGAGAAGGAAGGTTAAAAACATGTAACTGAAACTCAGGTTATGTTCATGTGTAAAATGCATACCAAGTGCCAATGTGAAATGTTATTCAAATGTTTTAAGCTGGAACTGTTACTATTTTTGGTACAAATTGTAAGTTATAACAGTTGTGATAGAAATATTCTAACTTCTTATATCAGTTAAGTATTCTATCTGATTACTTTATTTGGTTAACTGATTGGTATTCACTACTATTCAGCATTTAGAAGCATATATATTTCTGTAATGTGAGATTCTGGCCAGGAAGTTATAATGTGAACATGCTGCCATGTGAATATGTTAACATTTGATAGATAAATATAAGTAACCTGCATAATGATAAAAGTTATAATGCTTACAAAAGGTTATAACCTGGTTGTAAAATGCAGGTCAAGTTTTGTTGGATTTGAAACTCCTTGAAGATTCACCGATCTCAATAGATGGCGAGCCAACCCCACTGATGTGCTGAGAACTGAATCCTGTCCACTGAAAGGTCGGATGCCCTGTCTGCTTTGTGGTAGGATTATACCAGTCATTCTGCTGGTCCAAAATTGGGTGTCCACACACACACGACTTTGACTTAAATGACTATTTGACAGTCGATTTTACGTGTACCCGAAGATCTGAAGAACTTTACTTCATACAAACTCAAGGAAACAAAAACTCAACGTCATCTAGAAGGACTCTTTATTTTGTTTTATATTTTGTTATTTTCGAAGGGGCCCATTTATTTTGTATGTTAGGGTGTGTATTATATGCACATATACAATTTCCTAACTAAAGTTAGTGACTTTACCCTTGGTGTATGTGTTGCTTGTTGTATCTGAACTCTGCTCCTCATGAACCAATAGTGAGGTGTACTTACCAGGAGTGGGTTACACATGCATGTTTGTTTGTAAGCAAGATAACTTAAAAGGTTATAGACAGATTTTCACGAAATTTTCTGGAAATGTTGATACTGGCACAAGGAAAAAATGTTTAAATTTTGGTGGTGATCGGGGGGGGGGGGGGGGGGGTCTCCGAGTGCTTTTCTTGTTACCTCCACCAAGGAGGTTATGTTTTTGCCAGGGTTTGTTTGTTTGTTTGTTTGTCTGTTTGTCTGTCCGTTAGTGTGCAACAAAACTCAAAAAGTTATGGACAGATTTGGATGAAATTTTCAGGGTTTGTTGGAAATGGGATAAGGAAGAAATGATTAAATTTTGGTGGTGATCGGGGGTGGGGGGGGCCCACGGGGGGGCCCATTTCCAACAAACCCTGAAAATTTCATCCAAATCTGTTCATAACTTTTTGAGTTTTGTTGCACACTAACAGACAGACAAACAGACAGACAAACAAACAAACAAACCCTGGCAAAAACATAACCTCCTTGGCGTGGGGGGGCCCACAGGAGGGGCCACTCATCAGCCTTGGCGGAGGTCTGCGCTCTCCGAGTGCTTCTAGTTTTGAATTTGATTGTCCATGCACATTCCTGTTTGAGTACACTAGATGATTGTATGTTTGTAGTGGACACAATAATAATATTACTAGTAATAATGACAATAATTATTGAAAACCATGATCCTAATTTGGAATATCTGTATGTAACCCTAAAGAGATTTTCACTTGTTGTGGTGTGGGACATTTAAATGTTGCTGCTACATTCATGAGATGTGCTCCACAAATAGAAACTGATGTCATTTCACATGGGGTAGGTGCAAATACAGATTATATTATGGATTTGGGCAAAGTATGTTTTAAGGTTCATTGGTAAATGGGTTCATGGGTGTGTTTCGAAGTGATTTCAGGTGATTCAAAGCACTCAGCTGCTTCATACGTCACTCAAGTGTGTCGAACGTCACAAGTCACATGACCAAACCACGCCTCAGCACTGTGCTTCGATACATCTGCTTTATGAGCTGCAATGCATGCACCGGAGCTTCGCGTGTCAGCAGCCCGTCACCAGCTGTGAGGACAGGTTAGACTCATGTCTTCACTGAATCACTGGATGAGGCTACACTTTTTCCTTTGCACAGATCTGGTGCTAGTTCCAGGCTGGTGTTAGTTAAACTTCCAGACGTTCTCAGCACAGGTTTGCAAATGTGACTCCACAGAACCAAATCATTACATGACACAGGTCTGTATATTGTTAGCCTCATAGCATAATTACCTAATTCATATGGGGGCAGCTGTGGCCTAGAAGGCTGGAGAGTCGGCTTGTAACCGGAGGGTCGCTGGGCCGATTCCCTTGACTGACAGATAAAAGTTGTTGGCTGATGTGCCCTTGAGCAAGTCATTTAACCCCCTCCATTTGCTCCACGGGTGCATGATGTGGCATCCCCACTGCTCTGTGTCTGCATGTTCTAATGATGGGTTAGAAGCAGAAGGTTCATTTCAGTGTGTGGTGGATGTCTGTATACTGACAAATAAAGGATGTAAATATTTTTAGCCAGATCTTCCTTTTCCATCATTGGTTAAAAAAATATGACTTTGGCCAGTGGTTCCCAACGTTTTTTGGCTCGTGACCCCATTTTAACATCACAAATTTCTGGCGACCCCAGACATTCAAAGCAGAGACTTTTTTTTTTTTTTGCTAAAATTAATGTTTTTGATCATGTAATAGTTTGCTATACTATGTTGCAAATAAACGATAATTTTATTTATTTATTTTAATTAATTTAATTTAATTTTATTTTATTTTATTTTATTTATATAGCACTTTTTAAAACAACATGTTACAAAGTGCTTCACATAAAGGAGAGATAGATCAAATCAAATCAAATTTTAAGCCAATTTACAGAAACCCAACAGAATCCTCCAGGAGCAAACACTTATGACACATACACATACACATTTAGACGACATTTAGGCTTTATAATGTATATTATTATGGATGGAGGCAGAAAAGCAGTACCACAGTGCTTCAGTTTCAGCTTCAAAGTTTATCATGTCTTTTATGTATAGTGATTGTCTCTCTCAACTCACCATATATTTTTTATTAGTAAATTTTTTTTAAGAATTATTTTTATCAATTACTAAAAATTTCCATGTTGAATTCCAGGTCCTGACCCTAAGGTTGAAAAACACTGACTTAGGCAATTATCTTATGAGGCCAGCAAGGGTAAATCAAAGGTGGTGTTCCCTGATTAAACTTAAAATCTACTCGTCTACTTAAAGTCTAGAGGAAAAATTGCACTGATGTTTTTAGAGATCTTTGGTTCTGGTAGCTGTCTAGTGGAACAGCCAGAATGCCTTACAACTGTACTCATGGTAAATGCATGGAAACAGCAGCTTACCTCAACATGTCCTTTTAGAAAGGAGGCTCTGTTTTTATTAGCTCACAGGCCATGAGCTATTGTGAAGGCACTGTGTCTGGAGTCATCTTCATTACCCTCATCATAGTTGTCGTCTTCATCATTGTCATCTTTATTAGCAATTTCTTCAAACATCGAACATTAAAACGTGTATTTTGACAAATTTTCAAATTATTAAAAATTTACCTTTACTTATAATGGGCCATATTTGGATGGCTTATAACATGAAAATAGTTGCAGATATCACTATAGTTACTATTGAGCACTGATAGGAAGTCATAAACGGATTTTAATTTGATTAGTTGAGTTCTCCTCCAGTGAAAGTACCACCCACTTCTATTGGGAGATTGATCTCCTGCATCCAGACCACAGGACTCAAACACAGCAGCAGAACCTGACAACCTTGCAAATTTAACTTATTGATTCTTAATAGAACATGTCGGTGAGATACAGGGCCATTGTCTTCTTCTTTGGAACAGGCAGAATACACATTACTCAAATTCAGTTTTGTTTTTTTTTTTTTTTTTGTTTGTTTTTTTTGTGCTGTAGTTGATCTTGTTGGTTGTATTAATACCACCTTCAGCCACTCACATAAACAGTTTTTATTAAAGACCTGACAGTGCTGCTCTGCTACCATGTGTCCAGGTTGAGAGACATTTCTATCACCGCCGAAACACAAAGAGCTGGTCAGAGATTAGGCACTGGCTCTGTACCAGCCCTGGAACTGCCTCCATGGAAAAGGGATAACAATGAACATGAGCTGCTCACGACCACTCAGCGTTCACATACACACTACATTCAGTGATTCATACTGTGTCTTGACTTATTCAGTGAGTCTTTCCTATAATTGGAGCTGCAGTGGCGTTGAGCCTGTCTTATATGGGATGCTATGTTCAGAGTACAAATTATAGAATATCCTCCTGAGACCCAGTAAGTAAACAGTTTCACCATTTTATATTAAATAATTGCTTTAATTGGAAGTAGCATGATGCAGCAGTTTTTTCAGATACATTTTTTATTTAATTTTTTTTTATGTAATGTCCTTTTCAGTGGACATTTTACAAAAAATCTCTTTTCACTACGGACGACAAAAATGCATTGCTAGATCTCAGGAGGATATACTGTGAACCAAGCCCAGTAAGTCCAAGAGGAACTGAAGATCAGATAAGAGGGCTGTCAAACCCCAGCGTCCATTTATGATATTTATCAATAACAAGAATTTCTTATTTCTTATTTAATCGCTTTGATCCCCATTAGCTGCTGCACACCACAGCAGCTACTGTTCCTGGGGTCATGAACGACATAAAAACAAAGCACCACAATTTCTACAATTTGCTCAGCAAACAAGATGTACATACACGCTGGGGTGCCGATAAGAGAGTGTGTGCGTGTGTGAACATGACAAATTCATGGGGCCCAGCATTTGTGTGTGGGGGGGACTGGATGGGGTCCTGTGGATACAAGTTAGAAGTTGTGAAAACTGTGTGTAAGGTCCGCTGTATAGAAGTTGGGAGTCAGACACTGAAAGCATGTTAACTTTCAGTTTCATTTCACGCTAGCGTAAGTGGCGTAATGCACCCCTCCCACCCCACCCCCCACCCCATTCCAATAGATACTGAATTTATGAAGGGTCCACAACATTTATACTTTCATGGGCCCCACAATTGGTAGCGGCACCCCTGCACACACACAACACAACATGAAAACCAAAATTCAACAGCAGGCACACAATGCGAAACAATTACAATAACAGTAATCGTACCACCACCACCAACAAAAAAAAATAAGTAAATAAGTCAAATAAAATCCAAAAAACAAGACAAAACTAGAAAAGCACTCGAATAGTGCAGTCCACCCCACCCCCACCCCCCCATCAACACCAAAACTGAATCATTTGTTCCTTGTGCCAGTATCAACATTTCCTGAAAATTTCATCAAAATCCTTCCATAACTTTTTGAGTCATCTTGCTAACAGACAGACAGACAAACAAACCCCGATGAAAACACAACCTCTGCCGTCCTTGGCGGAGGTAATAAAAACAGCTCCACAACAGACAAAGAAGAACAGACCATCTACATGATGTCACTATAGGATGTGCAGTAGCTCAGACAGTTATTCTTGGGTAACCATAAAAATTCTTAACCTTTTAGAATAACCAACTGCTTGAATTTTTAAAATAAAAAATTGTGGCAGTGTATTCCATGCTGCCATTGCCCTGTATTGCACACTTCCCTGTATTTGATTCGTCCTACAGGCAGGCAACAGGAAACATCTGTCCCCTGACTGGTGTGTGGAATATCGACGGACGTCACAGAAGAAGAAAGTCAGTTTACTGTAAAAGAGCTCCGATGTTTTTGTAATTATGATATTTCTAATAAATTTTACCAAAGAGTATTTAATTCTACCAGACCAGAGTTTAATATATTTGTCAAAGCATCAACTCTGATTCATTCATACTTGAATCTATTTAATGAACTGATTCACATGAGTCAGTAAACTGAAAAGAACTGCTTCTCCTTCAATATGAGGCCACAAACTGAACACAGAGCATCCTAAAATGTTGTTCTTTTCTTCCAAACACAGCTCTGTATCCATTTAATTAAATACATCATCCAGTAAAGAACATGGCGCACATGTGAAATGCCTGAAAACAATTTCAAATATCAATAGACCTGCGGTGTGATTTCTGAGAAAGAATATCGACAAACCATCTACGAGGGATAAAGAATAAAGAGCTGTGTTCTTTCTCAAGTCTGAGTGACATTTGTAGTTAAGTGAGCTTGTAATAATAGGTAATCACTGGCTGAGTGGTTCAAAGATTTCTTGCAATTAACAGTAGAAATGAAAGACAAAAGTGGTACAACAATCTCAAAAACAAAAGCGTTTTTCAATAATAAACAACCTGCTTTGCATTGGTTTTTTTTTGTGTTTTCATCTTCAGCAGAAACATTCCTATAAAATATACAAATACTTACAATGGAAAAGAGGACATCTGAAAAATTGTGTTTGGATGATTTCCTCCTGCTTTCGACTTCGTATGAGATGAGTCACTACATTATTTTCACAGGAATGAATGTCCAGATGGCCTGCACGGATCAGTTCAATGGTTTTGTACTAAACAATCTACATTTTAGCAAATGATTATGTCATTAAAGACTTGTATTCAAGGCTGATTGTTGCAAGAATCACAATAAAGACAAAGAGAAAGCATTTTACAGTGAAAATAGAGACCTCTTGACCTCCTCGGATTGATAACTTTGATATTAAATAGACACAAATGAGATTAAAGAGAATGAGTTGCAAACATATGATCTCCCTCAGAATGTAATTATTGTAGATTTGGAGCTCAGATGCCAAATGTTATCCTTTTTGTTTCTGTCTCTGGAACAGAAAGATGAAAGATGCCTGTTTTCATGCTAGTCCTATTTGGCATTTGGGAAGGGATTCAGATGCACAGAGCTAGAATAGAATAGAATAGAATAGAATAGAATAGAATAGAATAGAATAGCTTTCCTGTCATTGTAACAAGTACGAGATTTAACCCATAAAGACCCAGCGCTAGTTTTGTGTCAGTTCCCAGATGAAATTGTCTCTATATTTAACCTTTCTTAAGTGATTTATCACCATTTATTATAATGTTATCCTCTGCATTTTGCCTTTTATCAGTATAAATCAGGCATTTTCCTGTATTTAATTTCATGATCATGTAGATGTTCATGAAAGCTGAGATTAAAGTTGAGGGCTATTATACTGTATCACAAGTAGAGAAAACTGCAGGAAAAATTGACATTTTCAGGTAAATATGTCATTAACTGAACATAAACCAAGCATTTCCATCCACTGTCATTGATCCAACTCCATGGGTTTTACTGGTGAATTAATGTTGCAGACGATAACAGTGTTTCCACATTCATTATGGAGCCTCTGAACATCCAAATGGGTCATATCTGATGACCATGAAAAGATGACAAACTGTATTTTACCCTAATTATTTTCATGTATTGATAGAATTTGTAAATCAACAGGTATTAAACAGTTCAGATCAGTAGATGCTTTTGGTCGGTGGTGGATGTTTGGGTCTTTATGGGTTAAAAGCACCATCCAATCTGGACATCATATATAAAATTCAATAGAAACATATAAATAAAAGCTGCTAAAAAAAAAAAAAAAGGTATAAAACAAGCAGAAACCATCACTCACACACAAGCGTACATTCTGTTATTGCACTGATCCCTTATAAAACATCAAAGACCATGTATCAGCTATACATTAAAGAATGTTGATCGTATTGAGACCAAACGGGAAAAGCTGTATTTTCCCATTGCTTACACTGATCCCAGCATAAACGAAATGGGCAACAGTGATTTAATTCCCTCCCACTCCAACCATACTTCTGTCACCTGATTACATACAGTGTCAACTCTCCTCAACTATATATTCACTGTGAATATTATGCCTCATCTCATAGTCTTTCATCATTCGGTTTTGATTTATAAATTGTAGGATGGACCAGGAATACATGTCAAGAAACTGAAAGGGTGAAGAATTCTACCATGAAGTGAAATGAAAATGAATAGATGCAAATGTATAAAGGCTGCCTTTGTGAAATGTGCAGAGGTGATATGGCTTCAGCATTGACCCCACATGTCCACTAGGGGACAGAGTCTCTCCTGCAGAGCTTTGTTTCTCCAGTCGTCCTCTCTCATTGTCTCTCCAGTGGCCCTCTCAACAGTGAAGACAAAACCCACAGGACTTGCTCTGTCAAAAATTCATTTTACATATGCATTACAAAGGCATGATTACTGCAGAGACAACGCAAAAACTTTTAATAGCAGCCTCTGTATTGTCCCCTTTGTCTCAAAACTGAAGATGCACACAGACGGCAGGACTTATGCATTAATAATAGACAATATTCTTCCCATGTTTGTGGCTCCGTTAGTGCCAGCACTACAATTCCCATGCAAACACACACACACACACACATACACACTTGCCAATGCATGCAAACATAACACAACATGGAGTGGGAGAAATTGTTTCTTTTTGTTCTGAGTCCTAATGATGACTTTATATCTGGCAGTAATATAGGCAGGAAGACTCCATCCAATCTGCAGACTCTTGGCTCCCTCTGTGACTGCAAGCAGATTTTTTTAATAGGCAGCTCTCCCCTCATTATGGCTACAGGTATGGCTGCAGGAAAATAAAGCACAATTGAAATTCGCAGGCTATGGTATATGGCATTTGCATAGATTTATTATTTGTTATTATTAAAACTAGCCTCACCTCATTGCGGGTCATTACAGTGTGCATGATGCGAGATGTTTTCTCCTTTAGGACTAATTGAACTAAATATTTTGATGCAAACCTCTTTAAATTCACCAAGATTCTACCTGATGTGAGTTCTTTGTCGCTCTTGTCCTTGGAGTTACTACCACACAAATAATCACACAATTACAAAAAAAAAATCAGTAATGATGTGTGACATGATTTGAAAATGATCCGAACTTTGTGAAAACTAATTTGTCCGTTTTCTACTGAGTTATAATGGATGTATTGATGCTTTTTTCCAGCAGCAACAGCAGTATCAGACAGTTATGTCATCCCCCCCCTTTTTTTGCCATCTATGTCTACCACCTAAAATGAGCTCTTTGCTTTTGCAGATTTCTTCATCAGCCTGTATATTCACCTGTTTGCTATTGTCATGCTATTGTTATCCTTTATGTATTCAGAGCCCTGTCTAGACTGTCACTGTCACAATCGTTTAATGGGGAAATGTTTGTTCCTTTACTTCATATTTCTGTCTGTTGCCAGGCATCTACGTTGAACTCTGTGACAGGATATTTACCTTCCTCCTTCCTTGACTCTTTTCACTGAATAGGGTTAATAGATCAGAAAAATAAAACATGACACAAGCCTTTAAAGGAGTGATATTTTCTTTTTTTTTTTCTTTTTTTTTTTTTAAATGGAATTATGCATTTTCAAACATTTCCCTGTGGTCTACATAAACTGTAAATACTATACTTGGGTCTGAATTCTTCATTAATTCAAATCCAGAGGTCCAACTTCAGCCCTATTTCTGAGTAATGACACCAGAAAGGTCATTTTGAGCGCTGGCCCTTTAAATGCACATGAGCCAATTCAGGCCCCGCCCCCTCCAAGTTGTTGGCTGTGCTGCTCTGTCCCATTCAACCAACAACTGAACATTTTAGGTAATTGGCTCAAAATTTGGACATATTTTCAGTATGGACTACAACCGCTGCTGCTGATAAACAATTATGTCGTACCCAGAGAAATGTTCATCGGAAGTCTTGACCTTTATATGTGCAAATGTCGTGACATAACTAGTTATAGACGTAACAAATTAAGTAGGAATTAAAACAGGTTGTAGAAATCCACTTGATTTTTGCCAGAATGAATATAAAGATAGCTTTGCAACACCTGGAGGGTTCAAATTCAAACTTTATGAACTATTAGGGTCCAAATACACAAATAAATGTAGCAAAGACTAATAAAAGTGGGTTTAGCAAAATATGACCCCTTTAACACATCACTTGTTGTCATTCACTGTTTACTAGGGGTGTGACAAGAACTCGTGCCAAGAGATCTCGCGAGATTAAATCATGAATGTATTTGTTGTTTAAGTGATTAGCTGTCTAGTTGGCACAGGGCAGAAGGCTATGAGACTGTGAGCTATCCAAACTTATAGGTAGGAGGTAGGTGAGGTACGTCGCAGTAATTACAGAGACCCCCCCCCCCCCCCCCCCCGGTCTTATGAACTATTGGCATTTCATTGCAGTAATATGAGGCCGTCTATCTACCTATCTATCTGTCTGTCTGTCTGTCTGTCTGTCTGTCAATTTAAATTTTATTCATATAGCTCCAAATCATAACAAAAGTTATCTCATGACACGTTACATATCGAGTTGGTCAAAACCAGACTCGAAGCCAGTTTACAGAAACTCAACAGAATCCTCCAAAATGTTACAATTTTGCACATATTGCTTGCACTTTTAAAAAAATATTTACTTTTATTTGTGGAAAGAAGTTCAACAGTTAAAAGCTGGGGCTTAGGTCATGCATGGATGCAAGTTATAAAACATGTCAAAATGCACCTACAGTGTTTTGTTATTCTGTTTTTTTTTTTTTTTTAAGTCTGTTTGTCCAGTCATATATTTTGTCATTTTAGTTTTTAGCTTGCCGGCCGACAGGCCGTAAGCTATTGTCGTCATGCGGCACCTGGCGTCGTCATCTGTCGTCGTCTGTCGTCGTCGTCTGTCATCGTCTGTCATCGTCTGTCATCGTGATCATCTGGCGTCTGTTTCAAAACTTTCAATCGTCTTCTTCTCCGAAACTACAATTCCAATTGACTTCAAACTTGGTATACAGCTTCTTCATGATGATGTCAACAAATGTAGTGAAATTATTTGGATCCGGATCTGATTCTGGATTTGGTGCCACTTTGAAACATTTCCCCATTATAAGAGATAGGAAGTGGATCCATGCAATAACTCAGTAAATAAAATGATATCCAGTGTAAATTTCTACAGTCCAGCCCTGATGGCGAGATGACCAAAACATAATGTCCATATGCTGATCAGGATCTTCTTCTGGATCTGGAACTTACGGAAAATTTAACATGGGCTCTTATGGGGAAAAAATTTCAATCATCTTTTTCTCCGAAACTCAAGTTCTAATTGACTTCAAACTTGGTATACAGCTTCTGTATGATGATGTCAACACAAGGTATTGAAATTATTTTGATCTGGATCTGATTCTGGATTTGGTGCGACTTTGAAAAATTTTCCCTTTATAAGAGATGGGAAGTGGATTGATCCAATAAATCAGTATCAGTGATATCAAGTTGGAATTTGAGTTTTTTACAGATCTGATTGGAATATGACCAAAACATGGGCTATTTCTGTAATATAATACATACACATAACTGGGTGAGAATAAATGGCATCTGGATACATTTCCCAAAGCTTTTAATTTGGCCGGTAAGCTACAGGGCCATTGGTCCTATTTTTTTTAAAAGTAATGTGAAATATCATCTCGTCTCATGAACTTAGTGTATCATCACAGCCCTACTGTTGTCTAAACTTTACTTTGAAAAGTCTGAAATATACTGATATTAAGCTTCACTTCTTCATGGACAAACACCTATTGTGCTGAGAATGACTGCATCAAAAGGTTCAGATCAACGGCTACAAGAAGTCGAAGCTTTTTTTTATATTTTATTAAATCTTCATATACAGATGAAAACTGAATGAATGCATTTCCCAAATAGACGTCATATTTAAAGTAGGTTTGACATGTCCTTTGACAATAAAACAAAGGAAGTAAAATGTTACAGTTTCACATTATTAGTCCATTATTTTCAAATAAGCGTGTCAGTGAATTGCATTTTAAGCAGCGTCTTTTTTCTTACCCTCTATAAAGATTCGATTTCTGTTTCACTCTTTGCTTCATTCTCTGTAAATTGTGTAGAGCTTGTCAGAGGTAAGCTGGGATTAAGGAGGCTTTAGCATCAAACATGACAAAGGTAATACTAGTAATTAGCATTCACTAGAACAGTGTGGAAAAGATGGACATGATCAAAGACGGTGCCAAAGAATTATATGGCCGTGAGTGTACAAGAAACAAGATTATATTGTAATTTCTCTCCAACTGAAGAAAAAAAACAAAAAAACACCTAGTACTTTGAACTCAGTTTAGGCTTGAATTTCACAGAAACATTGAAACTCAGGCCTGGAAAATAGAGCATATATGTAACACGCATCAAATGAGAAAGAAACCTATAAAATGTGAAGTGATTTGAAGAGTTATAATTCATACTTAACCCAATTTATGCAACAAAGGTGTGGACTTTGACTGATATTTTCATTATTAGAAACATTACAGGCAATGGATAATTTAGAGAGATTATAAAATCTTTACGAAGTAGGACAGTAATCAAAATAAATTTCATATTTAACCAAATGAGGTAAGCCATTCATCTTCATTATTGTCTCATTTTGCCACATTAACTGAAAACAATTGCAAGAATGGATAGATTTTGATTTAACCGGCTCATCTGACACAGCATGCATTTCTGCACTGGCCAAACTAACCCACATTAGTTAGACCCGAATAAAAATGTGCCTTTTGAGCTTAACAAAGGCCTGCTTTTTCTCTATAATGTATGACAATAAAACTATTAAAGCACATTTTGAGCAAATGGATTATTAGGGTGAATTACAGGGTATTTAAACCGAATGGGAAGTTCTCTGTATTTCTGCATCTACTGAGATCTATTATGTGTTCCAAAGCATTAGTGGCAGAATTACACTGAGCTAAATGAACAGCTCAAACTGTCATTTGTTAATTCTGTGTTTAGAGGTGTGATTCAACGACACCGCTTTGATTTTCAAGGCCACATTTCCAGGGCCATTTATGTTGATTTGTTGCACAAGTGCTGCAATTAAGGGACGCCCTTCATTGGCAGTTTGACTTACATCCACTTAACTGCAGTATCTGCTCTTCTGTCGCCCCTCTGTTGCTTTAGATTTGTCAAAGCAAGGCCATCAGTGCCAGGAAGAAGGAAAGGGATGAGGGAACAAGACCTGTGAATTAAGGGTGTAATCATCAATATCCAGGAGCACTGCCTCACCCTCAGCAGCACAGCCAGGGTCTTTTTTCCATCGAATTTTGTTTGTGCGAAAAGCTATTGTTCACCAGGTGTGCATCCTCATGTCACTTTGAACCAAAACGTACTGGTAGCACTTTTCTGGTTGTGCACTGAATAACAAAGCTTTTACTTCAGTATTGTTGTCAACAGCTATTTTTATTTGCCTTAAACCCCCACTTTTATCTTGTAGCCAAAGAATATTTTCTGCTCTTATTTTTTCCCATGGCTGAATTTGTTTGGCTAACAGTGAATTGAATGTGTGAAAAACCTGAAAATGTTCAAGGAAAAGATAAAATATCATATCTCAAAATAGATGCAAAGAAAATTAGTCATTTTTGCCTCCATAAACAACGTTTAATAATGGAATTAGAGATCAGAGTGTATGTCCTAGTAGGTGGTGTATATGTAAATTCCTCTGTGCTGCTGTTTAACATTTCCCTTACTAATGCAACACTGCGAGCCTCGTCAGCCCCTGTTGGGCAGCCTGCTGAGGTCAGCATCTGCAACAAGACAGGTCCTGCTGCCCGTCTCCTTTTGGGGCACGGCATTAACATATAAACTTTGTTAATGACCTTGTCATTTACACAACTTAATTACCAGAGTTGTGTCCCTTGAACATCTTCCCATATGAATAATACATCAGGAAGGTGGCTTCAGATAAGACTTCAGACGAGGGAGGGGGGCATTCAAAGGCTTGGGTTTCAGGAAATCCCATGTGCCTATCATGTAAGCAAGATTAAAAGAGTCAACTGGGAACAAGCTTTTCAGAAGACTGTTGACTTGATTTTATTTACAGCATCACATTATACCCCTGAACTGTTTGGCCATTTCAGTGTGAACTTGTTTTCAAAGTGGATTTTAAAATATTGCATTTATTGTTTACTCTGTATATTTGGCCCTGGTCAGACCTGAAATAAACATGTGTCTTAAATAGTCTGATACCATTTGTGAAGGCAATCAAGATGAAATCTGATTTGTCAGAGCACATTCAGTGGTGGTTTGGGTTACATATCGTTACCTTCATAACATAATTGCTTAAGTCATATTTTTTGCTGGTCATAGCCAATGATGATAAATGAATCAGCAGTGTAAGGAATGTAATAACTTATATGACTTGGCAATTATGCTATGAGGCTACCAAAGCAGTGTGAATATGTCCTGTCTAAGTACAACATATCCTCTGTGCATAGGGAAACTCATCACACATCATCTTAGTGTTTTAACAATATCTGAAAATTCTGAAAAGTCCACAGAAAAATTAACAATAAACAAACAAATAAATAAATGTTGTTTTTTTTATCTGAGATCAAATAGAACATTGAAAGTCATAAGCAACCAATCCAATGCTAAAGTGTGTAAGAAAACCTTTAAAAACAAACTGAACGGTCACAATGTCAACTCATGCATTTAGTAACAGACAAGAACATTCCACCTTGAAAGATCCCAGTAGCTTGGGAATTAAATTACATTTTATACCTTGCTAACATTACCTATTAAAGATGAAAAGGCAGCAAAATGTTCTGTCATTCCTTCATCATTCCCTCTTCTGATGGTTTCTTTGTTTGTGATGCATTTGCAAAGACAAACAACAAAGTCAGCCTGTTAAAACCGGACAGCTTGTGCTGCATCCAAAATGCCTACAGGAAATGAAAGCTTGTGCTATGTTTTATGCTATTAGATGAGCCTATTTATTTGCATGTAAAGCAGGGAAGTGAGATCCGCTCAGGAGCGATCACTTGAGACCTATGTGGAGACGAATTCTAATGGCCAGGTGTGAACTGACACGCTTGGAGCTGTCCAACGGTGACCAGATCACAAAAAGGAAATGTTAAAACCAGATCTGAACACGAAGGTCACTTTGCTTCCCCACAGCCACATACTGTATGTCTGTTAAGTGTAGCTTTCACACAGAGTTCTATGAGTTATAAACACCTTAGTCTTTAACCCTTTAACCCCTGTCTGTGGTGAGCATTCTGAATGTATGATTTATTTGAAATATTCATAAAAATTCAACCCTTTGCTCAATAGGAAAAGTTTCAAATCGTGCTGATAGAGTAGACGTTGTTCTTTCCATACACATCTGAGCATGCTCAGTGCACCCTCTGCTGCCTGTTGATAATACACAGAGCAGTGAGTGAGACCGACCCACTATAAAAATAGACGGTTTGGGCTTTTTTTTGTTTTGTTTTGTTTTGTTTTTTACACCGTTTTCCTTGTTTGTTTTTTTTTGTTTTTATTGTCGTTTGCAGTGTTGTCATGATCTTCCTTTATTACCTCCGCCAAAGAGGTTATGTTTTTGTTGGCGTTGGTTTGTCTGTCTGTTTGTCTATTTGTGTGCGAGATAACTCAAAAACTTATGGACGGATTTGGATGAAATTTTCAGGAAATGTTCATACTGGCACAAGGAACAAATGATTAAATTTTGGTGGTGATCGGGGGTGGGAGGCCACGGGGGCCCACTGATCTGCCTTGGCGGAGGTCTGCGCTCTACGAGTGTTTTTCTAGAAAAGACAGCACAGACCTCCGCCATGGCAGATCAGTGGGCCCCCCACCCCCAATAACCACCAAAATTTAATCATTTGTTCCTTGTGCCAATATCAACATTTCCTGAAATTTTCATCCAAATCCGGGGCACACTGGTCTGCCTTGGCGGAGGTCTGCGCTCTCCGAGTGCTTCTAGTTTATGTATTTATTTATTACTGTGTTTTCACTGAGTTTTGACTGTATAACTGCTTTTTCTGGTTTCAACCAGGTGCCAAAAAGCAGCTTGTCTGATTTAGAAAAAAAGAGCCCCAAAACAAAAACTACTGAGCCAAAATTGATGCACATTCTGAGTGGCTTATTTAGTAAAAACCTTTAAAACTTCAATTCTTCTTTTTGCCTTTTTCTGTTATTCCACCCTGTTTTGACCCTAAATCCTGGGGCACTGATAAGAGGGGGTAAAATGACAAATGCATGGGGCCCAGTATTTGTGGGGGCCCATAGAGCAGTGGAAGGGGCCCAGTGGAAACAGAAGTTGTGATAATTTTGTGTAAGATCCGCTGTATAAGACAAGTGTAGAAGTCAGGAGGCGAACACACCCCCACCCCACCCCACCCCACCCCCACACACCCTGGTCAAACAGATGGAGAAGATACTCAATTTCTGTCGGGTCCATAACAATTATGCTTTCATGGGGCCCATAATTGGTAGTGGCGCCCCTGCCTAAAATACCCAGTAAAGAAAAACCACTTAAGAAAAGGAACACATGCACATACTCACATCAGCTTTTATGACACTTCAACAGGTGCAAATTCACAGCAGCATGTTTACCTGAAATAATGTCTCAGGGGTTAAAGGGTTAAAGGGGCATCATCGTGGCCTTACAGACAACACCAACCTCCATGCTGTTGAGTCACAGCAAAGTCTTTGTTGCAAATCCATCCGCCCTTTATCTGTTCTGTTATTGTGTTATTTCTGGATCAAGTAAAAGGGAGATTTCTTAGTTCACGTGCTAATTTTGAACAATGTAATGCACACTAAAAGCATGCTATAGCCTCTCAAACAAAAAAAAAAATCACTAAACCTTTTAAACCAGAAGAGCCAGCTCCACCTAATAATAGTCAGCTTTCAATAAAACAGTCGAGCAGTGTGTGCAAATGCATTTGATATCCTTAAGTGCTGTGACAGGCTTAAACCCAAGGTCTCGTGCTTTTATTTGAATAATAGAATGACCAATATGTTATTTTAATGAGCTCTCACCAAACAGTAATCCCTGGAAAGAATTAAAAGGTTTTGTGTTTTATTCAGTAATCACTAGGGCTAGTAATAATATCCTGCAGAGAAGCTTCTCCTGTCCCACTCATTCTGTCCACAACTTAAGTGAAAAACACAATCAAATAATTCTTTTAGAGCTTTTTTTTTTTTTTTCTTGCTCAATTTGTTTGCGCCTTCAGGGATATTAAAAGTTTCCTACACATCATTCCTGCATTTCATACATGCATGTTCTATGTATTATAAAGCAGTGGTTAAAGTAATGGTTACTGGTAGTTTTATAGAAGCAACAATTGTGATATAATTAGATGATAATTTAAAGATACGGGGTAAAAAAAAAAAAAGCTGATACATGCTGGTCACTTGTTTTGCACATGCTAATCACAGTTTCCCTGCAAAAGGCTCCCAGGTGTCACAATGCTTGGCAGACAGCAGCAGGGACACCTCAGTCAATAACACAATACGTGTGTGTACATTGGAAAATGTCACAGTATGTATAGAATAGCCTAGATTTCATAACCAAGTGTGGTAATATTATTCACATTTCAGTGGGGCTTAGCTACGCTTGATTTGCATCTTCTGCTGTGTTCCCCTCTCAGCAAAATGTAGAATATGTTGTCCTACAGAATAGGAAATGGTGATTTTTTTACATAGATATTTGTGTAAATAACAAGTAATGGTTCGATGTGTCAAACATGTGCATGCTAATATACTTTTTGTAGAGTGTGAGTTTGGCGTCTGTGTGGTTTGTTAACATTAGCGAACTGAAAAAGTCAGGAAACGAGGTAAGTTTCATGGTAAAATTAACCTGAATCATCCACATGGAAATAGATGATTCACACATATACAAGCATGAAGGAATGAACGAGCTGAACCTTTAAGACAAAGATGGAAAAGTGTTCAGGAGGAAAGTTCAGGAAGTCCACCTCACAGAATCCCATCTATTTATCTATTTAGTTTCCACATTAGTTACAGTGTCGTCATGGTAACACCTATTTGCGTGTTTGTCTCAGTTCTTAATACCCACCTCAGCCTCTTTTGTTCTGACTTCCTTCTTTCATCACAGGAACCAGGTTGGACAAGGAGCTGAAGCTGAGACATGCACCCTCACCCGGGGTCTCTCTTCCCTTGTTCCTCCTCAGTTTTTACATTCAATCCCATTTCAACCCATCCATTTGACTCCTTTCATCCCTTTTACCCCATGTCTTAGAACCTGCCACGTAATAAACTAATTACTTCTGCAGGAACAGTCAAGAATCCCTGTTCTATCTCTCTGTCAGTGACATGAGATCAGGGGAGACAGAGCCTCACCTGTCACCAGGAAAGGAAAAAAAACAAAAAACAAATAATGATGAAATAAAATAAATGTTGATATTTGTCCCACAATCTGTACGATAAACTTATTTTCCATGTGATTTGAAAAATTGTGATTATTTTTCAATTCAAAATTGCAGAATTTCTGCATTTCCCATTCAAATACAGGAAAGAGACATGCAGTGTGTTTCTATCTGAGTATATCAACAATAGAATGGTTTCAAACACTTTAATTATAGGTCCTGATGTTCCATATTCTGGATAATGTATAAAATGCATGTGTGTAATGTGTTCAGCCAAGCAGGTCAGTCTGTCTGTCTGTCTGTCTGTCTGTCTATCTATCTATCCATCCACCTCCCTCTTGGATTTGTTTTGTGATTTTAACATTTATTTGATTTGGCCTCAGCAGTAGAAGTGGTGACAATAGTCAGTATAAAGATGAATTGTCTTTCTTTAAAGATTGGCTCACCTTTACTCAAAGTAACCATGGATTTCATTATCAGTTTTATTTAGCAAATAAGTGGAGCTAAACTCGTCAGGATTCTATGAATGTAAAAATCCTTGAGACACACTGACACTTTGACGGTTCTCCCGTGGGTCTGAATGAAAGGTTGACTATTCACCAGACGCATAGACCTTGCTGGTGAAAAGGTCATTCCACTCTAAATAGTCAATGTTTCTGGAACCACTCCCATGATAGAACTGCTGATAATTCTCTAAAATGAAATCTATCTGTGCTTGTGATGCATTACTGTTTCACCGCCACTGGCGTTAATTCATTACAGAAAAACCAGGCAGAGATTACAGCTTTGTATTCCTTGACAATGTCACGCAGGCCTGCGCCATCCAGATAATTATGAGTCGAGAGCTGCGGCCTCAGAATGAGAAAGCTCTCTGAGCTCATCTCATTCTTCTGAATGGGCCTGTGTCAGATACTGACAATGAGTGACCTTGTGCTTGGAAAATCACACTGAATTAACCATGGAGCAGATATCACTTATACACCCTGCCTGCATTCCACTTGAGGGGCCTAGAGTCATCTCTCAAAAATGAATCAACTCAACTGCCTAAATTATGTCCCCCGTCTGCCATACAACTGTGACATGCTAATTTTTTCACACCCCATCCTTCAGCTGTGTCTCTAAAAGGGATCTGATTGTAATGATTGTGGTTAATTGATTTTTAAACTGCAACACTTATTATGTAGATATCAGAAGTTAGTGTGAGATCTAAAGCCAAATTCAAGACAGCGTTAAAGGTTTGTATTATTCCTGTTCATTCTGGTAACTGTAGAACATACATGTAATGTTTCTGTTCGCAGTTTATAGAATGCAAACTGGGAATCAGGGAGGAGGGCTGAACATCAATAAAGTGAACAGATTCAACCCTGTCGGCAGAGTTCTCACAGCTCTAACCTTATTCTCAAATATCAGTGAGTGCTCTTATATTACACTGATTACACTGATTTAGGTCACTGTGAAGCAACTCAATAACCACTTAATATTAACATAACTTCATGTGCATTGGAATACAGTCAAACTACAGATTCACTCTGTTCTGTATACGTTTACTGACATGGGAACACATGGTAGGTACAGAAAACTACTTACTTATTTGCAATTTGCAGTAATAATGTCCCACTCACCTCACTTTAGTCATTTTGTAGGAATTATTATATCTCAGTCAACAGCCATAAACTGTGTAGTCTCAGTATTTTTTTTTTTTTTTTTCAAGGCAATCATTGTTTCCTCTGCTCCTTATTCTGTAATCAGCCCAGATCACCTTCCTCTAACTGGCTGTGCACTTCGGTATATGACTGCCTGATTGAAGCTGTTGACTAAACCTGTGTGCTCTAACTGAGTTTTATGAAAGAGCAAGCACAAGCACAGTTATTACTGCTTAATTGAACACTCAATGAGAACTGTGGCCACTCATCTGGTAGTTCCTTTGGAGTTTGGTCAGTTGGGTGTGATCAGTCTCTCAGTCAGTGAAAATATTACTTACTGGCAATCGCACACCAGCAGATCTGAAGTCCCTCTCATTCACTTAGTTTTGCATAATTGTGCATTGTTAATTATTGCAGTATTTTGCAGGTTCTTGCAGCATGAAGTTGATGTGAACAGGTGATTTTCTGGGGAAAGGGCTAGCTGCTTTTTTATTTATTTTTTATTTATTCATTTATTTTTTGCACTAAATCCTAATTAAAATCGCCAGTTCACATAAACAGTTTCAAGTCACATCCTTATTTCATTATTTTACTCATTATTAGCCCTGTATTTTCCAACTCATTCATGTTGTTGCAGGCTGAATTTCAATGTTGACCAGGAAAGATATGAAATGTGTTCACAGCTTATAATATTCAGCTTTTTTTAAAGACTATATCAGGGAGTCTCTTTTACAGCAGGGTTGCGGGTCTTCTGGGAAAGCAATATATTTTTCTTAGATTTTTGTTGAAATGTGTGTTTGGTACTTTTACCGACCTTTGGTTGCTGTCACTTCTCATTAAAATAATACTTAAATATGTACGTTTTTTTTCCAGAGGCTGTGCAAGTGTAAAGCGCCACCACAAGATGAAATAATTGCAACCATAATATTTTTGCACTGTTGTGAAGTCCTTTTATATTAAAAATCCTTTCAAATCTTGCATCTGTGAATCAAACTTTAAGTTTTATTCATCACGGTCTCTCATTTTCTTCCTATTCCAAGAAAATGAAATGAGCATTGCACTGACATAGTTCTTCACTTGTTCTGCTTGCCTATAGGTACTTATTTTTGCTCACTTAAAACACTTAATATTCGAGTACATTAGGTATGTGACCTTCAAAGTGAAGATTAGATGGGCTTGTTGGCTTTATTTGATTCGAGGTAATGATCTGAACATCTTTCCTGAAAGCTAGAAAGCAGATTGCGGTTGTTCGCCCACTTGGGACCAAATCACCTCATCAGGTATCATGCATCCAGATTCAACAGGTAAGTAGCAGCATCACATCACTCACTTCCTGTCATCTCTGCATCTCTGTCCCATCCACCCCCAGCCCTGCTGTCTGGCATGCTAATGCACATCACCGCCTGGAGCACACTCCTACACTTACAACGATAACATCTCATCAGATATCATGTATGCTAATCCAGATTCAATAGTTAAGCATCCTCACACACATTCAGCAGACAAGAAACAGCCGTATATTACAGAAATCAGACAAAAGCACCTCTCACTCACTCATAGGTCTGTGATCTAATTTAACCTGCTTTCAACAGGCAAAATTTATCAGATTCTGCGATTGCCACCACCACCACCGCCCCCACACCGCTCCTTTCACTCCCTTGTTTCAGAGAGAAGTCAGGTTATCTGACAGTATTAGCTGCATTACACCCTTTTTCATTTAAATTGGATTTACAGAATTGTGGAAATTGACAAGATGCAATGAAGCCTAAGCGTATGACATGGGCTGATGTTTCCCATCTCTTTGACACTGAGCCCGTTTACACGACTATAAAAATCCGATAACTGGGAGTAATTCGATAATTGCCGTAATCAGATGTGATGCGTTTACTTGCACTTCAGAAATGTGATAATCGAAAAACCCTGGTTTACATGTTTCAGTCCATTATTTGATTTCTTTTGGAGTACGCACATTATGACGTAAGTGGTACACTTCCTGTTATTTTCAAAACATCCGGTCTTGTCTCGGACATTCTAAAGGACAACTTTAGGAATATGTCGCCATTCCTGTATTTCCTAGCGTCAACCAGATGGAGGATGTTGAGAGTTTTCATTTGTTGTAGCATGACATTTGTTTCCTCCATTCCAGAAGTGAGTCTTTGCCGACTTTTCACTGCAATGTACCATGTTTGTTTACCTTTTCCTTTAGGCTCATGTTGTCGCTGCGTAACTTTTGTTTATATAGATTTTAGGGGGGAGGTTTACACATGCACAGATGTTAAAGAACGGCAGATTAACCTGTATACATGCATGAAGACGTCAGAGTATTGGGGAGAAACCTAGGTGTGTTAATCCAGTTTCTCATAATCAGATTACTGCTGTTATCAGATAAAGCCTATCAGATTATCCTGTTTACATGATCACTTGAATAATCTGATAACTTCAGAAATCGGATAATGATCGGAGTATTGGTGTGCGTGTAAATGGGCTCAGTGTTCATTTCATGCACATACATATGTACATACATATGCTGATGGAGCTTTCAACTATTACAAGAATGAATTGATAGTAATGTTACATTGAAATACATTACAAGAGTTGAAAACATAAACATTTTACCATTAGTTTCTGTACATCTAATGGCATTCTAATGGAGCAGTTAATCAACAACTATCTTATGACTTACTGTTCTCCGCTGAGCAATTTATTGAGCACTGCAGTGATTCCACAGGCCCATACCGACAACAAATAAACAAAGTGAGTAATAGACAAATAAATAGCTCCTACGCCCTTATGAGACCCAGAGGTAAAAACTATATTAATCTTCTTTACAAAAGTACACATTTAAACTGTACCAAACACATACCGACTCACTTTTTTAAACTTGCTTTTTAATGATTTCAGCATATACTTTATGTTTTTATTTGTTTTTGCTAATTTTACTGTTCATGTGATTAGTTGTTGTCACATTTTCACCTTGTTATTATAAAAACACTGTTGCTTAATGTCTTTTTAATTGTCTTTAAAGTGCTTGGTCATTATGTCTGGTGTCTCAACCCAAATTCAGTCATAATATTTTTTTTTTTTTTTATTTCATTATTTTTTGGTTTATTTATGAATTAAATCACACATAAAAATTTGAATTGATTGGTTTAAGGCTGGGCTACTATTTTCTTAAAAGCCTTCAGATTCTGCTTTTAACAACTCAAACAGGGCTAAAATGCAAAGTTGTACATTCTTGTCATAGCAGGGGTTCATATTTCACACTTGACCAAATAAACATGCATATCTTTAGCCTCGTGGCATAACTGCCTAAGTCATACACTGTATGGACAAAAGTATTAGGATGCATTGAACTCAGGTGTTTCTTTTCTAACGGGTGTAGGATACAAAACAATAATGACAAATGGCATAATATAGTTTTATATTGTGATAAATATCATTACATTGGTTAGTTTTGTTTGCCTCAGATAGTCTTTACTTAATTTCTCACAACATTGATTATGTTTTGGGTTTTTTTTCATCCATGACTATGAGTTTAAATGTTCTAACTCTGCAAAATGTTATATATATATATATATATATATATATATATAAAATTTACTGCTCTGACTGGAAATGACAAAATTATCTCATTTGAACGTGATATTTATTTTGTTAAAACAAGAAAATTATCACATTAAAAAGTGTTTATGAGAGACCTCCCATGATGCCTCAGTCAGGGTATGTTAGTCGGGGTATGACTTTGGTTTACATTTCGTTCAGAGCAGCAGTGTGCAGACCAGAGACTGAAGCAGAAGGAAAACAGGTGGAGGCCTTTCTAAGAAGTCGTAATGTCGACAAAAGCAATATTAGCAAACTGCGAAATGACAAGGTTAGTAGCCTAAGTATTATTATAATCATACAACTTTGGATCGCGTGCACCGGCCCCCCCCGACAGATTGACAAGATACTAAATTTTACCAAAGGGCCCACAACGTTTAGCTTTCATGGGGCCCACAATTGGTAGTGGTGCCCCTGCTACTACCACTACTACACTGTAAGACCGGATAAGTTGAGTTTACTTAAAAAATTTGAGTAAACCCGGTTGCCTTAAAAAAATGTAAGTAATGAGTAATGAAAACTTGAGTGTATTAACCTTAAATGCTTGATTTAAATGGAATTACTATTCTAAGTACAACACAATAAATGCCAAGTTAATTTATCTTAAAATTTGTAGCAATGTCAGTTGCTTTGTAGAATCATTAACTTAGTATCATCAGTTCATTGTACTTAATTCCAAGTTGATTTATATTAAAATTATTTACAATATAAATTACTCTGTATAATTATTAAAATCAATAAATTGTAGCATGGATTGAAGTTAGGTAGGACGTCTAGTCACTGTAATTTGCCAGCACAGGAGGTGCTTTTAATTTGGCAAGACATGAAGAATTTTATTGATCAAGGGCAATCACAGGTGAACAGGAAAGCCATTGTTGGGCCGATGGCTCTCACTCATGGTGCAGCTCTACAAAAATACAAAAGCAAACACAAAAAGGCCTATAAATATTGCCATACACACATTAAGTCAAAATTAACACTAACACCACAACCCCGCTGAACCCCTGCACAGAAAAATAACACATTTTCAGCAACAGCCCCAATACCCACAATGCAATGCGGAGATAAAAAGGTGTGGTCATGACTAAAACTTAGTGATTTAAATCCATTCAACTTAAACTGTTTTTACACTTTTGACAATGTCTACAAATTAGTAAAATATACTTAACATTTTATAGTAATGTAAAAAAACGTAAATCATTTAAGTACATTGTAATTAAAGCATTTTAGTAAATACAAAGTCCAGGCTTACAATGTACTGTTTCACTGACACCCAGTGCTAGTGTTTTACCCTGCGTAACATCAGCTCCAAACAGCAGGGGGCTCAACACGCAGCCCTGGGAGGAGCTGAGGCTGAGGGCCGTAGATGTGTAATGACCTACTCTCACCCTCTGGTTTCAACCAGTGAGGAAGCTGTTGATCCACCTGCAAGTGGGGTGTGGGATGCCCAGATCCTCCAATTTACTCACCAGTTTGTGAGGAAGGATGGTATTGAATGCAGAGCTACAGTCCACAAAGTGCAGATGCCACAAAGAGCACAAAGAGCATCCGCACCTTGTGGACTGTAGCTCTGCATTCAATACCATCCTTCCTCACAAACTGGTGAGTAAATTGGAGGATCTGGGCATCCCACACCCCACTTGCAGGTGGATCAACAGCTTCCTCACTGGTTGAAACCAGAGGGTGAGAGTAGGTCATTACACATCTACAGCCCTCAGCCTCAGCACCGGCTCCTCCCAGGGCTGCGTGTTGTGCCCCCTGCTGTACAATCTCTACATGCATGACAGCTCCCCTGCTCATCACAACACCGTAATAGTGAAGTTCGCGGACGACACTGCAGTAGTGGGGCTCATCTTTGGGGGGGATGAGACTGCCTATAGAGATGAAGTTGAACATCTGGCAGCATGGTGCAGTGAGAACAACCTGCTCCTCAATACATCAAAGACCAAGGAGCTGGTGATCGATTACAGGAGGAATAAAACAGACATCCCACCACTTCTCATCAATGGCATCTGTGTGGAGAGGGTGTCGGACTTCTGCTTCCTGGGTGTCCACATCGAGGAGGGTCTGACCTGGAGTGTGAACAGCTCGAAGGTGCTGAAGAAGGCCCAGCAGAGACTGCACTTCCTGAGGGTGCTCAGGAAGAACAACATCACACAGAGACTGCTGGTGTCCTTCTGCCGGTGCTCCATACAGAGCATATTAACACACTGTGTGTGTGTGTGGTTCACCAGCTGCACAGCAGCCCAGAGGAAAGAGCTCCAGAGGGTTATTAACACGGCACAGAAGATCATCGGTTGCCCCCTCCCCTCACTGGACGACCTTCACAGTGCCCGCTGTGTCAAAAGAGCACAGAGCATCATGAAGGACACCTCTCACCCTGGACACTCCATATTCCAACTGCTGCCATCAGGCAGATGATACAGGACGATCAGATCACGGACAAACAGACCCAAAAACAGTTTTTACCCAACAGCAATAACCACCCTTAATGCCATAAAAAGCAATCTGTAACATATCACATACATACAGTGATGGAGACTGTGCAGTGATTGAATGAATGGCTGTGTGTGTGTGTGTGTGTGTGTGTGTGTGTGTGTGTGTGTGTGTGTGTGTGTGTGTTTGTTTGTTTGTGTGTTTGTTTTATAATTATTTATTTTCTATTGTGATGTTTGTGTCTGTGTTGTTGTTGTTGTTGTTTTCATTATACACTGACTGGTGGACACTTTTTAATTTTGTTGTACATGTTTCATGTTACAATGACAATAAAGACTATTCTATTCTTCCATTCTATTCCAAGCAGAAGAAGGAAGAATGGAAATCAATTGATTTTCAGGATCATGGCTACTTTCCATTTCGCATTGCACATGCTTTCACAGTGGCACTAGCTTTTGAAGAAAAATCAGTATTGTCTGATTTACTGTTTGAATCATTTCTCTTGTACATCTCTAAGGAAGACAAAGATCTTCCAAAAATAAAAAAAAGCTTTACAGAAGAACTTCTCGATGAAGTAAAAGATGAACTGATTGACTTTTTAGATCGCATGGGAGCTGCACTTTTGAGTCTTGCTCACAAGCTCATCATCCAACAGCCAAAATATGCTCTTGATAAAATGTCAGAGGTTAGCAGCTCAGTATTTAGACAAGCTTTTAATAGTTTGCAAAGCACTCAGCAACTCTATGAGAAAACAAAGCCTGCAACAAAAAAAGTCCTGAAATTGCTGGATGCTGCCCCTTCTTCACCAGCAGAGAACCAGAGCCTGTCTTTCCTGCAGCAGTATATCAGACGACTTGACCAGTCTGGCCTCAGGAAGTTTCTGTGGTTTATTACAGAATCTGATGTGCCTTGTGTTAACTAAACTGAAATTATCTTCACACCTTTGGATGGAGTTGCATGACGGCCAGTAGCTCACACTTGAGGGCCAGTCTTGGAATTACCTTGGACATACTTGTCCTTCCCCGACTTGTGTGTAGAATTGGATAATATTTTCAGCAGCAACTGCTACTATGTTATGGACATTGTATAGATAAAATATAAGCTTCAACAGAATTCTGCAGCACTATGTTTCATTTTAGTTGTGTACTACAACTCTTCCACAAAGTTCAAAATTGTTTACAATGTGACATTTTTCACAACAAATGTTACATTTAGAAAAACAAGAAGTAGTGTGTATTTTTATAAAATTTGATACTACTTTAAATTTAAATAAGTTCTGTGATATGCTCAAAACATTCAAATATGTTTATATTATATTTTTTTCATTAAGGTGTTTTATGAGGGCTTGGACCCATTTACCGTACTTTCCAGGCTATAAGCCACACCTCACTATAAGCCGCATGTGTCCACGTTGTGACATGAGATATTTACACAGAAAGATGGTAAACAGAAAGATTATTAAAATATTTATTTCCATACCTTAACTACTTTTTCCAAACAGTGCCTGTAACACGGCAGTAAAACGGCAGGAACACGGCTGGTTAAAAAATCCAGAAAAGTCACTGATCTCTATTGTCATCTTCCTTCTGCTTATGAAACCACTGCAGTCATCCTCTTCAGTGTTGGAGCTGAACAGCCTCAAAGGCTCCGTCACACACCTTCTACGTCTCTCCTCCGTTGTTGCTCAATGGCACTTCTGTGCTGCAGCTCTATTTCCTTCTTGGACAGATACATTGATTGCTTTTAACTTAAAAGCTGCAAAATATGCATTTCTTCATGTGTTTTCCATGATGAGGGTTTGTGCATGACACGCAAAATGATTGTTAAAAGTTAAGATTAAAACTTCTCCTCTTCATCACCTCTTCCACCTGTCTGTCTCACTTTTGCACTTCCTGCTAGAGCGCCCCCTGGTGGCCGTTAGCCCGTGTACATCTATACTCGAGCTGCATTGCTGTATAAGCCGCAGGGTTCAAAACGAGAAAAAAGTAGCGACTTATAGTCCGGAAAGTACGGTAATATGTAGTTTGATTTTAATGTTTTCAATTTTTTTTTGTCCAAGTTAAGGATAAAAATGTGTTTACTGCTTCAAAAAAAAAAACAAAACACATGCGCACTGTTGGCACAGTGTTCCCAATTCTGTGGATGATGTAAATCAGGGGTGTCAAACTCATTTTTGTTCAGGGGCCACATTCAGCTAAATTTGATCTGAAGTGGGCCGGACCAGTAAAATAATAACACAATAATATATAAATAATGTCAACTGTAAACTTTTCTCTGTGTTTTTCAGTGAAAAAGTAAAATTACATTATGAAAATGTTTACATCTAAAAAAAAACAAAAACAAAAGCTGGGTACTTTAAATGTAAATGTTGTATAAATTATATTTTTTTCATTATTCTGTGCTGCTTGCCTTAAAGCTATACTGTGCAATTTGGCATTTTTACACTTTTCTTTTGTAATTTTAAAATGCTCCTAATAAGCATGTAGCAAACTACAATATAAAAGGAATCCACATGGTTTTGAAACTCAAAAATTTTTAATTCTCATATATTTCTGATAAAAGTCTGACCAATCATTTTATTCGGTCGGACTAAAATGATTGGTTGAGCTTCCTGTCTGTCATCCGTTGCCACATCCTGTATGAGTTACTGGTGCCTCTGAATCTGACTCCACTGACCCATTTCATTTGCGCTGCTCAAGGAGTATGAATAGATAGGACTCAAATGCATGATGCTAAAGGGAAAAAAACTGATTTATTAACAGAAACAGGTAAGTGGAAGTCGTGTATGTTATAATAATAGTAACCACTATTGAAACAGCAGGTGATTGGCACATTGAATTATATATGTATGTGTGTGGGCATTGTAGATGGGAACTCGACCTGGCCAATCCTTATGGAGTGAGACTCAGGCGAGGGAATTTAAAAACAGCCATCCTTAGTTAGAGTGGAGAAATGGACAGTTAGGTAAATATGAGACAACATTTAAAACTGGTAGAAACAATTTAAATGTACAAAGTTAATGCTATATTCAAATCTTATTATAGTTCATACATAAAATTTTTAATAAAAATCAAATTAATTAATTCTCATCTTAAAGGTCCATTAATTAAGACACAGTGTACAGCATTAAATGACTAACTGATATATTAGAAATAGTTGTCACATAATTCGAGCAATTGAAAAAGTGGAATTTTCGCCTCATTTTGTCTATTTTTCATGCATTTTCTTAGCCGTGGCTGAAGATTGTAAACAGTTCATTAATAGGTTTTGGCCCTGTTCAGCAGGTCCTAATGCTAATATAGATACAAAAAGAACAACATATATTATAATGTTAATTACTGATGTTTGTATTTACCTCCAGGTTGTGCTATGTGCAGTGCAACAAAATCAACTGGCATCCTCACAGAGGAAAGGGTGTCTACATCTGAGGAGGAAACTTCTTTGAAACTGATTTGTCTTGTCTTGTCACTGGCTGTTCAATAGTTAATGAAGTCCAGCTGTTAATGACTGTTATACATCTTGTGTTGCTTACAATACATGTACGTCTAGATAATACATAACCAGTCTTTCATGATCTCAGTTATGTGTGTGTGCATACTTTATGCATTAGTGAGTGTGGTGGTTCTTGTGTGGGGCTGTTTTGGAGCAGCTGCTGCTCTGAGGGGGGGGGTGCTGCGGGACAGATGTTGTTCCAGGACGGGGGTGTATGAGGCTGGGTGGGGAAAAATCAGCGTATACCCACTAGAATAAACTAGACTACACCACTGGTCAGGTCAGTAAAAACAAAAGAAGAGAGAAAGACAACATTTTTCACTTTGCATATATATGTACTGACTCACTGATATTCAGACAGGGGAACAGAATCAGCTGTTTATCCAAGAAATCCCCAGTGAAATGATCGGAGTCCTTTAGTTTTTGGAAGCAATTCATTCAGAACTGGCAATGAGGTTTCCTTAAGAAAGCCCACCAACTCTCAATGCATTGGTTATGAGTACTGGATCCATAGATAAAGGAATTTCTTGCATGAGTGTCATGGTGTTCTTGGCGCAAAAACCGTTGCATGTCCTCCATAACACCATTCTCTGTCCCCATGTCTGTGTGGATTCTGACTGCTGTAGCACTCCTTTTTTCAACTTCTGAAATAAAATATCCAGCAATAAGTCTTGGATTGCTGCTGACGGAGTATACATGAAGCCAGATTACACTGGTCAACAACAAATTAATTTTTTTTAAGTTTTTTGAGCTGATTTAGGGTAATTTTGGTGTGCTGAATCCAAAATTCACATTAATTTTGCTCAATCAGGTCAACTTTCTGAGCTATGCTACATATTGGCTTTTTAACATTTTTGCTTACATTTATGGGCATTTTCACATCATATAATACAAAATTCTTTCATATTTCTTGCAATAAACAAGTCCTGAAGATTTTACTTTTGCCAATTTATGATGAATGTTTTTTTTAATATTACAGGTGAATGAAATGGCTTCAACTAGAAGATCTTGCAAAAATAAGCCTGACGTATTCTGCTACATCTGCGGTGAATACACCATTGTACCTAACAGGAATCAAGTCACAACTTTCATAAAGTGTGCTTACCAATCTTATTTTGGTATTAATTATTATATTTTGTGAGAAGATCAAATTTTTCAAAATCAAATTAGCAAAAAAAACTGACCTGATTGAGAAAAACAGATGTCATTTTTGGATTTAGCGGTGCAAAATGGTTCTAATTCAGTTGAAAAAACCTAGACAACTTGCAAAAAACATTTTTTTGTAACCCAGTGTAATCATCCTAGGAAACCCATCCACTGCACCATTGATACAAATTCCATACGGCTTGAGTTTATCATAGGAGTCTACATGCCACAAGTAGTTTGCACCTGGGTTTTGTTACAGTTGTCATCTAAGATGGTTTCATTGTCTGAGCTGTACACCCTGGGGATCCAAAATGCTTTACAAATGTCTTATTGTGTTCTGGGTAACAATAAATCCCTCCTGTATGCAGTGAAAATGTTGTAGTTTGTATCCATGAAGTTGTCCATATGTTTGCAGCTGATTCTTGAGAAACAATGCAACATCCATAATGTCACTTTGTTTTTTTCTCCAAAAAAGTCTCATTCTTGGTAGGATCCTTCTCAGTATCCAAATGGTCATGACGACTCCATCATTAGTGCTCAGTGAAAGTAATATTTCATTATGATTTAACCCTAATTGGAAGTATGACTTAATTAAGTCATGCAAATGATCCTGGTTATTGTCCACTGTAGCAGCTGATTATGTAGTACGTTTCTTCAAAAATTTTGAATCCTTTTTATCCTTCAGACGGGTAGGTGAGTTCCCAAACTGTCTTCATTCAAATATTCCATCACAAACATGATCATAACATGCTGTACATGGACGGACAGACAGACAGACAACAAAATAATTGCAATACCCCTTCGGCCAGTCGGGTAAAAACAAATAAACAATAGATTAATGAAGTTACCAGGTTTTCCAGATGGAGACAGCAATGCACGTTACTAGCTTATGTATTTAATACATAAGCTAGTAACGTGTGTCGCGGCCTCCATCATATGCATATATAAAACACACAACACTTAACATAGAAATGCATCACAGTGACTAAAACAAACAAAAAAAAAGATTAGCTTATGTTTTTGCTGTTATGGATGCTGTCCTCATTAAGCTTTTTCCTCTCCATAGGTGCACATTATAGAGAAAAAGCTTAACTCTTTCCTCGCCAATGACGAGATTTTCTGTCAATCTGTGTTTTCACTGTTTTACTGTAAAGGAGAATGTTGCGGATCTTGTAAATGAATTTCATACTTCTGGGCCTAAAAACAAAGAAGCAACTCTTCTGGAAACTGAGGGAGGGGCGCGAAAGTCTTTTTTGACACAAGCGCCTATATCCCATAGCAACAGTGTACACAGCGACATTACACTTAGAGCGAAAATGCCGGCTCCGCGGAAAATGTGCACTGTGTCAGAAGAGTTAAAATTACTTATGGACACAGACTCCGATAATTCAATATGTGTTGTTCCATCGGAAAAATGTAGTAGTGACAGCGATGAAGAAGGAGGAGATGAGGGAGATGCCGGAGGTAATGGACCCGGAGGTGAGGGTGACAGCGGCGACCTCAGGGAAATAGACAGACGCAGCGGGGTACACGGAGATCTGGGAGACAGCGGAGACAATGGGGAAAAAGAGGAAGAAGATAACAGCCACAGACAAGAGGAAGAAAAGAGATACGTTTTTCGCGGGCCTGCCTGGAGAAGACAAAGGTCAAGACAAAGGATACCTAATTGTCATCTTGAAGACAGTGGGAGTTCTGAAAATGAGACTTTGGACCCGGAGTGGAAAGACACAAGCCACAGATCTCGTTCTCGGCTCCCAAATTCCAGAGGTGCAAGAAGTATGATATTGTTTTATTTGACTTTTGATAAAAGAATGAATAAATGAACAAATGAATGAATGAATCAATAGATAGATAGATAGATAGATAGATAGATCTTGAAAAATAATCGCAATTTTTCAAATCACAAAAATAAGAAAATAAGTTTATTGTACAGATCGTGGGACAAATAGCAACATTTATTTTATTTCATCATTATTTGTTTTTTTTTTTCCTTTCATGATGACAGGTGAGGCTCTGTCTCCCCTGATAGGGGGACAGATAGAACAGGGATTCTTGATTGTTCCTGCAGAAGTAATTAGTTTATTACGTGGCAGGTTCTAAGACATGGGGTAAAAGGGATGAAAGGAGTCAAATGGATGGGCTGAAATGGGATTGAATGTAAAAACTGAGGAGGAACAAGGGAAGTGAGACCCCAGGTGAGGGCGCACGTCTCAGCTTCAGCTCCTTGTCCAACCTGGTTCCTGTGATGAAAGAAGGAAGTCAGAACAAAAGAGGCTGAAGTGGGTATTAACATAGCTGAATGTCGAAAAAACAGCGGTCGATCATCACCAGATTATGCGTGGGCATCTCTAGTCATGTCCACTTTCACCTCTCCAAAAATCAAAATGAAAACCCTAAAACTATGGATGCTGTCCATGTTGAGCCTTTTCCTCTCCATAGATGCAAATTAAAAACAAACAAACAGACAAACAAACAAAAAAATAGAGTTGGATCAAGGACAGTGGATGGAGAAACTGGGTTTATGTTGTTATTGATATATTTTACTGAAAAGTCACTTTTTTTTAGTTTTCATGAATATTTAAATTATCTATTCATTCATTCATTTTCTGAACCTGCTTTATACAGGGGTCGCTGGAGCCTATCCCAGCTACTGATGGGCAAAGGCGGGGTACACCCTGTACGAGTCGGCATTACATTTAAATTAGATATAGGAAATTAAATATAGGAAATACATGCTTTACAGTGAAACATGCAAAATACAGAGGATAATATTATAATAAATGGTGATAAATCACTTATGAAACGTTACATAGAGAGAAAAAATAATTTGGGAACTGCCACAAAAGTAGCACTGGGTCTTTATGGGTTAAAAGGCGAACACTCATTATGGCTTTTTTAAATAAAAAAAAATATCTATTAACTTATAAGCAACAGCTGCAGAATTTGAGCAAATAAAATCTAAGGCTTTCCTGACAAAAATGTGGCTTGGTAAGAAACTGGGCTCAGTGGTATTTTTCTGGCAAGTTGCTGTAAACTTTTTAGAGGCAGGTGGGTTCCTGTCAGAGTACACTATATATCTGTGAAGCATTAACATTCAACATCACTAAGTGAACACACAAGTCCTCTAGCTTGTTATCAAAGTCAATTATTAGGTTGAAGATGTCAGGCTGCTTTCTGTAAAGTAAGATGTTCAATGCAATTGAGCACTTAGGGAATTTCATTTCATAAGCCCAGAACAAAGGCCAAGCCAGCAGTTCTTGTCTGAATGAAAAATGGGATTGCTTTGTGTTTGTCCCTAGGCTTGTGTACCAATAACTTCAAAACATGTACGATACGGTAAATATAGCTGCTCCCGAACTGCCTTTTTGAGTAACCAAAGAGGGAAAAGTGAAGTAAAACACAGGAGCAAACATTCTGTGAGATGTTTTATTCATTCATTAAAGCCATGAGTAACTTGGCATTGAGGCAACATCAAACATGGATACCAACATACAATGAATGAAAGAGAATGCAAACAACAGGCAGCAAAAACAACACAAAAACAGAGCTGTACTTGGCTTGGTAGGTTTTAGAAACCTTACATCTGCCCATCACGTTATTTAGTGGAGTATGAATGACATATTTGTTTTTCTGTCTTTCTTATGAAACTGTCAGTCACCCCTGGCAGAACTGCAGGCATGATCGTCACTAACCATGAACAGAGCTTTGCAGGAATCGCACCCTACTGTGGCTGCGTACACTTTTTTTCACCTCTGGTTTCACAGGTACATGCTGTTCTTGTTTTGATGTTTTACATTAACAAGTTTTGTTTTGTTTTTTTTTCTGAATAAGAAGCACTTGATTTCAGCACATGAATAAAGATTTCTGTATTTACACCTCACACATTGTACATCCTTCCAATTTAATGATCACTTTAATGTCTCTTGAAATTTTCCTGCCATGCTGTGAGGGTGACTCTCACAACCACTGCCTCTTATGTTATCCCGGTTTCTAACAAGATCTGCAAGTAGAATAAAAATGTGTTCATTCTTTTTGCATCTGTTCATGGAGTTTTCTGAGTTACTAGCAACCTACAATGACACCCGATAGTTGGCAAAAGCAGATTTCAGAGGCTATTATGATATAATATAATACGTTTTTGTAAACTTTTCAGAATTCATGTATAATAAAATACCCTGCAGCAGATTGGTAGGAAAGAAAGAAGAACAAACTGAATCTCTGTAACATAATAAAAAGAACAGGAATAATATGAAGACGTCCTCACTGTGTATATAACGGTGTGTTGTGATGTCACAGTGAAGTTGACCTTTGACATACTAGATAATGATCATCATTTTATCCATTTACATATGTCCAAAATGTTCTTCATCCCCAAACATATTTGAATTATAGCCAAATTTGTTTTATTAGAACACTGTGACACTGACCTTTGACCTTGTCAAACCACATTCAAGTACAGTGGTTTATCCTTGAGTATTTGCTGTTTGTCAGCACAGTGAGGACGAACTCACTGACTAATGCACAAAAGTTCTTACTTAAATCTATGGATGCATCGAAAGAAAACAGATTTAGACATGTTTGTGTGATCCACACCAAAATCACAACAGACTTCTATAACAAGCTCCATAAGGAAAAGTAGCAACAATATGGAAAGTGTTAATTACAACAGACAGCTGTTGTATCAAATTTAATTTTGATTTCATTCTCAAGTATGAATGCATGTTGTTCAGCTCGTTTCATTTCATGTCGTACATAATATACACAGCAAATATGGGTGTTAAATTTTCACGGACAGTTTTAAATAGAGTGTTGGTGTTGTATTAACACCACACTTCCAGTGTTACCTTTGACAAATAAAAGTTGTCAAATCAGAGTGTTTTTAACACTGATGTTAAATTTAACCCTGATTGAGGTCAATTAAGCCACGCCCTCACATAACGGTTCCACACCCACACCACAATCAGCAAGGCCATATTGACTCATGATGTTTCAAAATGTCCGCTTCAGGAAGAGGTGTTCTGGCTGATTACACCTTCAACCACATTGGTGGAAGAGCTTAAACACACCTGTGGAGTCTGATTTTTCTGGGAAACTTAAAGTAAGGAACCATGACAGAAGGGAAGGATCGAGAATTTCTAAGGATCAAAGAACAGGACTACAGGTTATCTTTGATTGATATTTTCAAGGAGAGAAAGAAAATAAAATGCAAAGCTTCGAAGACTTACAGCAAGGGAGAAAAGTGTTACACACCGTACATCAACACCAGCACTAGTGTAGTGTGGGTACAACACTGGAAAGTGTTGTGTGGGGTTACTCTATAACCATGAAGAGTGTTGAACCAACTAAAACCGGGTGTTGATCTTTTAACATTTTCAAAAGTGTTACCTTGACACTGTACAGTGTGGACACATATAGACGTTCGGTGAGTGTTAAATTAACACTGGCATTTTTCGCAGTGTACCCATTACTCACTTTCAGTCTACAACAGACTTGAGAAACAAAAGATGCTTAGGGCTAATGATAAATGGATGAATGAGCGAGTGAATAAATAAATGAATAAATAAATGAGCATCAGGGAACGGTCTAGTCCTTTATGAGCAAAGATGGGTCAAGGATTGCAAACGTGTGATGTGTAATTAAATGAAATTATTGAAATGTTTAAAAATAGCGCTCCTCAAAGAAAGGGATTTAGATTTTTCACCCTCTACAGTGCAGAACAGATTAAAAAAATTCATAGAATCTGTATGTGTTTCAGTTTGTAACGGGCATAAGCCTAAAGTGAACCCCCATTTCTCTGATCCCTCAGACAGGCATTGCATCAAGAACCATCTGAAACTGAACCACGTCTGGAAAGATGTTCAGGATTACTGTAGCAGGATTACTGTAGCAAACCTGTGTCAACTTCTACAATACAGGATTAGATCCACTAATGCCAGTTCAGACTTTACTGCGTCTAGAGGCATTATTGTTATCATCTACCTACAATTAAAATCATCATAACTCAATGAATTTTTAGTTTTTATCAGTTAAGCCTGTTACAAATGCCAAACATACATTTATGATAAACATTAGTGATAATACTAATCTCTCACTTACGGCAGGAAAATCACAGGAAACAAAACCACAAAACAAATCCTGACCTTCTTCCTGCACAAAACTGAGCTTTGTAGACATACTTTAACAGCAGCTGTGAAAAGGCAGCCCTTGAGCTTTATACTTAAGGACTAATAAAAAATTCATCATTTAAGCCTGAGGAGTTGTACACTACTTTATTTTCTGGTCAGTACTTATTTATTTTTAATATCAGTCTGAACACCTACTTAATGAAAATGGTTTGATAATGTGTGTTTGCAGAGGCTAAAGCTAACTTTGGTCAAATTGACATTGTGGGTCAGAAGCTTTGTAATTTGGAAGAAGTTGAATGAAATTACATAAAAAAAAAAAAAGAAATTGCTACTGCATTGCATCTTCATAATGAACCAAGAAATAACATTCCTGTGTGTATTGATTGGTGTGTTTTGCATGCTTATTTTGCAAACTGTAATTATACACTCAGTAGGATTATGTAAAAGAGCAGGTGGTGTGTTTGTGTAGGTAGTATCTGTATCTGTGACATTAACATTACACTTTCTGCACTTTTTTGCTTCCAGTGTGAGGTAAAAGAAGAGAGCTTTGGGGTATGCAGGTTAATTTAGTTTCCTTACAAAATGTGAGCGCCTTAGTCTTTAACATTTAATCCAAAGGGAGGTATTTTTCAAGAAGCCAAAAGGGTGTGTGAAGGGTAATAAATCCCCCAGCTCGAATCTCCAGAGCCTTGCAGAGGTTTCAACACATGCTAAAAACCTGGGCCCTGGGCTATATTGTGAAAAATTGTGGGTATACTACTCACCTGAATAATGCACAAGGTTAAAAGGTCAGGATGGAATTTCCATTTCTATAAAATTTGAGAGAGAGAGGCAAGGTGGGAAATAAGTCCAATGAAATTACTTTCATTCATAGCACTCCGGGACCATGCTAATTACTTGATGTATTAATAACTGCCCTTGCTGCTGTAACTCAAGGCCTACACCGCTTTTCCATGTGTAAAATTTACCCTGTTAAAATGTGATGAATTACTGGAGTTGTATTTTACATCTGGACATACCATTCTTAATGGAAAATATTTCAGACTAAGGCCACATTTATGCTCTACGTTAAAGACTCAGACGGATACGGACCAAGCGTTCTGTCCATCCTCTGCGTACATTCTGTATGTAATTCTGCCCGTTTTCCCAGACCTTGCAGATGCATACCCAGACGGAGAATACGGACCAGCACCACCAGGAACCGTGGAGGTAGTGTTGAGATTTGAAGATAGTAATTTCTAGGGATGTCCGATATTGGCTTTTTTGCCAAAAACCGATATGCCGATATTGTCCAACGCTTAATTTCCGATTCCGATATCTACCGATACCGCTGCCGATATATGTGGGATATTAAACTAATTTTAGGTAACATCTCATATCTCCTGTCATGGAATTAACACATCATGCCTAATTTTATTGTGATGCCCCATTGGATGCATCCTCAAATGCAACAAGGCTTTCAAAATGTAAACACTGTCAGTGCAAAGAATACATACTTCAACTTAAGTTGTGGAAAAAATGCCATATTTATTTATTTTCTCTCCCTCCCTCCATGAGTCTATTACAGTGTGGCAACTCTACTGTACAGTTTTGAAAACTGCACATTTCTTTCAGCTACAAACAATGCTTCATTTACGCGTTGGTAAATGCCAGTGAAATCAAGGCATTATTTTATCGGTTTTAATGATAGGCAAAAAAAACGATTACAATATTCAGCGATATTACATTTTTATGCCAATATCGGGCCGATAATATTGGTGGGCCATCCCTAGTAATTTCCATTAAAAACTGTTTATAGAACATCTATTGGAAAAGGAATTTGTGAGTTAGTATAAAATACCTACTAACATATTCACTAACCATTAGTACATGTCTGAACAGTGTATGTGTAAGCATAAATGCACATCATAACTGGATGGTAAGTGATGCAATACTAAATTTTTAAATGCTGAATCCATAATTTATGAAAATACAGTCATTAAGCACGTTGTAGATGAGCTTATGAATGATAAGTAAATCATTTATAACTGTGCTTATAAACCGTCTACTAATGAATATTAATGTCAGATATATGCTTTATAAATGATAAATTCAGTATTTGTTAATGCTTAACTAATGTGCTTATTAATGATTAGTAAATCATTTATAACTGTGCTTATAAACCATCTACTAATGGGTATTAATGTGAGAAATATGCTTTATAAATGATGAATTCAGTATTTGTTACTGCTTAACTAATGCTTCATAATGTGTACTTATAAAGTGTTACCAACATTTTTATTGAATTCTGCAAACCTTAGTCACAAAGGTTTGATTGAACTTTACTATAAAAGTTAAAAGGAGTCCTAAAATTGTCAGAACCCATTTTTAAAAAAATAAATAAATAAATACTTATAATGCCAAAATTTTACTGAGGTATAAGTGGCAGTGGGATTTGATCAAGTTCATATGCAAGAACAACAACAATAAAAAAAAAAAAAAAGAACATTTTGGTTAAAATCAAGGCTTGGCCTCAGTTAATTAATTAATTCCTTTTTTTAATTATTGAATTAATCACATCAGTCATGTCGTTTGTAAATGGAAGGACACTGGATTCACTGGGAGCTGTGGTGGAGAGATGGACACTGAATAAGGTGGAGGACATCATGGACAGTTCACATTGTGTTCCTCATCACATTCTAATGGACTGCTCCTCCCACTGCCATGAAGGACTGGATGCCACCGAAGAACTTTAAATTAAACTGTCATGAAATGTATTTATTTTTAAAATTTGATTTAACCTTTATTTAAAGATCCCATTGAGATTGAGATCTCTTTTACAAGGGTGACCTGGCCAGGAGGTCAAGCAGCACACACACCACACCATAATGAGAAACAGGTTTAAAAGATCAGTGATAACAGTAAGTAATATAAAAAAAAAATAAAAAAAAAAGGGCAGTAATTTAGTAATAACACTACACAATGACAACAGTTTGAAAAGATTTTTAAAGTGCGATGTAGTTTAGGTCACCAGCAATTTTGTAAAGGGCAAGATCGAGTCGAGGTCCGCAGATAATTTGAAAACACAGATAGTGGTCTTTAAAACTGGATGGACTGAACATATGAACAGGAAATCTGATTTAATTTAATTTACTTTATTTTATTACTGAATTTCCCCCTGTGGATCAATAAAGTTAATGTATACGTGTTGTAAATAATAATAATAATAATAATAATAATAATAATAATAATAATAATAATAATAATAATAATAATGATAAATAATTAATAATAATAAATTCATTTCCTTCCATTTTCATCTCCTCTCCTCTGGCAGCTGGAAAATCTGGTGAAAAAAAAAAACTGTCTCAGTTATTAGAAAGAAGCTGGATTCATTGAGGATGCAGTGGACTGAATAAGATGAACAGTATGAGCCTTTTCAACATATTCTAACCAATCACAGAAGCAGGTGTAGGTGATGCTGCAGGTCTGAACATTACAGAAAATCCTTCATCCCACTGACATGAGATGGTGTAAAATAGACACGTGAAAATCACCAAAGGGTTCGACATTAGATTCAAGATTCAAAATTATTTTTTATTGTCATTGTATACACAGAGCATACACAACAACGTTCTTTTGTACTTGTAAAAAACGGTACTTCTTGAGTAAAAAAAAAAAAAAGGAAATATACAATGCAAAAAAAAAGTAAAAGCAGTAAAAACAGCAAAAAAAAAAAAAAAAGGACACCCATCCTGCCCCTCTCTCATTCTGTCAAGTCACACATTCACACATTTAGAGGTAAATACAATAGTTGCACATTTTAGATTTTCATTATTGTACATTGTTGATGACTGCATGTGTTATTTATTGCAGACTTCAGTGTAATGATTGCTCTGGAGTAGGAGCTTAACATTAACAGTCAAGGGGGTCAATGAAAGTTGACAAGTTGTCTTGTCTCATGATGTTAAATACTATATTTTTCAGTTCCAGTTAGCTTTTATTACATGTTTTGCACCTTTTTAGATCCTCTGTGATCTGTCAGTTTTAATACACATACGTAAATGATGAGTTGAGGAATCATATTGTTAGAATTGCACTTATTTTTCTTTAGAAATTTCAGGTTCTCATTTTTTCTTTAACACCCACTAAAGTAAATTCTTCAGTGGTTTGACGACATTCTTTGTCGTGGGTACAACAATAGGCGTATAGTTACAGTTATATGAACATGAGAATACCAAAACAACACCAATTTTGAAAGAAAAAAAAAATACAAAGTTTCTCCTCTGTTAAGTGAAATCGCTGTATTTCCAAAACCACCAACGCTGCTCCTAACTATATAAACAGCCATTGCACATAGAATTGCAAAGCATTACCTAGACAGTGCTTGTGGTGACTGATATCCCTTTAGTATAGTCTAAATGTGCTTCAGGCACATATTAACTTAAATAATCTAAGTGAAGTACTATCCTCCACCTGTGTTCACGAGTCTCTGCAGACTGTTCAAAGAGTGGGGCAGCCAAGGACACAGAAAACACGGCACAGGGGAGCCAATGTTCTTTCAAGCTTTGGATGATAGCAGGTTTTGAGGCAGGACTACTATGAGTATGTGCTACAAGACATTTCCAGGAGACTTTTTAGATTTTCTTGTGGCTCTTTGTTATTGTTATAAAAGTTACAATGCCAAAAAAGAGGTTGTAGGGGTGACATGAATAATTTTAACACCTTTCCTTTGACTTAGTATCTAGAATTTACTGCACATACGGACCACTGCATTTACTTAACACACACATTAAAGGTTCAAGGAGCTGATGCTTCTAATTTCAGACATTAATTACTCACAGTGATGTCATTTTCCCCTAACTTGTTTCCTGGCTAAACCTGCTTTTCCAAGTGTTTTTCAGCTCATGGAGACGCAAATCAGACATTTTTTGAAGTTTATTATGTTATTAGGGCACACAGACTGACCTTGATGTTTCCTTGGAACATTTAACCAACCCCAAGGTGGCTATTATTGTGATGAATATTCGACTGTGCTGACAGCACCATGGCTTATTTATTTACCCAGCGAGAGGTAGCTCGCTACCTCGCCATGACCTCACGCTGCGTCTTCCTCCCTCATTTGTCAACTTGCACCTCCTCTGGTGGCCATGCAGCTCCAACAAAGCGAGCAGCGTGAACACAACATGCAACTGAGCTACGTAGATGAAATTTAGACAAACAAATAAACAAAGGGAGAAAGCTGATTCAGCAAATTACCTAAACAATTTAATCTTGTTCATTATTTTATGTTTGCAGGCCTGTGGTGATGAAAGATTTAGGTCCCCATGGTTAGATTTTCCAACAGGAAAAAAAAGTGTTAACGTTATTATTACATTAGTGCATATAGAAAAAAGGATGCATGATATTGTTAAACTACTACTACTATTATTATTATTATTATTATTATTATTATTATTATTATATTGATATTCATGCAAAATAATAATCGCTATATAGTGATGATAAGAAATAGTAATTGGGGGTCAGAGTATATAAGTTTTTACTTCTTCCTACTCCTTTTTGAGCATGTATAATTCAATTTCCTTTGTTTTCTTTAACTTATTATTATTATTATTATTATTATTTCTGTATTTATTTTTGTGGTTTGTTTGCTTATCAATCATTTATGTACCGGTACTTATATTTTGCTGGTTGATTTTTGTTTTTATTTTATTGTCTACATGTTCGAAATAAAGATTTCATAAAGATTTCATCCTAAAGATAATCTGCTCTTTTGTTGGAAGCTCCAAGAATAAGTCCGGATTCTTTTAGGTCCCATTTTTATAAATTTATTTTTGACTTGATCTGACCACAAACAAAAGAGAACTCAGCTGAGGATCCACACCCCAAGCAGGAAAACGGATCCAGATATTCCAATGCACATCACTTTTATCATCCTTGTAACCTGATCTTCAAACTCTGGGCTGACCCCCTTGTGCTAGGTGGGCTGGGTCACAGAAAATGGACTGGTGTCATCTGACTCTAAAGTCAAGCAGATGTGATACCTCAGCTCTATGTAAAACCCCATATTGACAGTGTGTTTACCGCTTATCTCCTGTGATTTACGATCCTATGTGGGCATGTGTAGTTAAAATTGTACCTAAGGTAAAACCTATGTCCTGTGTTCATAAATCTGTCAGTTTAGTATGTTGACCAAGATGTGACCCATACTATTTACTAGGCCTGGAACGGTACACAAAATTTTTGGTTTGGTACGTTTTTCAGTTTTGAAAGCCACGGTTTGTTTTTGTTTTTTTTTTTCGGTTCGGTACGGGAAGAAAGAAAACCCCTCAAAATGTCTTTAATACATTTATTAATTTTTGAAAATGTTTCCCACAATTTTTGGACACAATAGAATATAGAAAAACAGGAATATAATTCTGCTGCTATAAATCAAATAGAAAATAAAATGAATTATTAATATTATTAAATGTATCTAAAACATTAGTATTGCACTTTTTCCTAAAAGGTAGTTTTGAACAAACAAAAATCAAATCACAGTTCTGTCAGTTCACATTCTGCATAAAAATACCCCAAAAAAATGCACATGAAGTGCAACATTAACAAGAGAGCAAACTGGTATTCTGTTTAAACAAACTGAAGAGAAACTTTGACAACAAAAAATTAACCAAATCATTTATTTTAGGACAGATAAACTGTTTAGGGCACTTTTTGTATGTGCGCGTGTGCGTGCAGAGTGCAATTTGTCGGGGGTATGTTTTTATTTTTATTTTTTGTTTTTTTTTTTTTGGTTGGAGCCGGGGGGGTAGCGGGGGGGGGGGTCCATAAGTAACGTAACTAACGCTGGTGTGACACGAAAGTGAAACTTTATGTACTTTAAACGTCCAACTCTGGGTTCTATTCCTCTATTTTACAGCATGAGAGACAGACAGACAGACAGACAGAGCTAGTGTAAGTGTTTTAGAACTACCGTAGTTCCTAGGAGCCAAACAATGTCCATCTTATTAATGTCTCTTTCCTCTTTGTTGTCTTTCACCGGGACCTGAACTGATCCCAAACGGGACTGTATTGATGGCAGAGGGTCTTCAGTCTCTTCCTTCCAGGTTCACATCATATTTGTTGGGTTTTTTTTTACCTTATATCAGCTGCTATTTCATATTTTGGGTCAATGTGCGCATCCTTCCATATGTTCGTGTGAAACTTGCGTGGATTTAAAGTTCCGCATCAAGCAGCATCTTTCGTTCCTTTTTCTTTTTCTCAACATACTGTGCTGCTTCGGTACAGCTGTGTACTGAACTGAACAGGTGTGTACCAAAATGGTTCAGTTCGGTATGTGTACCGTTACAGGCCTACTATTTACCACTAACCAGTGATGCAAAGCAATCCTAACTAATACTGACTAATATGTGATTAAACTTAAGAATTCAACTATCTACATTAAAATAATATTTCAATAGTGCATTATAACTAAAACACCATACACATTTCCTAATAAAATTAAGTTCAAATAAAATGCAGGATATAATATCTGAGTGGGCATATCTTGATTGACCTGATCATGTGTGTCACTACACTTCAACCTTCCCGGGCACAGTCACAGTCCGACAAAAAGCATGGACATTACCATTTAAATACTGTATTACGAACAAAATTAGAATTGTACATCTCTAGATTTCACACAACATATATCCCTCCAGTGCTATTTTATCTAGATTTTCTGACAATAAAGAAATATGTAACTTTTGTAATTCTTATCCTGAAACCACTTTACACGTATTCTTTCTTTGTGTGCATTCTTCTGACTTTTGGTCTAAAATTGAAAACTATCTTATATCTAAATGTAATGAAAATATAGGTATAACATCTCAAAATGTACTTCCATATTTTGAACATGACATACGGCATTTAGAATTTATTAATCTGATCATTTTAGTTGGAAAATTTCACATATACTAAAGTAAATGTGCCAAAATTTTAAAGTCTTTCTGATGGAATTTGAAAAATATTTTAAATCACTGGAATTTATCTTTAACAAAAAAAAGCACAAACACTCTGACAATTTATAAAGAATTCTTTAAAATGGACTGAACTTATTCTCTAATTTATTTATTTATTTATCCTATATCTTCATATTTTAAGTTTCTATTATTATTATTTGCTTCTTCTTTTTGTGTCTGTAAGTCTTTGCATTATTTTAATTTACTTGTTTGGATGATTTCTCCTTTTGACACCTTGATGTTTGTTCAAAATTTCTCTATTTTGTATACCTATATATTTTCAATAAAGTTAAAAAAAAAAAAAATGGAATGGAAAGGTTTCTTCACCCGCCTGGCCCCGCTAAGACATCTCCAAGAGAAAAATGTCTCTGTTTTGAATGTCTGGGGTCGCCAGAAATTTGGGATGTTAAAATGGGGTTATGAGCCAGAAAAGGTTGGGAACCACTGCACTAAAGGCTGCACACAGGAGTACTGGTGTTAGCATTTGGAGTGGAATATGTTTACGTTCATGCTGTGACGAACCAATTTCATTTTAGTGTCCAGTGTAAAAGTTGATGAGTTAAGATAAAGACCAACCCCAGCCCGGGTCCTGACCGTTGTAAACGACACCTAAGTGTGATCCTGAGACTTTTGTAATGGTTTTAGAATAACAGCGGAATTCCAAGCTAAACTGAATCTTCAAAGAAAAACTATGGATGCCAAACAGCCTCTTTGTGCACATATGGAACACAATGAAGAACTGGCCCACTTCATCAAAAGATCAAAAATGTGGCGTATTATCAGGGAACATAGAGTAACACCCAGAGTTCACTGGGAACAGTCTGATGCATTTTCTTGCAGACATGTTGTTCTGTACCTTGAAGATGTGCTTTTTTGATCTGCCATTACTTCATTAAGTTAAGAAGTTTGTTGTTGGTCCTTTTCTGTCTTTTTTTTTTTTTCAAAGTTTAGACCTATTTATTTTTCATATTTCTTTCTTTTATTTTTTTCAAGAATGATACTTTAAAACATGGTTACTCTTTTAATCACTTGAGAATATGAGTTGATATTTCCCTTTTGCTAAAAAAAAAAAAAAAAAATTAAAAAGTTGTTTGAGAACATTTGGTCTGTTACCTCTAAAAATATTGTGTGTCTTGGAAAATATATTCGTTCATTTCATTGTTTTGCTCTTTAAAACAAAGAATTCATGTGAGATGTTTTTAAGTGGATTTGCTGCAGTAAAATAATAGGCTATAAACACTTGGGGCTTTGTTCGTACAAAGAATGAATTACACCCACAGTCAGTTGCACAGCATTTGGGCTCTGTTTTCCAAAAGTATTCATAGAAGAGTGTGCACTAATGATATGCTGGCACAGACACACCCATTTAATTTTGCTCCTGAATACAAGATGGCCTTGTTTTGCATTTAAGGGTGTATTCACACCAGGAAAGTCCGATAGTTCACTTGCTTTGGTCCGGACCAAATTTTTTATTTTTTTTTTAATTTGGTGCGGTTCGTATTCACACTGTACATTTTTGTAAGTGGACCAAAATCTGTAAACAAAACCACGTGTGCTGAGGTTGTTCATCCATTGGACAGAAATGAGCAGTGTCCATTAAAGCGCTCAGTCCAAAGTGAAAGGACAGAATCATGGACATTTTGCTGCTGTTTTTGTTATCGTCATAGTGGTTTTTACAGATGCAGACGTCTGCACAAGTGTTTGAGCAGCAAGAGCGTTTGATGCAACGTCAGGTTTACAGTATTGTAGAATTCATTTCTCAATGACGAAGACACAGGGCAAGACGGCTACGGAGGACAGCGCTCATGTGGACATTATGTTGTGACTGTTGGTCTGATTCCCACAGACAGAACAGGTCTGAAGTGTGAATTCTGCTAGTATGTGAAAAGACTGTTCTCCAAAAGCATTAGTGCTCCGTGCTGCTTACCTATGCGTATCTATCCTATATCACCTTTGAGTTTAGCCAGGGACATAATTCCTTAACGCAGGTGAAGTTTGCTGGGGATGATGAAGTCGTTTACTATTTTTTATTTCAAGCACAACAGACAGATCTAACCATCATCCTAATCATTCTCTCGCTGAACAAGCTGAAAACGTTGGAGTTTTTATGTGTCCTTTCTAGCAGCTGTGTCATATGCACATCTGCCCAGATGTCTAAAAGGCAGCGTGTCCCTTCCAAGCTCCAAGTTTGACCAGGGCTCATTTTCAGCTCCGAAGTCTATCCTCACTGAGTGCTTCTCTGGTAAAACTCTGTTGTCCATAATGCTCGACGCACGACAGGAGCTCGTTAGGTACAAAAAACCCAGCTGTGTCGGATTGGGTCCGGTCTGCTTTCACACCTCAAACGAACCGCACCAGGGTTCGTATGGAACCGCACCGAGACCACCTCTTCAACTGGGTCTCGGTTCACTTGTTTGGTCCGGAACAGAGTTCGGTGGTTTTTATTCACACCAGCCCAAAAGGTCCGAACCAAGGGAGCAAACGAACTCTGGTCCATTTTAAACGGACCAAACAAGGCAGGTGTGAATACGCCCTAAGTTTCTAGAGTTTCACATGTTTCTTGGCATTTCAGTAAACAGATTGGTCTGTAATGAAAACTAAAGGAACAGCAAAAATATTCAGATTTGGTGTCATTAATGTGCACACACTTTAGCAGCTCTTCACCATCCATCCAACACTCAGGCTTTATACTGCGTTCCAGGCAACCTGTAACCCATGTTTTTCCAACCTTCTACCGGTGAAAATGCTCTGGAATGGCAGTCAAACCTGTGACTTCCCACCCGTGAACTCATACTAGATCCATGTACTCCCAGTTCCACGCTCTGATGTCATATAGCCTGTGAAACAACAATGGCGGCCCCCATGGATGTGGTGTTTATGGAAATTGTTTTTTAAAACAAAGTATTGCTCTAATGTTATTTATCCCCAGATGTTATGTATAATCAGAAGCTACTCTGGCGTTAGCTAGTTTTCAGTCCATAGAGTGCAAGAATAAATTAATACCAAATACATATCCAAATATCCAAATAACGTAACATAAAAGGTATAAAAGCTTCTCCTGCCTTATGCATTGTTTTTCCTCCTCTGTTTCCCTCAAATAAGCAAAAGAGCAAACACCTCTGGGATAGAAATGACTGTAAATGAGTATAAGCCCCTACGGTCTGCCATGCTGGTTTGTTTACATCTAACTACCACAATTCCTTGCCCTCAGGCAGTTTGGCGCGACTTGCCTGGAACGCTGCAAAGTTGTGAGTCGTGGCTTGAAGTCATGACTTAGGGGCTCAAAAACCTGCCTGGAACGCAGTATTAGTATTTGGTGTCTGTAACAACTGAAAAGTCCATAAAATAGACTCCAGTCATGAATTTGATTCAGGTCTGAATCATATTTTGAAGACTGTGTGATTTTAAAGTACCGCTGTCACAGATGGTTTTTACCCTCGGCCACACTGGCCGCAGGGTATTGTCATCAGCTGGTTGTCTGTCCATCTGTCCAAAAACTTTGGCATGCACTGATAAGTCACTGCCACTGGGTGGCAGTAGTGCACCTGATAAGTCAGGCCAAGGGTGTTCAAGTGTGTGCACGTTAGGTTTTACAGAGGCTTTAATGTTCTGTTTGGTGTCACAACTGGATGTGTCACAGCATCTGTGAACTCCAAAAGAAGCAGTGTCCTTTTACACATGGCACAGCAGCAGTAACTTCATGAACAGACCATAAACAGACCAATCAGGATCTGATGGTTAATGTTACGTCTTCTGCAAATGTTTCACTCCAGGTTTGCTCCATCAGCAATTTTATATTTATGAATATAACTTTCATTGATGTCATTACACCTCAATTTAATATTATTAAAAAGCAAAGACCTATAGAAACAGGGAGTTAAATCATCTTTTGTCAGTTAGACAATTTTTGCTTATTTGAATACAAAATTATTTGATTTTGCACAGAATGTATGAATATTCAATCATTTAGATTCATGCAAATGACACAGACTGGTTGGCAGCACAGTTTGCATTAAATTCCACCATTTGCGAGTGGTCTGTGAATTACATGTAACATTTTTGCTCTGGTTTTGCATCTAAAAAAATCCAATGTTATTATGTTATTATTAAAATGAATTAAAAATAACATCACATCACAGAACACATTCTGTTTCTGCAGGGGTTTAAATTTTAAACCAGTTTTGCAATATAAGTTAAAAGGTCAAACTATGGACAATAGAATTCAAGAAGCGTAAGCGGTCAAGCAGACATCATTCATAATGTACAATACTGTAACTTCAAATGTGAAATATGCACATTTTATCTTGTGAGTGGAGGCTAATGAAGCAATACACCTTTTCTGTGGATTCTAGAGAAAGCACAGACTGAACCTTGTAAACATTTTTTTAAGATGAAATATGAAATTACATCATCTGAAACATTTGACCAATGTTGTCATGAAACTCTATTTTAATGCCTTTCGCTTAAATGAAGATGTATTTTTATTCTCTACGCATGCAAACAATGCCCTTGTCTCTTTAAACTTCTTCAAAGTGAGTTCAGACATGCACGTCATCCCAGACATGTCTCTAATCCCGCTGTTTCCCTCTGCTCTCCACAGTTCATTTTGGCCACTGACCTCTCAAATTCATGAAGCGTCTTTATCACATGCAACAAAAAACACTGCGTTACTGCACGTCAAAGACAACCCTAAATCTTAATGCTGGTCGGAAATGTTGGAGTTGGAGTGTGCATTCACATGAAAGAGAGAAAGATCTGAAGCATGCCATAAACTGGGCTCTAGGGCCTGAACAGAGACCCTGAAGACATGCTGGGAATATTAGAGAATGATTGATGCACACTGCTGGGGAACAGAGGAGAGCAAAAGAATGCTCAAGATTTTTTTTTATCTTGCTCAGTTCCTTTGAAATATGGTTTACAATCCGCTGCTCATCCCCTTTTCCTCCTATAGCTTATCACACACGACTGCTAACTGTCTTGCCTAATTGTCGTTAAAACACCACAGGATATGCGCACACACACACACACACACGTATCTGTAGAAAACGCACAAAAGCACATTAAGGCCCATTTTCACTCAAATGAACACATCATGTTCAGCTACAGAAACAGTCCCTGATGCCTTAGATTTTTTTTTGGCTTGTGCTTTCAAATATGTGGATTAAAAACCTGAGCTTTAGTGTTGGAGGTGACATGTATGAAATCTAAGAAGTTACAGATTTTGTCTTAATTTGTTGAAATATATGAAGTAATGTAATTACTTTAAAGACTTCATTAAAGTAATGTAATATTACTTTGGAAATAATTCCCTAACATGTTTAAACTGGATAAGAGAGCTGCATTAAAACTTTTATTTCTGAGTGAATTCTACAACCTGAATTAAGATTAAGAATATTAATCTTTTAAGATTTTCCATGATCAGTTGTCTTCTTTTTTACCTTTAGAAAAACTGACTTTGGATAAATATAATCATGGCTATCTCTTTAATGAATTTTGGTTGCCTTTACTCTCTGGTGTGGAGAAAGTTTGAGTTTGTACACCATGAATAGTGCCCTACTACTGCTATTTATGTTACAGCATGCATCACTATGCTTATGCTGCTACCCTTATTATTATTTTATTTTATTTTATTTTATTTCATTTTTATTTATAGACTTTTATGTTTTTGGCCTGTTACTTTTGAGTGTGTTTAGTTGGTTTATTCCTTCAGGGGTGGGGGGTGGGAAGAGTGCACAAAGGAGATTTGCAAAATGTAAGACCCAGTATCACTGTGTTTGTACTGTATCTGGATGATTTTCTTTTGTGAAATAAAAAGATATTTAAAAAAATTATATTATGAGTTTAAAGCAAATACAATATATTAAAAAAATGAGCCATCAGGAAAAATGTAAAAAAAAATGGGCCATCAGTTTCCAAACCACCCTCGTGGGGTCATCCTGTCTGCCTGTATACCAGTCGTCTGGCTCCACCACTGGTTACATGCTCCCATTTGTCGACCTAGCCGCTGCCTCGACATGGTTAGCTGGATGCAGTGGGCTGTGACAGACTCAGGTTTCTGAGAGCAATGAGCATTGATCCGATTTGGCAAACTATGGCAGATAAATTCAGACAAGAGAGGCAATCAAAAACAACACTCTCGTCTAGACGTAGAGACAGCTTTGTTAGCCATCCTGATGTTGCAATCCAATATGTTTCAGCAGCTTTGTAGACTGACATCATCTATGTTTCCAGAAACGTGGAATCAGTGACAAGACACAAAGTAAAAGACTGAATATCATGTTCTACGTACAAACCTGATACTTAAAAGACCAGGCTATAGTCATACATTTAGACTAGTAATATGTCATTTAATGAGATAGATAGATAGATAGATAGATAGATAGATAGATAGATAGATAGATAGATAGATAGATAGATAGATAGATAGATAGATAGATAGATAGATAGACACATACATTACATACATACACACACATACATACATACATACATAACTACAAACATATATCGATCATTCGTCATACATCTGTTAGTGAAAGCAGCTTAATGTGACCATTCAAGCATATATAATATGTGTGCAATTACACACACCACCAAAACAATAAAGCATACAAATATAAAAATGTATGATTATAGTTCAAATAACAGATTACAATGACATTACCTTACATTACATTATATTACATTCATAGTGGATTTACATTTAACTGGTTTTCCCTGTGAAGAAACTCATACACTACACTATTGAATTATTTTTGGTTATATTTACTGTAAATATCAAACAGCAGCAACATTTTCAATACGTTTAAAAAGTTCAACAATTCATCAATAGCATATCTGTAGCTGTTACATGATAAAGAATTAATAACAGATTTGCACTGTGTCTGGCAGGCAGTTTAACTGACCTCTGCAACCTTGAGCTGATCTTCTCTCACTGAGCTACTCATTCATGATCAATAAGCAATCAGGGAACTTGTCTCTCCATGCTTTGGCCATCGAAAGTGTTTACGAAGCAAGCAATCTCTTTTGCAAATCACTGTTTTATTTGCTGTCATATAACCTTACCTTCACCCGTACCAAGCTATCAGGCCGCTGGCGTAATATCTGTTTGTTAATGCAGTAATTGACCTTACAGAACATTATGCATTTTCATTGGGCTGAGGGAGGTTCATTGTGTTCATTATTTAGCTTTAACACACGCTGCACCTGTAATTCACCTGACAGAGGTGTTGTTGTGCAGACAGACACAAAGCTCCAGCACAGTGCTGCACTTAAAACAGGTCTTTCATGGAAATATTTCCAGCATGTCAGCAGCAGGATCTCAGAGGACACAGTGCGACAAAGACCTGTCAGGCAATCTTATAATGATGAACCCCATTGTAGATATTTTAATATTTGGCATTCACATAAAAATTCAGCAGCAGATGACATTCTGCTCTAATCTTTCTGCTGCAGCGTAGGATACGTGGTTTGCTAAATCAAAAAGCGTCTAAGCTGAATCCAGGCACAAAATGTCATGTTCCTGCACTGGAGCCCTAATAAAGGGATTCAATGTTCTTCTAGCCTCTTCTGTAGACACTTTTATGGTTTCTCCTGCTTTCGTGTTTGACTGTAATCCTCTACTATTTTATGTCAAGTACTTTCTAGTATAACTCACCAATTAACAATAAGATGAAGCTCCCAGTATTTTGCATGTCTCTGGACAGTGCAGGTAGCATTTTTTTTTGTTCATTTTGCCAGTGCTTAATTAGTTTGTAAAGAAGATAACTGGCCAGAATGCACAGCGATAACACATTCCCACAGCGAGTGACATAAAAGGCTGTGTAAAAGTAGTCCAATGGCAAACATGCCAACTCACACGTCTAACCTATTTAAAGATTAACTAGACAAAGCATAGACAGTTCCTTATTGAGCCTGCCAATGGATTCTTCTGTATGTTTAGAATCGAAACCAAATAAGACCAATAGTTAAGGCTTATAACCATCTGAAAACTGAAGGTCCATAAAAAAGGCAGCTTTCATGTAAACTCTCGAGGATGGGTATGACACAAATTAGAGACAGTCTTTCTTTTGGAATCAAACATAAATATTAGTTAGAGAGCACACGCAGAGCAGATAAATAAAAGAATGAATACAAAGCAAAAGGTAAAAAGGAAAAAAGGAAACAGGTGACGGCTTTGTAATTATTACAGGTTTTTCTCTGTTTAGCACATCTACTTAAAATTAAGCTGCAAAATCATACCAGATATTTTTTTTTTTTGTGAGTCTCAAGTGTGCAAAGATATTAAATTGTTAGAACAAAAAAATAACTTAAACTTGATGTAAATCTGTAGAGCATTCAAAGCAATTTTTAATACTTTTAAGTCGTTTAACGGCCTAAATATTCTCTTTATTCATATATGCAACATGTGAGATCCAAAATATATAATCCTCAGTGGATTGATGAACTTCTTTTATGTAGATTTACAGAGTGTGAACTGTGTACGAATACATTTACTTCTCATGTGAGGATATTAGATGAATACTAGAGGAGGGGGTGAGATTTTGTTTTTTTTCTTTTTTTTTTTCTAAATCAATTTCAAATCAAAATTGTTCCAAAAAGTAGATGAAGAGAGGTCGCCCTGTAACTTCATCATCTGTCATCATTAAATAACAAATCGGGGGGATGTGGTTGCAGTTTTTGCTATATATTTTCTCAATTGGTATGACCCCCTTCTCATTTTTTGATAACAGTTCAGTGTGACTTGCTCCATTTATCAGAAACTCTTTACCAAGCTGCAGAAACTCAATAAATTATTCTGTCAGATTGCTGCATTTGAATTGCAGCTCTTTCTTCTCTCCCCTTCAGATTTCTACTCTCACTGCCACACTTTCACTTCTCTCCACCCAGCACACGTTCTCAGCACAACCCCCTCCCCGCTTATCCTCACATTCACTCATTTTCCTGCCTCACACAAACTCCCATTTCTCACGGTAGGTAGCAGGTAATATCCAAGGGTACTTTAACATATTTTGATAGTTTGTGTGGCCAATAGAGAAGGCAGGAGTGCTCCAAAATAGCATCAAAAAACCTTCGTAATCGTAGGTAGAGGCAGTCACGATGCCTAATGCCATTTCAAATTGAGCCGGTGTGGCAACTTATTGGCAAACACATTACTTTAAGTTTCTTTTTCTCAATCAATTCACTGGAAAGCTAAAAACCAATCTGGATCTCGGCAGCTCCCATGAGGCCTGATTGATGAGTCTGAGTGGGAATGTGCATATCCAAGCAAGGTTTGGTTTATGTGTCCTCAAATTCCATTGGGTGGAAAATGTGGATTGAGTGAGGCCGTCATGGATTTGGCATCACTAACTTTGGGGCAGATTGCGGCGAGTGGATTGATGCTCAGTGGAGAGGACGTGACAGTTCATCTGAAGGAAGAATGGAAGTGAGAAGGGAAAACAAACAGGCAGATCTATATAGAGATTGACAGTGCCATGAGGCTGACAGCATGCAAGAGAAGACCGGGAAGTAGAAATAGAAAATAAAGTAACCAGACAGAATAATTGGAAACTGGTGCAGTTGTTAAATTAGTAATTAATTTGACTAATAAGCTTTTCCTGATGTACTCAATAGCTGTCTGCTGAACAGATACACTGTGCTGCACGTTGGACCGGATCTCCACAAGGTTTCACTGCAGTGCTGCTGCTTGTGTCTGTCCGTCCCAATCCAAACAAGCTTCTAATGAGGTCAAAGCTCATTTAGAGATCTATTTGTCTTTGCACAAGTTATGAATGAAGACTGCAAAGCGCATACATTTCAGAAATCATTAGTGCAATTAATCCACATTGTATAAAGATTCCAACCCTGTCTTCCTAAAATTGCGTTCATATATTAAACTGTAACTTTTGTTAGAGATGGTTTCTGTGTAGATGCAAAGCTAATAAAACAGTTGCAATTTAGTTAAATGTGAGCATCATTTCTGGGAGACAAGGTTAAAACATTCAAGAACATCTACTTCCTCTGAGGCCTGTATGTACTGTAGATAATGTACGATGACCTATGACCTTTGAACTTACTTAGAAACTGAGACAAGTTGCAAATAACATGAGTGCATAAGGGAATTCTTAATGTTTTTATGTGTTGTTTCTGGATAAAGCTTTACATTTGCACACTCTTGAATCTGTTTCAGCAGCAGTAATGAAATATTTAACAACTGTTAGCACATCGGTATGTGGTGTGACTGTTTTTCCTTGGATTTGAGCCATGTTTGTTGCTCCTTTCAAAACCTTGCAGATTACCTGTGCTAAGTGGGACCGGCACCTGTATTCATACATCAGCTGGCCCTTCTATTAGCTCAGTGCCGACAGTGCCAGTGGTGCTGCTACCGCTCTCAGTGTAGCCAGTGAAATCCTGCCAAGTATCATGGGTGGCTGGCAGACTGGCAGATGTAGGCACAGAGAAAAAAGGAACATGTCTGCAAGTGCTAACTATTGTATCTGTCCAAGCGGGGCAGGTATAATAGTAGCAGAGTAAGGTTTACTGAGCCACTTATAGAAGACAAATGGAGCTGGACAGGAACTAGATTTTATGTGCTAACAATTTAAAACCTGTGGACAAGGAAAAAAAAAAAGAGTTTCAGGCCCAGTGGAGGTTAAACAGGTAGCTTAATTAACATGTTAAAATGTTAAATCCACATTGACTTTGTCCTCACCTATTTCCTGAAGGATGTATGCAGACACGGGTACAGCTTTTAATTACCTTCACTAAGGAGGTTATGTTTTCACCTGCGTCTGTTTGTTAGTTTCTTTGTCTGGCAGCAGGCTTATGCAAAAACTACTGCACTAATTTCCCTGATCCTGACATGTTTTTGGAGATAGGGCCTTGGCAGAGGTATGCGCCCCACCAAGTGCCCTTCCAGTTCTGCAATCTTTAAACACAGAAAAAAAATCCTGTTTTTTAAGTATAGGTATTAAGTACATGTTTGAACTGAAATATATTGTGAATTGGATTATTTTATAGGTACAGCAATAAATCAAATCGAAATAAAACGCTTCCCATTAATGTTTATTTTTTTCAGAACATAGTTAAAAGGAGATATATATATATCTATATCTATATCTATATCTATATCTATATATATATATACTGTCAAAAGTATTGGCTCACCCATCCAAATAATCAGAATCAGGTGTTCCAATCACTTCCATGGCCACAGGTGTATAAAATCCAGCCCCTAGGCATGCAGACTGCTTTTACAAACATTTGTGACAGAATGGGTCGCTCTCAGGTGCTCAGTGAATTCCAGCGTGGAACTGTGATAGGATGCCACCTGTGCAACAAATCCAGTCATGAAATTTCCTCGCTCCTAAATATTCCACAGTCAACTGTCAGCTGTATTATAAGAAAGTGGAAGTGTCTGGGAATGACAGCAACTCAGCCACGAAGTGGTAGGCCACGTAAACTGACGGAGCGGGGTCAGCGGATGCTGAGGTGCATAGTGCAAAGAGTTCGCCAACTTTCTGCAGAGTTAATCGCTATAGACCTCCAAACTTCATGTGGCCTTCAGATTAGCTCCAGAACAGTGTGCAGAGAGCTTCATGGAATGGGTTTCCGTGGCCGAGCAGCTGCATCCAAGCCATACATCACCAAGTGCAATGCAAAGCGCTGGATGCAGTAGTGTAAAGCACACCGCCACTGGACTGTAGAGCAGTGGAGGCGCCTTCTCTGGAGTGACCAATCGCGCTTCTCCATCTGGCAATCTGATGGACGGGTCTGGGTTTGGCGGTCGCCAGGAGAGCGATACTTGTCAGACCACATCGTGCCAAGTGTAAAGTTTGGTGGAGGGGGGATTATGGTGTGGGGTTGTTTTTCAGGAGCTGGGCTTGGCCCCTTAGTTCCAGTGAAAGGAACTGGGAAAGCTTCAGCAGACCAAGACATTTTGGACAATTCCATGCTCCCAACTTTGTGGGAACAGTTTGGAGCTGGCCCCTTCCTCTTCCAACATGACTGTGCACCAGTGCACAAAACAAGGTCCATAAAGACATGGATGACAGAGTCTGGTGTGGATGAACTGGACTGGCCTGCACAGAGTCCTGACCTCAACCCCATAGAACACCTTTGGGATGAATTAGAGCGGAGACTGAGAGCCAGGCCTTCTGTCCAACATCAGTGTGTGACCTCACAAATGCGCTTCTGGAAGAATGGTCCAAAATTCCCATGAACACACTCCTAAACCTTGTGGACAGCCTTCCCAGAAGAGTTGAAGCTGTTATAGCTGCAAAGGGTGGACCGACATCATATTGAACCCCATAGACTAGGAATGGGATGGCACTGAAATTCATATGCGAGTCAAGGCAAGTGAGCAAATACTTTTGGCAATATAGTGTATATATATAAAGGACTTCAATGTTCTAAGGTAGAGGTAGAGTACAGTAAAAACAGGTAACATGGTGTGCAATAAAAAAGATACAATAAAAAAAGAATATGAGAGGTGCTTTTCTAAAGTAAGGTCTGCTGGTCTTTAAATTCAATAACAATTACAATACTTAATTCACTACAGGGGCAGTATTCAGACATGCAGCAGCTACAAGCTGTGTAAAATGGCCAGTCTTGTGCATGGACTGTATATAATTTAACCTCCTAAGACCGAGGAAGGTAAAAGCTTTGGCTTTTTTTTTAAATTCAATAATTGCCTTCTTTGGAAACAGCATGATGTATGTATGAATGTACTCTGCAGTGGACAGCATTTCATTTCTTCAACATTTTTTCCTCTTTTTTTTCTTTTTAAAGTAAAGCTGTGAAACTTATCTCCTGCAGTGGACAAAGATGCATTTCTGGGTCTCAGAAGGATACATTCAGTCTGCAGGTACAAATGTAAATATTCAACCTCAATTATAATAATCAGTGTTTAGAAGTGATGTGTGATATGATAATGATATATCATTGTTAACCTTACATATAATGTGCCTTGACCCATGGATGAGCTTTGGTGAAGAAATTATTTGTTTGGGTGAGCTTTATTCACTGTTCAGTGGAGACAGAGTGTAACAACAACAAAGCGGTGATATTCTGTCTGTTGAGTGAATCTTTGATGAGCAATTTATACAAGGTTTGCTGGTAATAAAAGCTGATCAAAAGTTGGGTTGGGATCATCTAGACAATAATGGTTAGAGTACTCTGAGTGATTGAGAGCAACAATAGCAACTGTATTTGAAATGGTTAATTTTCAGTTGAGGAATCGAATGCTGTGACAAAATGCAGCAGCCTTTTTAAAAACAGTGAACAAATCCAAGACAGATCCTTGCATTAGGAACTAGAGCTTCAACAATTAAACTAACATAATTTGCTTCCACAATTTACAGAAAAGATTGACAAAACAATGTTCTCACTTAGTAAATAAATTATGAAAAACCTGCATGCAATTGGCTAGTCTGTGATTAGTCGACCTTACTTTCCCTACACTCTGTCAGTCCATCTTTCAAAAACACACACGTAAGCACCTGGAGGTGCAGGTCTGCTGATGCCCTGCGTGTCAATAATCTGCATTACCAAACTATAAAGCATTCATGTCGTGGGCCCGTTGCCCCACAGCCCACTCAAGCTCCATCAAATCAGCCCTTGATGTCAGCAGTCATGAAGAACAAGGTGCGACTTGCATCAAGATCTAAACTCTTGGATGAGTTTGTGGGGCTCTGCTGCTCTGACCTACGCTTGTTCAATATCATGTCTTGTCTACTTTAGTGGCACCAGGACTAATAAATATCGATGCACATTTTGTGGACACGGAATCTGTCATCCCTCACAGGCAGACCATCTGCAACACAGAAAAAAAACAGGAAGAGGAATAAAAAGCTAGTCTCTGGTCCCAATAAAACATTATGTGGGCAAAGCGCGTCAGTGTCTAAATACAGACTAAAGTTGGCAGCTTGTGAATTTTTCTTCACAAGGAAATAATACATGGGGTGGTCAAAGTGGGCCAAGACATCTTTGTAGGGTAACATGGAAAGATGTGTGGGAATCCCCTTATATACAGTATTTGCTTTATGTAGAAGGTCTATATATATATGTAGAATATGTAATGGGTGGTGGGGTGCCATAGTGGTTAACTCTTCTGCCTCAGCCTTATTGTGTTGAACTTACCTGTTCTCCCAGGTTTATAAAGATTAATTCTCTTGGTGCTCTTGACCGTGGTACTGAAGATCTAGAGTTAGTCCCCAAGGACCAGAACCATCAGTGGCCACTCACTGCTCCTAATGTGCTACATGCTAATGCTAATCATCCATGCTAAAGCTACGTGCTGTACGTATTAACGTGGCCATACACTGTGTGATTTTAGAGACAATTTCTCACTCGTGCGACTCTTTCTGGGATCGGGCCAGATGTGCCTCTAATAGTGTGTCGTCCTTGGTGCAGTGTACATGGGGTAAGGAGAAGCGATTAACACCTCACAACCACCTCACGATCAGCAATTGTGTGTTCGCAAGGAAAACGGAGCTGTTTGAAATCCTGCTCGCTTCTCGTGAGTGTATCGCACTGTCAAAGCAGAGCCACGAGCCGATGTGCCTCAAATTCTCACACTGTGATTGCGTGAACACAGAAGCGTACAGTAGCGTACAACCTTACAGTAGCTAGCTATTGGCCTAGTGCAGTTTAGCTTTTGCAGCTTCCCACTAGTTCCCTTTACTGTAGGATTGACAGCCCATACTGTCCACGTCTGGACAACCAATTCCTGCACCAAACACATCATCGTCCTTTCTTCCTTTTTGATTCCTCACAGATAATGGCACATATTGCTAAAGTGGCTCGTTGGTTTTTGTTTAGCACTACCATTTTGTGACTCACGCCAATACACAATCGTCTATGTACTTCCAGATTCCTTGGTATTTTAACGTTGTATTTCCTGATCCAACACTGGAATGTGTGGTGCGTCCTCTGGTGTGTGGTCCTACAGTGTGAGCAGTCAGGTCGCATACGAGCAACAGTGTGAGAACATGAATCGTGAGCCTGACTTTACGATTGATTCGCACAGTTTGAGATGGAGCTGCGTGCAACAATCAAAATGATTACACAGTGTATGGCCGCCTTTAGGGCTGCATGATTAAGCAATTTTAAATCGAAATTGGATTTTTTAATTAAGGTGTTTTTAAAAAAGGGAAATCATCAAATTGATTTAATCTCCTTTCATTTCCTTTTTCTCCCCCCTTCTCTGTTTCCTTCTCTTCTCCCCCTTTCTTCTCCTTACCCCTGTTCCTTCATGGTCCAGCATCGAAATGTGGTTCAACGAAACTCAAAATAAAGACAGCAGAATTTCAAAAAATTCACTGGAAGGAATGCCTCTCGGATCAAAAAAGAGTTTGTTCAAGTTGCTGTTTGGAAAAAGGGATTTATAAAGTAGATATAAAACTAGAAGAAAAATCCAAGGCACTCTCTTTAAACATTAAAATGCATTTATCAACATGGCAAACAGGTTTGACTTCCTGATGAAGGCTTGAAGCCGAAATGCGTAGAAGTGTTTTTTGCATCTAGATATGACTGTGCCATGTTAATAAAGGCATTTTAATGTTTAAAGTGAGTGCCCTGGATTTTTCTCCCAGTTCGATATATAAAGACAGCAGAATATCAAGGGGAGCCTCTTATACTTTATGGAGTTTCCCTTGGCAAAGCAAATTTTTTAAGCACCAAAAGGCAGCCAGACTACCATTCTGCTGTTATGATACTGGACAAGACAAGTTAAGAAGAAAAATAATAATTATTTCATCTCTCTCGTGTCTCTGGGCTACTGTAGGCTCCTCCTCCTATCTGTGAGAGCAGTCTTTCACAGAAGTCCGTGTAATGACCACGGACCTTAAATCTGTGATGGGCCCACAGTGGGGATGCCAATGTAAGCTGTGGTCCACGCACGGATCCCCCAATTCAAATATAACTGCAAGGGGATCACTCATCTTATGTTGTCTGTACTGTACCATCTTCTGATCCGGGTCATGGGGGCAGTCGCCGCAGCAGAGGAGCTCAGACAGCCTTTTCCTCAGACACATCCTCCAGCTTTTTATTTTATGTTTTTATTTTTTGTTTCTGATTTTTTGTTTATTTATTCTTTTCTTCTGTTGTTGTTGGTATTATCATTGTTATTGTAATTGTTTTGTATTGTGTGCTGTTGTTGATTTTTGGTTTTTGTGTTGTTGTGTTGAGTGTATGTACATCCTGTTTGTTGAGTGAGTTGTGGGAAATTGTGGCGCTTTGTTTATGTGTTGTTGATGACCCCAGGAAGAGGAGCTGCTGTGGTGTGCAGCAGCTAATGGGGATCAAACTAATAAACTAAGCTAAACTAAACTAAACTAAACTAAACTAAACTAATCTCGAGGCATCCCCAGGCCAGATCAGAGATGTAATCGCTCCAGTGTGTCCTGGGTCAGTCTCCCCCAGGCACGGATCCCCCAATTTAAATATAACCACATGGGGATCACTCTTGGTATCACTTCTGTGGGCCCATCACAGAATTTTCATGGATTCCATGATACCATCACAGATATGAGGAAGGAAGCAGCACCTTCCATTGTGGGCTGCACATGAAAACAACATGCCAACTTCTGCTGTCTTTTGTAGTTTTACCCAAAAATCAAAATCGAAAATCAGGTTTTTACAGGAAAAAATCTGGATTTTATTTTTGGCCAAAATCATGCAGCCCTAGTGTATAATAAGAAGGGTAAAATGCAGAAACAAAATTTCCTGATGGGGATAATACAGTGAGCTAACCATTAACCTTGAGTCAACAAAAGATTCACAAAAATACTTTTAAACAATTTATTATCATATGATACCCAAGTGTTCTTAACACACCATGTGTTTAAGCAAAACAAACAGCACTTAGGACTCAAAGTATTTCTAATGAAATAAAAATATTCTACTAGAAGTAAAAGTTCTGCTCTGTAAAAATCACAATAGTTGCCTCTAAAATGTAACGGAGAAGATTTAAACACTTTTTGAATTACTTTTGGTGCATTTGAGGAGCTTGTGGACATAGTGGTACAAGTACAGAAGTTAGGGGGGCAAGTCCCTACAGAGGCTGCTACTGCCCTCCCTTTCCCCCCCTGTAGATCTGCCCCTGTTTTTCTTGGCAGGGCAGTGTGGATTAGCTTTTATAACAGCTCCAGGTAGCTGGAAATGCTAAAAAACCCTGACCCTTGCATCACTGGTATTTCATTATTTCAGTATCTGAAGCTATTTCGACAATACCCGGACCCAGTTATATTATTTTGTGTAATTTCACCGGCCATATTCACCTATTTTATACTTCCTACAAAGTAACTGCAAGGCAGACCCACACAGTTGTTGTTTGTCATATTTTTCTTTCTAAAGTAGTACATGACAAAAGCCCCAGCATGATAAATAATTTAAATAAGAGGAAAAAATGCAGTTGTGTGAAGGTGAGGAGCCGGTGGAGAGAGAGAAAAAAAAGAGAGAGAGAGTGTGTGTGGAAGATGACTGCACTAATCAGTAGGCTACCCTCAGGGATCGGTCGGCAGAGGCAAGGACTCCTGAATGAGAGAAAGGTGCGGATAAAGAGGGCAGACTTGAGGGGGAGGGAGGAAAACTAATACAAAACATTAAAAAAAAAAAAAAAAAACCCAACAACAACGGCTGTATGAAATCCTAAATAATAAAATCATAAAGTATAGTGAGGGACATGGACGGATAGAAAGACAGAATGGGAAGAAGACAGCCGAACGGGAAGACAAAAGAGAAATGTAGGGGTATGTTTCATGTATTGCATCTTAAGTGAGGAGTGAGAGCATGAGGACTGAATAGTGAAACAAAGATTAGGTATTAGGCATGCCAGGTAGGTCTTTGTTGGAGAGCTCTTGGAAATATTTAAAAAGGTTAGTGTATGAATAAACATTGCTTATCAAGGTCCTTTTACACGGGGAAAAGAAAGAGATCCTAATGAATAATAAAGAGCTGATGTGACAGGAGAGAAAGCCTTGTGCTCGGTAACACAGTAATGGAAGGTTTCCTGCAGGACTTTTTACCACAAAGGACAAAGGCATAAACATTAAAATGTGGGAGCGGGGAGGAGTCAATATTGTAAAGAGCTGTTGTTATTCATTGTGCAGACTACAGATGGACTGTATATTAGGAGCATGGTGTTCCCATTAGAGAATCCACTGACACATGTTCAGACAGCCTTATTCAACTGCTCCCAAGGTCTCTGTTACAGTTCTGTCACACACATGTAGGACACTGAAACAGTGAGAGCAACAGAGATAGGGATATAAAGGAGTCTCCACTGACGCTGGGAAGTGGTTCTTGCATAATTTTTTTATGAGCCATAGTTCGTATAATGAAATACATTGTGACATGCATGTTAATTGCTCACTGCTGCGCCGTACAATAAAACAAAAGCAATTTTCTCAGCGGTAGTCGTCCTGAATCTGTAGCATAATGCGTGCAAAATAATACCGCTCATTAACATTACTACTGCTCCTTTTTCTGTCGTCGGTTTAGTTATGAATAACTTATAATCAGTCCTAAAAGCAGACTCACATCCGATACGGGTTTTACTTATATTCAGATCAATGTTTGTGACTTTAAATGTAAAATGCACCATCTGACAAGGCCAGCCCATATTCTGCGCCATGCTCGTTAAAAGGCAGTGAAGCGCCACAGCTAAAGCCATCTGAAAAAGCAGAAGATGCCAGGTTTGAAGTCATCTGTCGCATATGTGCAGTCCATGAATCATTCCCAGCCTGCAGAGCCAGCTCTCTGAATGTGTGGTTGTTATTTTTCCATCACGTCCATGAACATATTGAACAGCATTTCCATAACTTCACCTGGTCAGAGTGTTAACCTTGCAACACAGAAGGGAGTCCATAAACAGTGCCTGGTGAGATACGCAGTTCTGTATTCCACAGTACTCACAAGAAATAGTGTTTCACGGTGCCTTTGTTTGTAAATGTAATGTCTGATGTCACTTTTATTGAAAAGATCTGACAGGTTGTGATTACTTTAAATGGTGAGTCAGTGTTTGTCTCCATCACTTCCTGCCACGAGTCCTATATAACTCCCGGTCCCACTGGATTTCACGCACATTTTTGTTATTGCACATCAAGAAAGGTATACGTTCACTCAGCGACTGGGTCGGACTAAGGGAATCACATTAACTGACTCAGATCTGCCAGAGAAGCTTAAATAACTCTCTCTGTCACCGTTTATCAATTTGCAACACTCTGAGGCAAACACCGCGAGCAGCACACTGACAGTTTGGTATTTTCCTGAACTTGAAATCTGCTTTGCAAGTCTGGGTGGTATTTTAGTGACCCATGCAGTGCAGTGCGAAGGATGCACAAGACGGAGGTTTATTTAGATGAAGCAGTCCAAAGTCAGCTGGTGGTAATCTGCTGGAAATTGAGTTTTGGACGTAGCAGGGAAAACTGATGCTTCAGTACCACACCTAGATCACACACAGCATACCCCAGCTGCAATGGATGACTTTATCAAGAAGAAAATAATGGAAATATTTTTTAATAGAATTATGTTTTGAAGACTCTTTTAACCCTTAAAGACCCAGTGCTACTTTTGTGGCAGTTCCCAAATGAATTTTTCTCTTTTTCTACCTTTCTTAACTGATTTATCACCTTTTTTTCCCACCGTTGATAATATTATCCTCTGTAGTTTGCATTTTTTTTTGGTGTAAATCATGTATTTTCCTATATTTGTCACAGATCATATAGATGTTCATAAAAACTCAGGGTAAATTCAAAGTTAATTATATCAAAATGGAGAAAAATGATGAATAAGTTACTTTTCAGCAAAGATATCATTAACTGAATGTAAAAACAAGTGTGTCCATCCACTGTCATTGATCCAACTCCATGGATTTTACTGGTGAATCAGTGTTTTAGAAGATGACGTGTTTCCTCGTTCACTACAGAGCTTCTCAACGTCCAAATGGGTCATATCTGATGACCATGAAAAGATGACAAACTGCATTTTACACCAATTATTTACATCGGCTAAAATTTGCTTAGAGGTCTTATTTCTGTCTTTGTGCATAAGAAATCAATATAAGTGAATCCCCAAAGGAACTTTGTATTGGTAAATGCAAGTTATGCAAATTGACAGGATTTCAGTTCTGTTGCAACATGCTGATGGTCATATGAACTATGTTTTCAGCTCAAAAATGTCCAGTTTCATTACAATTAATGTTATATTTTCATGTCACAAATGGCCAAGTTATATTTGAACTGAATTTACCTGAAAAACAAATATTCTATTCTTTTGGATTCCCCAATTGTTCTTCCAAGATTCTATACTACATATCACATATTTTATTTTTACAGGTTGCAATATGGAGTATGGTGCTGATCCATCCTGCTTATGTTACACCAATACATACATTAAGAATGTCACACGTCACTTTTTAAATCAACAGTTTTCTAATAATAAGCATTTTTATAAAGAAATAACAATTCCATATTGTTATTTACTCTTTAGTATGATGATAAACTATACAATAAATAATTATGATACTAGTTTTTGCACAGGGATCATTAGTGTAAACAGTGACATGGCTGCAGAGCATCAGTATGATGGGATCCGTAACAACCATGTCACATCCGTCCACTGCCACATTTTGTGTTTTTGTGTCAGCTGTTATTGTTTTAGATCCACAATACGGACATTTATGAATAAGAGGATAATTAGCAATAGTAAGTATATAAGTTTATTACTAATAAAGCACTGGTACTGACCAGAGCATCATGGGTAATGTCACGTCAGTCCACTGTCACGTCTGTCCACCAGCAAAAGTTTTCACATACACGTGCTATTCAAAACCCAATATTTCTGAAAATATAGCTTCCACTGTCAAATAATATCAGTAGTCTGTGCACAAATGTATTAGCATTATTTCAACACAGTTCTATACATTTCCTACAACTTTTTTTTGACAAAAATGGCCACTCATTTGACCCCCTAAGTAAATTTTAGCCGACATGTATTAATAAAATTAGATCGGATTAGTGGATCAACAGTTATTTAACATTACAGCTCAGTAAATGCTTTTGGTTGCTAATGGCTGTTTGGGTCTTTAAGGGTTAATAAAAATGAAAATAAATAAATGGGTCATATCTGATGACCATGAAAAGATGACAACCTGCATTTTATGCCAATTATTTACATGTATTGACAGGATTAGTGGATCAGCAGGTATTAAACAGTTTAGATCAGTAGATGGTTTATGTCACCGGTGGCTGTTTGGGTCTCTATGGGTTAATTCAGCATCTTATGATACAGTAACTCTACACTTTCCAACAAAAACAATCTGATTTCCATCACACTGAGCAGTGTTCAGCAGAGTGAATATATTTCCAATTCTCTCTGATCTATTTCCACTTCATCCATACTCTCCTTTGCTTCTATAACTTCTCCTTTACTGCCATAGTTACAATGTCGACCAAAAAAAATGCACATGCACTTAGAAATAAGGCTCCTATTCTTAATTTAAGTACTATAAGATTTATTCGCAACACTGACTTTTTCATTAGAAGTCAGCTCTCCTGTTGGATATTAACATTTTTTTACATTTCAGACCCCCCCCCCCCCCCCTTTTTTTTTTTTTTTTTTTTTTTTTTAACATGACATTTTACCCTCCTCCTAAAATTGCTACATTGCAGCTTGTGTCCACTGGGAGAAGTTCTAACCATTAGCTTTACTTTCTTGCAGATGAAAGAGTTAGGTACTGGTGGGATCAGAGGTCTGGATAATAGTGCGGACTCTGTTGAGAAACTTTAAGAAAGGGTGTAAAGACGGGCTATATAAAATGCCTTTTTCAGATGGGAATATTTCTGTCACTGTACAGTTTTTGGTACAATAAGTATAAAGAACATGGTCAGTGAGCAGTGAGAAGTAAAAATATATTTGAAAAAATAGTAGTGTGTAATTTTTGTGTCCATTTTACCGTGTTACATGCAGATTTTTGTATAAAAATAATATAAAATTATATATATATATATATATATATATATATATATATATATATATATATATATATATATATGTATATATATATATATTATTATTATTATTTTTTTTTTAACTTTTTTTTTTTTTTTTTTACCTTTATTGAACCAGGAAAACCTCACTGAGATTAAGAATCTCTTTTTCAAGAGTGTCCTGGCCAAGACGGGCAGCAGTACATTAAATAGTTACAGACACAGACTTTCATACATAAAACGAATACACAAAAAGCACACAGACAAGTCAAACCTTCCAAAGTCAACTCTGCAAAAAGTGCTCATGAAATGTAGACAAAAGTGCATCAGGAAAAACATCTGCAGCCAGATATCTCCCTCTCTAAGTCATACAACATCCTCTTAAAAGTGTCCAACGAAACCAGATCCTTCAGTTTCAGGTCTTTTTGTAGTTCATTCCAGGTGAATGGGGCCGCATACCTGAAGGCCTTTTTCCCTTGTTCAGTTCCAACTTTAGGAACAGACAACAAGAAAAGATCCTGAGAACACAGATTATAAGAGTCTGTGGTTCTTCGACTGATGTAGGTCTGAAGGTAGGATGGGAGCAGACCTAGAATAGACTTGTAAATTAAAATACGCCAATGATTCAGTCTGCGAGCCGACAAGGAAGACCATCCTACACGATCATAAAGCAGACAATGATATAAAAATGTGTTTTATCTGAAAAATACTTTCTCTTTTATCTCAGGAAATATTTATTTTTAAAATAGAGCCAAAGTGATTCCAAACTTGATCACATTATAAAGCGATGATTTTAACTTGGTTTCCTCTGAATGGAGCTAATTCATTGTTTTGCGTTACACTGAAATGAATCTGTCTGGAAACAAACAGGCCAGGACCTAATAGGTTAAATGTATTTTGTTTTTCCATTTAAAAAGCGTTTTTGCTGAAATAAATATGCTAAAACAGCTCTTTTTCTCCAAGTGATGAAGTGGTTTTGCACCTCAGTGGGCTTTTCTATGTGAAGTTGATGAAAATGAATGATTTAATATTTGTATAAAATTAGTAGTGTATTATTTATTGAAAACAGTCACGTTTCATCAGTAGTGTTATGTCGGGTCCAACCACGTTTCTACTGTCTGCTGTACTAGACACACACATAAACCTGAAAGGATCTGAGGACTTATTTAAGAGATGAGTTTTGATTTTATTACATAGACTCCAGGTGAAACAAAAGGTTATGTATAAAACAGCAGAACAGTTGGGATTGAATGTAATGAAATGGACACTTTGTTCAGGTCTAAAATAATCTCAAATAAAATTTCAGTAGCATTAGTTATATCTGATTAGAATCTTTTTAGTCTTAGAGCTATTGATATAATGTTGTTTTGATGTTTTTTTCTCACATTTTTGATACAGAAAACAAATGATGGATAACTAAGAGGTGTTTTTGAGCATCCTAGTTTACTGTGGGGAAATCAGTGCAGTATTTTGGAGCTGAATTTGTGATACAGCGATCATGCCAGTAACACTGTGTTTTTAATTGTGCCCCTGTGTGTGAGCAGGTGAGGGGGAGGCTATTCTGTGTGTTATATTTTGATGAAGTGCAGGTGAGTGGGCACATGTTTATACGCTTTCAAGTTGTCCATGCAGATTTACTGAAAGCAGCACTGTGATATGTGGAAAGCCCATTTTTATTTATGCTCTGTGCAAAAATGAAATGTGTTTGATGTCTCACACAGTTTATGTCCTGTGCCAAGATGACAATACTCTTCAGCAGCAAAAGGATGAATACTGTTTCATGAGTGACCTTGAGAGGAGTTTTCAAAAAAGATGTCGCTGTCTTATGATTTTAGAAGATAGTAAATATCTGTAAGTGTTTTCTGGGTGTTTTACTGCCACGTGTTTTGCCTACCTGTCTTATTTACAATAAAAACAAGCTAAATTAATTCTTGGAGACTGAGAGCTCAAGTATGTTTAGAGCAGAATTTGCAGGTGAACTGAAAATGTTTTACACACACAAATAAGGACAAACAATACTTAAAACCCAGTCCTTCATCCTGAATGAAATGCAATCCTTGACAGAAAGATTAAGAACTCTATATTAAAAGAATAAGTTAACCAAACAAACATGTTATATAACAAAGTAGTTGTTGCTTTAACGGTTTTCACATATTTCAATGCCTTCATAAGATCTGTATTAATGCCACAGGAATGTGTGAATATCTGTGCATCAATATTTTACCTTGTTGCAGTCAGCGAAGGTATAAGACAAGGTTGAAGTTGGTCTTGAGGTCACTAATAGAAAGAATATATAACTTATAACAAGGTATGTAATGTTTATATTTAACAGGTTTGTACTTCACGGTTCAGGCTAAGGGCAGCATACCTCTCCTTGGCCTGTGCAAAGTGCAAACATGTTGTTTCCTGATACATAAATCTATGTAACACCTATAGTCATGTCTATAGGTATTTATCACATTATTTTATTTTATTTTATTTTATTTTTGTCACACTTCGACCTGAAGTGAGGGTAGGTTGTCAAAAGGCTGCCTAGAAAAAGTCTAATTTGGTCTTAAAACTAAAGCAAAAACAACAAGACAAAGTCCATTTGATTTAAAAAAAAAAAAAAAAGGTGAAGAGCTTTATTGCCCTTAAATGCATCCAAGGAAATAAGCACAAAACGATAATAACAACAAAAAGTAACACAGGTCCGCACAGCCCTTCTCTAACTGCCCTAAGTAATGTCAGACCCCCTCCATTCAAAGGCTAGGCCCCTCCCACTGGACCAGACCATTTGTAATTGGCACTAATTTAAACATTTCATCACACTACATACGTTATTTTCCATAGTTAAATCACAAAATAGTTTATGTGTTTTAAACTCACATCAAAAGAGTCATCTTATTACTTATTGCATTTACACACCCTCTTTAATACTCAGAAAAACCTGGTATGGTGCAGTGCGACAGGCTGAGCCTATTTTTGTCGTTAAACTCAGGCACTATAAAAGGCAGCCTGACGCTCCCTTTGGGTCCTTTTCCACTGCCCAGAACCAGGAAGCACTATGGTAAGTAAAGGAAAAAACATAATTAGGAACAAAATGTCACAATCTAGAATCTAACATAATTAAAGACCTAATTCAAACTTATTTGTGTTTGTGTGTTTTTGTACAGTTTCATGGAAAAAAACAGCACAGGAGACTAACTTAGGTGTTTAAATGTAGCCCAGTGTGTGCACCCACCAAGCTATGAATAGTAATGCTACCTGGCTATTGTTTGCCATGTGGAGGAAGTGAATGTGTGGTGTATGATTAGTGGCAGGGGTGACTGCCACAATTTTATTTTATTTTATTTGACAGGGACAATGCAGTCAAACATAGCTGCAGCTGATGTGATGCATATAGAGTTTATAGCTAATGCTAATTTTCAGCTCCAGTCCCCGGTTAGGCTCTTCCACAACACTGCAGTACAATATAAACAAGAAAAGCACTCGGAGAGCACAGACCTCTGCCAAGACAGATCTACCTCCTGTGCGTGTTTGTTTGTGTGTTTTTTTGGTTGTTTGTTAGCAAGATAACTCAAAAAGTTATGGATAGATTTTCATGAAATTTTCAGGAAATGTTGATACTGGCACAAGGAAGAAATAATTAAATTTTGGTGGTGATCTGGGGAGACAGATCTGTCTTGGCGGCGGTCTGTGCTCTCCGAGTGCTTTTCTTGTTGTTCTATATATTCAGTGCCTTGGAATGAACGTTTCTCAATCAATCCACATGGAGGGCACTGCTCCTTATTACTAGACTGGCCAAATACTAGGGCAAGCCCCCCCCCGCCCCCGATCACCAAAATTTTTTAAATTTTTTATTTTAAAGTGAAGCTGTGAAACTCTTGTCCACTACAGAGGACAAAAATACATTGCTGGGTCTCAGGGGGATATGTTTATCAAATTTGAGTTGGGGATCAAGAACCAAGTAACAAGCTGAGCCTATGTAGAATCCACACACCCTCATCAGATGTGCACATAAACTATTTGGTCATTGTTGCATTTGAAACCATTTGCTCCCAGTGCAATGTATAAACACTGCCTGGCCAAAAAATGTCACACAAATTATATTTTGTTGGATAACCTTTAGTTTTGATTACAGGATCCATTCACCGTGGCAATGTCCCAATGCGCTTTACAACATTTATTTCCATCCAGAGTTACATTACTGTTTTGGCAAGATCCTGTACTGATGAAGGAAAAGCTGCCAAGGTTTAGATCTGGACTCTGTGGTGGCCAATACATGTGTGAAAATGATGTCTCATGCATCCTGAACCACTCCTTCACAGTCTGATCCTGATGAATCCTAGTGTTATCACATGTCTGCGTCATCAGAAGAAAAAATCCACTGATGTTCAGACCTGGTCATTCACTCTTTTGAGGTTCAGTTGCCCTCATAACATTGCTGAACCAAGACCAGATCAACAGAATCTGCCCCAGATCATAACACTGCCCCCACAGGATTGTACTGTAGGCACTATGCATGATGGATAATCACTTCATCCACTGATCTTTCTCACCCTGATGCACCCATCACTCTGGAACAGGATCAGTCTGGACTCATCAGACCACATTGAAACACAGTCCGGTCTTTATGTTCTCTACCAAACTGATGGTTGTTTAAAGGAGTGATATTTTGCTTTTTTAAATGGAATTATGCATTTTAAAACATTTCCCTGTGGTCTACATAAACTGTAAATGCTCTGCTTGGGTCTGAATTCTTCATTAATTCAACTCCACAGGTCCAACTTCAACCCTATTTCTGAGTAATGACACCAGAAAGGTCGTTTTGAGCGCTGGCCCTTTAAATGCACATGAGCCACTTCATGCCCCGCCCCCTCCAGGTTATTGGTTGTGCTGCTCTGTCCCGTTCAACCAACAACTGAATATTTTAGGTAATCGGCTCAAAGTTTGGACATATTTTCAGTATGGACTACAACTGCTGCTGCTGATAAACAATTATGTCGTACTCGGAGAAATGTTCGTCGGAAGTCTTGACCTTATATGTGCAAATGTCGTGACATAACTAGTTATAGACGTGACAAATTAAGCAGGAATTAAAACAGGTTGTAGAAATCCACTTGATTTTTGCCAAAATGAATATAAAGATAACTTTGCAGCACCTGGAGGGTTCAAATTCAAAGTTTTTGAACAATTAGGGTCCAAATACACAAATAAATGAACCAAAGACTAATAAAAGTGGGTTTAGCAAAATATGACCCCTTTAAGACATGAGACAATACTCAATACATCAGATAGAGATGAAGAACGTGTTGCAGCTAAAACATATTAATCACTGCAGTAAATATCCAATAGAAGGATTTGACATATTTGCTGGGTTGAATCTAGGTATTCATGTGTTCTTAGGTGTAGCTGTTTTGCAGACCCTCTATCTGGTTAACCTTTTAGGAAACATTAGATTACAACTAAAATATGACACAAACACAGAAAACAAAGAAGCAATGAAGCAATGCTACATGTTCAGAAAACAAAACTAACTCATACAAATACCAACTCAAACTTAATGACGGTTATGATAAATTCTAGGATGTAACTGGAATATTTTTTGCAATATATTGCTTTTAAATATTTTCATTTCTGATTTCAGGGTTTTCCAAATGTATGGACTTTTAATTAAAATTAGTGTTGTCAAGCAATCACATTTTTAATCAGATTAATCGCAGGGATGCTGTGGATTAATTTGGATTCATTTTCAGTCTATATTTATCACATTTTATTATGCATGAGCAAACAGACTCAAGAAAGAAGGGAATATGTATGCACTTAACATTTTTATTAAACACCTTCAACAGTTTCAACAAAACAACTTGAAACAACTGTTGCGTCTTAGTTGTTTTGTTTTTTTTAATTTTTTTTTTTTGTACTCATATTTCCATCCAGAGGGCCAACGTGTTGTTTAGTGTCTTCCATCTTTAAGGGTTGGTTCTGCTGCCTGTCACTACCGGATCAACTGTCCATTTGTGCAAATGGCCCCAAACGACATTCAGAGTCGTTCTGTGCTGCAGATGGGTTAATTATGTTAAAATTTTCAATCAGATCAATCATGATAATAGATTAATCTGCGTTAATGTGTTAAGTTTGACAGCCCTAATTAAAATACTTTTCAGTTTCTTTTAGCTGCTCCAGTTGTAGGGTCTCCTTTAGTGTTATACTCTAAAATCATCTGCCTGAATATTTCACAGATTAATTAATGAATGACAACTTTATAAAATCCTGAGAGCTAATAAGTTGTACTTTTATTTAATTTGGCCGTAACACCACTTTATTACTGGCTTCTGGTCTAAAGTATTTAAAGCCTTTTTATAGAGACAGTGTACAGTAGGTTTCATTGTTTGGGATGCCTGACCCCAGATGGTTACATAATAGGAAAGATGAAATTATAAAGATGATAAAATCATGGCATGCATAAATAATTAGGCACATTTTATAGGTAAACAAGATGGTATTAAGATCAGTCTTGATGGTCTTTGACAACGTGCATCAAATTCTAATCATAAATCAAGAAAACACCTAAATGTCTGAACTCGTTCACTTTGTCAGTGGTCTGCAAATATCTGTATATGTGTAGACTTTTTATTAGGATTTTATTTTAATATTTAGTATTTTTATTTTTATATGCTTCATAATTAATTACTATCTTTTCCATTGTGATGCTGAGACGTTTGAATATAGTGGGATTAATAACATCTTATCTTATTTTATTTTATCTTATCTTATCTTACCTTATTTTGTCTTATCTTATTTTATTTGATCTTTTCTTATCTTATTTTATCTTATCTTACCTTATTTTATCTTATCTAATGTTATCTTATCTTATCTTATGAGCTCCTTTTATGTGTTTATTGACTATCATTGAAATGAGCTGCTTGTGTCTGTGTTCCTAAATATGTCGTTACTAAATAACCTACGGAACCAGCCTCTCTTTTCTTTTGTTGCCCCGCTTTGTAAATCTGACCATAATAAGTTGTTCACCAACAAGTTAGTACAAGAAGAGACATTTGTCACTGTCTCCCTCTTTCAGCCATAAATTGAAGTGAATTTGTAACAAAGGTTTTTTTTTTCCTGGTGTTACTCGCAGGTAACGATTTTTTCCTTTGCTTTTGAATCATTCCTTCCCTGTGATGCAACTGAACAGAAAACCACAGGCCTCAAAGAAAATCTATCACGGAGCCTCATGTAATATTCTTTTCAACTTTTACACAGTAGTTCCTCAATTAGAGCAGATTTATTAAAGAGAATGTGTCCAACTGTGGTATTTTTCCACAAAAAAAAAAAAAAAAAAACCTGGAAAAGAAATCCCAGAGAAATGAAAGTCCCTTTGACAACCCAATCACAGATTGTATAAATGTGTTGAGAAGTGTGTTTTCAATAAGTAGATACACCAATCAATCGTAACATTCTGATCACTGACAGACAAAATGCTATTAATTTTGATTATTTCATACAATAGGACCTGTCAGTGGGTGGGATGTGTTAGGCAGCAAGTGAACATTTATCCCTTGAAGTTGATGTGTTACAAACAGGAAAATGGGCAAGAGTAGGGCTCAGAGCAATATTGAAACAGACAAATAGTGACATGTGAGAGTGATTGGTTGTTTGTCTCTATATGTCAGCCAGGTGATGAACTGGTGACATGTCCAGGGTGTACCCCACCTTCGCTCATAAGTAGCTTGGATTGACTCCAGTGACCCCCGTGACCCTAGTGAGGATAAAGCAGGTTAAGAAAATGAATGAAAGAATTATTTTTTTTTTTAATTGAAATCTTTATTTTGAACATGTAGACAGTGAAATCAAAACAAAATCAACCAAAAACATATCAGTAATGATACATAGAAGATTGATAAGTAAACAAAAGAAAAAATAAAATTAAAAAAATGAAATTAAACATGCTCAAAAAGGAGTAGGAAGAAGTAAAAACTTATATTTTATAACTTATATTTTGGGGCGGCCATGGCTCAGTTGGTAGAGCGGGTCGTCCAATAACCGAAGGGTTGGCGGTTCGAATCCTGCTCTGTCCTAGTCAGTCCGTTGTGTCCTTGGGCAAGACACTTCACCCTCCTTGCCTCCAGTGCCACCCACACTGGTGTATGAATGTTTGGTGGTGGTCGGAGGGGCCGTAGGCGCAAAATGGCAGCCACGCTTCTGTCAGTCTGCCCAAGGGCAGCTGTGGCTACAGATGTAGTTTACCACCACCAGAGGGAGAATGTGAGCGTGAATGAATAATGGGTCAATAATGTAAAGCGCTTTGGGTGTCTAGAAAGGCGCTATATAAATCCAATCCATTATTGTTATTATATACTCCTACCCCCAATCTCTATTCCTTATGATCTCTTAAGGAGCAATTATTATTTTATATGAAAATCAGTAAAATAATAAAAATAAAAATAATGATAATAATACAACAGCAACAATAACAATAATGATAATGATATAACAATATAACACATCCTTACTCCTTTATACACTAATAATATAATAATACCCATTTACAAATTATCATACCAGTATCAGCGATCTCAGATATTAATAAAAACTAAAAACAAACAAAAAACAAAAACACATATACATATATGATACAAATACATATAATATTCTATATTGTTCTGTATAGTAATAATATATTCATATATCCATATTTAAACTAGATATTATCAACATGAATGAGAAATTGTGACCAAATCACTGGATGAAAGCATCTTCATATTTTGTTGTTCATTCCCAGTGGAAAATGGTTTATTACCTACCAAAAAACAAAACAAAACAAAACAACCAAATTTAAAAATAAAATGTAAACAATCATGTGTACGAGTATAACATTATTACACCTGTCTAATATTGTGTAGGTTCCACGTTTTCCACAAAACCAGGTCTGACCCGAAGCCCGGACTCCACTAGACCTCTGAAGGTCTGCTGTGGTATCTGGACCAACACATTTACAGCAGATCCCTGAAGTCCTAGAAGTAGAGAGGTGGACCTGCATGGATCAGATTTATTTGTCCAACACCTCCCACAGATGATCAGTTGGTCTGAGATTGGGATGTCCTTCCTTAGTCTGTTTTTGGTCAGTAAGTAAGTAAGTAAGTAAATTTTATTTATAGAGCACTTTCCACAGACAGAGTCACAAAGTGCTTTACAGTGCGAAGTACAAATAAACAGTACAAATAAAAAATACCATTAAAATACCATTAAAACACAATAAAATACAATTAAAATATAATAAATACATAAAGTGCCATCAGTTTGTAGCAGCCCTGAGTCAGTTGGGAAATTCCTGGCCTACAGTACAAACCACTGTAGACCAGGAACATCCAACAAGACCTGCAGGTATGGAGATGCTCTGACCCAGTCATCACCGTTACAATCTGGACCTGGTCAAAGTCACTCAGTTCATTATGTTGCTCATTTTATTGCCTCCAACACATAAACTTCAAGGACTAAATGTTCATTTGCTGCCTGATAATAACCAACCTAGTGAAAGGTCCCATTGTGATGAAATAATCAACATTATTATCACTTCTCCTGTCAGTGGGCGTATAGACTGTATTAACTAGAAAAGCACTTGGAGAGCACAGACCACCGCCAAGGAAGATCAGTCCCCCCCCCCCGATCACCACCAAAATTTAATCATTTGTTCCTTGTGCTAGTATCAACATTTCCTGAAATTTTCATCCAAATCTGTCCATAACTTTTTGAGTTATCTTGCACACAGACAGACAAACCAATGCCAGCAAAAAACATAACCTCCTTGGCGGAGGTAATAAAGACAATTCCAATGGTTATTTGGGTGCTTTTTCAGAATTTTGTCATCAGTCTATTTTCAAACAGTCTATAGCACAAATAAGGTGTTCTTCTGCTCTGTCTGTGGTCTTAATATCATATTTAGCCATTTAGCAACAGCAAGTCAATTGTTTTGGTCTGCTCCTTCAGTGACTTTGCAAAAAGTCCTTAACTAAAAGAGAATGTAGGAAAACTACTGAGTTGGACAACACTTTTCTTTTTACATTTTTACATGTCCTCTTTGACACATAAGGGAACACAGGGAAATGAGACAACCTGCAATTAATGTCAAATACTGGTTAAATGGACTTAACTCTTAAGGGTCTATAGCTCCTTTTTCTGGGCACTTCAAACCTGATTGTTCTCTGTGTTTAACCCTTTATAAGGCACTCATAGAAATACTCCGAATACAAAATGTCATCTTTAATGTGTTATCGGAGGACCTAATTAGAGTGTATTACTTTTGTGAAATTTTTCAAAATGTTTTACTATTATGTAGAAAATCAAAGTCAGTGAAGTTACTATGTTTGGGTATTTACCCTTAAGCGGCAAAATCCAAGAAGTATATAGAGAAAATACAAGAAAAGTACATGTAAGGTGAAAAGAGCAACACTTTTAGAACATTAGACCAACATAAGTGCTGTTCCAGACACCTGTCCACATCCACATGATCCCTTTGAGTAAATAACATCAATAATGACAATGGAGGAGTTAAAGTTCAACAGTTTTATTAAAAAGCTTTGTTTGACAATTCATAGGCCCACTTTTAACCTCTTCGGTTCATCACCCACCTGTCCATACAAGGCAAGGGTTAAATAACACACTTTGCTATTGTGCACACTGCAAAACGGTTAACACATTCTGTGATTTAACATGCTTAAAATCCTTACACACGTCTGTACCACTGCAAACTTAACCACAACACCATAAGCCTTCCTTGACGGCCTAACTGAGATTTAACCAAAGTATTGCTATTAAGCGGGGGGTGGCAGCAGAGGATAAAATCAAATAAGACAGGCAAAACAAAAAAAGAGAAAAAAACAAAAACTAGTCCATCCCAAGGGCAGTTCCCAGATTTTTTATGCCCATTACCAGCTCACTTGCCAGGTGGACTAGACAAAGAAAAAACCAAACCCACTAATAAACCAAAAACAATGGCAAGAAAACAGCTAGCAGGCCCCTGATGCCTCTGTAAAAAGCACAAATAAAAATCTTAAACACTTTATTAAATCCATTAAAATACACAACCGTTTGCAGATTATATTACACAATTTAAAATACCTGGTTTGTCCAAATAGTTCCCTTACGGACTACCCGTATTTGCCGCCCCAGCAGGGAACCAAGTCTGAAACATAAAAACAGTTTGTCACACATCTCCAGACATTATAAACATTTAAAAACAGGGCCTCGGCCTACCCGTGTTCCTTCGTTCCCCTGCACCAGTATGGAGTGAGGTGTGCACTCGCCTCATTCCTTCGGTTGGAACCACCAGCCTCACACCTGTTCCTTCCTGCAGGCGGGCATATTTATAATAATCCCTGCACCTCCCCTTCTTTGCGTTGCGCCACCTGCCACACTTACATTAGTACCATTACTTCATGGTACCTAACGTAGCAGGTACACTCACTGTTCATGCAGAGGTGGACCTTACAGACCCTGTAGACCACATTGGACCTGAGATTGTTGACTCACTGTCACTATTAGTGCCATTGTCTTGTAATTAGGGATGGGAATAGAGAACTGGTTCTTTTTGAGAACCGGTTCCCAGTAGCTCGATTCCTTGGAATCGTTTGCCTGCCTGCTTAACGATTCTGCTTATCGATTCCGCCTTCGTTGCACATGCGCAATGACGTCATGCGTGTGCTGCATTGTTTTGGTCAGAACGTAGACAACATGGCATCGGGGCAGAAACGGTCTTAAAAGACGACACCAGGTCCACTGGAACACTGTCAAAGCTTCCATGTCTTCAAAAGAGTGGAATCCTTCCAATGTGCTCAAACGTTTGTCCACAGCATGTGAGTCATTGACAGGAATGTCACGTATTTGATACGCTACTTTGCGGTGCTTGTGAATGTAGTGGTAGAGTGAACACCAGGCCCAGTTCTGGTTCCGGTGCGGGCAACAAACGTCGTACCCAAATACAAGTTTCTGAAGGTAGAGAGAAGGAAATGAGGTGCACAACAACGGGAGGTGGGCCAAGCCGAGTTGGACTGGTTCAAAGTAGTGGACATGCGGCAATAGAGGAATTAGTAAAGCATCTTTAGTTTCACTTTCACTGCACTGGGCCCAGCGTCATCTGTTATTGTTATTTGTACATAATGTATATGTTTGATTTTCTGTGCAGAGATGGAAATATTAAAGACACTTAATGCAAACACACATGTTTTTCCTCTTTTATTCCCTCAGCCAATGAGAATCGATTTTCTGCAAAATTGATTCACCAATAAAACCCATTTAGTTTGACAAATGGCAGTGTTTAAAGTCACTTGTTTTTATGCTCAGTCAATGATATATTTTGTGTCAGTTTTCTCTGATATAATAACTTAAACTTTTACTCTGAACTTTTATGACCATCTACATGATTGGCAAATTAAATACAGGAAAATACCTGATTTTCACTGAAGAATACAAAATGCAGAAAGTAATTTCATAATAAATTTAGATACATCACATAGGAATGGTTAACCCTGTGACTATTTTTGGTAATTTCCACATACATTACAAGTAGGGATGGGAATCATTAAGAATTTGAAGATTCTGATTCCAGTGTTTTTATGTTTACATTGGAGCCTTTAAACATCCAAATGGGCCATATCTGATGACCATGAAAAGATGACAAACTGCATTTTACACCAATTATTTACACATATTGATAGGATTAGTAGTTAAGATTAAGTTAAGTGGCTGTTTGGGTCTTTAAGGGTTAACCATGGATGAGGATGAGAACACAATCATCTAGAATAAAAGATAATACATAAGATATTGCTACTGTAATTTATCTTCCACATTACTACTTCTTGGTGATATTTCCAAGCAACCAACAAACACACCTTGACTTTAGATAACACTGGGTTACAAAAAAATGTTTTTTGCAAGTTGTCTAGGTTTTTTCAACTGAATTAGGACCATTTTGCACCGCTAAATCCAAAAATGACATCTGTTTTTCTCAATCAGGTCAGGTTTTTTTGCTAATTTGATTTTGAAAAATTTGATCTTCTCACAAAATATAATAATTAATACCAAAATAAGATTGGTAAGCACACTTTATGAAACTTGTGACTTGATTCCTGTTAGGTACAATGGTGTATTCACCGCAGATGTAGCAGAATACGTCAGGCTTATTTTTGCAAGATCTTCTAGTCGAAGTCATTTCATTCACCTGTAATATTAAAAAAAACATTAATCACAAATTGGCAAAAGTAAAATCTTCAGAACTCATTTATTGCAAGAAATATGAAAGAATTTTGTATCATATGATGTGAAAATGCCCATAAATGTAAGCAAAAATGTTAAAAAGCCAATATGTAGCATAGTTCAGTAAGTTGACCTGATTGAGCAAAATTAATGTAATTTTTGGATTCAGCACACCAAAATTATCCTAAATCAGCTCAAAAAACTTAAACAATAAATTTGTTGTTGACCAGTGTAATGGTACCTTTAAAATCTCCCTGTGCTACATCTGTCTCTTAACTGGTGCACTAGATTTGTGCTAATTAGCAGCGAAGATTTTGCACGTAAGAATTTCAAAATTTCAGCAAATCAGACGCTGTAAACTTCCTACTGTGAAGATTTGTATTTGTTTTTTGTGGCACAGGTTTTGACAACACAAGTGGTAAACATTGTGATTGAAAGGATGGTAGGGGAGCTGTTAACTTTCAAGAATTTGCAGTGTTTTGCAGTTGATTAAGAAAAGGAGCAGCAAGTAATGAGGAGAAATTCAGCAGAAGATACATGTTAGGCTATGTGCTGAAACATATTTAGCTCTATAAAATGCAGCTGAATCAACAATATTTAAGGTAAAACAATTCCAGTGTTACAGCAGGATAGGAATAGTAATGTTAAAAGTAAAGATTAAAGTAGGAATTGGGTGCTTCTAGGAAACTGGGTTTATTTTGGTACCTGGCACTTTGCGAGCCTTTTAGACCCAATAATCAAAGAGAATTTTAGACAGATTTCCCCCCAGGATGTACCTAATGTTGACCTCAGATAAATGCAAAAAAATTATACTCTTTTTCGGAGCCATCCCATAATTAAGGAATTTTTAATAAAATATTGGGGTCAAAAATAGGACCAAAATTGGGACATGAAACGCTACCTAGGTGTCAGTGCATTTGATCTGGAAAACATGGCTTGAAATGGTTTTATATACCGCTATAAATAAAGACACTGTGTTAAATTTGACGATCCTAGTGGTTTTCTAATCCAGACATGTGGGTTTTTCATGAATCACAGTTTCATTCCAGGTTTCGCGTGTAATCCATCGTGTCCACTGGCGTTACATGTGGAACCTGCCCATTTAAACACATATAAATCGTGAGTGATTTTGCAACAGCGGCCATTCTTGTAGAACACTCTGCCTTGCATAATTTATTCGATTCCCAAAATGTACCTGTGAGAGAATACGGAGATATTTAAAAAAAAAAAAAAATAGTAGCGCACAATTTTCGTGTCCTTTTTACAGTGTTACACGCAGATTTTTCTATAAAAATGATACAAAAAATTATAAGAATGTGTTTTTTGTCTGAAAAATAGATTCTCTTTTATCTCAGTAAATATTTTTTTTTTTACAATAGACCCAAAGTGCTTCCAAACTTGCTTCATAACATTAGTTTATTAGTTCTGGTTTGAATTTTTAGCCCCCATGTCTTGTTTTTAGGAACCGGTTTCCAGGGGCCGAATGTGGGCCCCATGAAAGGTAAACGTTGTGGACTCTTTCATAAAATTCAGCATGTTTGATCTGTCGGGGGGGGGATGGGACATATGTGGGGGTGTGGTTCATACATAACGTCACTTTCGCTAGCGTGAAAACGAAACTGAAACTTAACATACTTCACATACTTTCAATGTCCAACTCCTGACTTCTGTGCCTCTATTTTACGGCAGATCTTACAGGAAATTTTCACAACTTCTAGCCTGTATCCATCGGACCCCTTCCACTGCTCTGTGGGCCCCCTACAAATGCTGGGCCCCATGAATTTGTCATGTTTACCCCCCCTTATCGGTGCCCCAGCCATTTTCATAGAAGCACCCAAATATAAAAAGTCTAAAAGACAGTTGGAATCATTTTATTTCCAGACACATTCCTTCTTTTATTCCTATTTATACACATCGGTAATCACTTTAGCCTAGGTGCAATGATTACATACTGAGTCAGTTACACTTTATCTATCAAAAATAAATCTCATTTTTCACAATCATTTCACGTGAAGAGGTGAAAAATATTTCATTCCTACTTCATGGACAGCAAAAAAGATATAGAAAGTAGCACTCAGTAGAAACAGTAATAACTAATTAGAGGAAATATATGTAAAAGAACAAACCATGGAGTGTTAAAACAAGTATTGCATAATGCTGAGAGTCATTTATTTGTGTTTCACAATGTGCATGTATATATTTATGAATAGAAATCTGCTATTTAAACACAACTGATAGAATAGAAGTGATAAAAAACCTACTTAATCCACCCATCCTATTCACATGCTACAGTTCTCTGCAAAAATCCAAGGCCAACGTTAGGTTTGTTGATTTAGTAAACTTCTAATGACCACACATGCATTTCGCAATCTCTGTATTAAGATCCAATCTGTATTTGAGGTATGTACAGCAGTAAAAACTAAAGTTTCACGGGAAAAAAACAGCTTCTATGAACCAAAGTGGTTGTATTTAGTGTGATTTCCCTTTGCACTTAACATCACTTTAATCCTTTTATTCAGACAATATGAGATTTATTGCATTGATTTTCTGACGTTTTATTCCAGGTTTCATTCAACACTAGTCATATGTTTCTAACTGTTTGTGCTGCTTCATGTCATGGGGTCAGAGGTCACACTAAATACTCATTTTAACCTTTAGAACCTATTTAGTTCATTGTGTCTTTTTCTGTGTTTTCTTGTAGGGATGCACCGATACCGATACGAGTATCGGCATCGGCTCTGATACTTAGTGTGTATACTCGTACTCATACTCGTACTCGTAAAAGATATCCGATACAAATGCACTGATACCATTTACGGCCATTTGACATACACAGTTCAGTACAGCAGGTACACGGCGGTGGAATAATGTGTGTGGAGTGTGAAGAGTGTGGAGATTTTTCAAAATAAATGACAGTGATTAAAGTAACACTGACTGCAAGTAACGTTAAAGACACAGACAGATACAGACGCAGTGTTCTGTCCGTCTTCTGTGTACATTCCATCCGTTTTCCAGGTGCTGGTGGATGAGTACCCAGAATGAGAATACCAGCGGGAGTACGGAGCGGTGCAGACCACCGCCAGCGGAAGTGAAACTGAAACTTACCTCTCATTTCTCTTTTCCCTACCTGCTGAAGCTAAGCTGTTAAACCTTACCAGCGAAAACACTGCAATATTAGCATCACATTAGTGTTGCCTCTGTCGTCTCCATGTTTGTTATTACTGACTTTCTTCTTCTTCTCAAAAAATGTTACTCTTCTTTGTGGTATTTGTCCAGTATGTTTAATTCAGAGCGGCGCCCCCTGGTGGATTAATTGAGAAACGCTCATTCCAACACATTAAATGTCAGTAGCAGCACTTTGTTCCAGTCAGACTGACAATGACAATAAAGCACATTTACAAAAGGAACTAAGAACTAGAATGGGATTATAAGTACTCGTATCAGTACTCGGTATCGGCAAGTACTCAAATGTAAGTACAGTCTACTCTCGTTAAACCGCCCACCGTTATACCGCCATTTCCGCCTATCGCCATCCGCCAGCCCAGTTCCATGCACAAACAACACTTATACCATTGATTTCCCGACCGTTATACCGCCAGCGTGATTGCCATCAAGTACACATAAATTTTAACAATGCACTGAAACAAACGCGCTAGACGCTGATCGCGACAAGCTACGAGTAGGTCTACGGAACGGCCACCGTTCATTTATCGCAGAACACTCAGTAGGTCAGGATGTTGGGAAGAGGACGTGGGATTAAGCCAAAGACTCAAGATGATGGGGTGTCATTTCCCGACACGGTATAATAATGCTTAAAATGTTTCCCCACTTTAAATGATCCCTTACAACATAACAGAATCAAGATTTATTTAGAAACACAATTAGAACGGGTTAATGGAGGCAGCATAGACATCATATAGTAAAGACATGCACATTATGGACGCAACCCATTGTAACGCCATTTTCGCTATACCGCCAATTTGGCCGTGAACGGAAGTTGGCGGTATAATGAGAGTAGACTGTACTCGTAGTCATACTCGGTCTGGAAAAAAGTGGTATCGGTGCATCCCTATTTTCTTGTATCTGAAGAAAAGAGAATGAAAAATAACTATGTATGCTGATTTCAACTCAAAAACAACAAAGTTAAAGGTGGCTTAAGACTTTTGCACAGTATTGTATGTATGTAAAATGACGTACACTTGACATTATGGTAAAAGACAAATCAGCGGTGTATTATGCAGAATCACCAAAGGGTATGTCATAATTCCTGACATGCAGCACACCTCATATACAAGCAGACGTCCATGTAAAGGTGTCATACATCATTACAGCTGTCAGGCGTCACTGTGAACTCACCACAGCTTGGGAGTGTTCATTTACTCGATTCTCATCACTCACTGTTTCCCGTTTATTGTTTTATTTGATATTATTTGAGAGAGAAACCTTTTCCCCTCGGTTCCTATATTTTGATCCAATTTGCTCCATCTTTCTTCTGCTGTCCTTTTTAAACAACTCGGGCCACTAAATCAAACTTTTATCTAAAAACAACCTGAAAAACATTTGATGTTGGTAGAAAGATATATGGACTGACTGTTTCAACTTAGTGTGTTAAGGCCTCAGATGTGTGATGTGAGAAAGTGGAAGAGTTTTCATTGCCTCCAGTTGCTTTTGGTGATTGAATATATGTGAAAACATGTCAAAAGCACACAAACAAAGAGACTGGAAGGTAAGTCAGAGAGCACGGACCTCCACAAAAGCCAACAGTTCACTTTCTTTTCTTGTTCTGCTGTAAACCACAGACAAACCACAGATGATGACCTGTTTTCATCCTTTCTGTCAGTTTTTGCCACTGATTAATTTTACAGATTGTTTCCATAGTAACAAAGGTTTTAGGCCACATCCACAATGGTTTAAAGTGAAAACAATCTTTGTTCAGATGAGCTTTTTAGCAATATTTCATAAATAATCTCTGTCCATCCCAACATGGCTGAAAAACATATTGTACAACCGGGGGGTGGGGGTGATAACGCCACTGCTGCACCAGGGAATTATCACAGTTTGCTTGAATCACAGCTTGCCTCCTTTGAATATGGAATAGCAGTAGCTTGATAAAGTACAGAATATAACTGAACGACAGCTGCGACACAGATACAACCAGGACAGAAACGGCTGTAATTCAATATCCATGTTGAATTAACAGCTGTTAGTCAAGGCTTGAGGGAATGAATCATGTGACGGGGGAACGATAAACCAGGGAAGGACACGTAGGGACTGGCAAGAACCAATCAGACAACGGATGCAGGATTTGCATTATCAAATATCTTCCTACAACGCCGGTGTAGTCTGAGATGTGTAACATAATGGATGGATGGATGGATGGATGGATGGATGGATGGAACCAAAAACAACTCTGCTATCAGTATTTAAAGGGGTCATATTTTGCTAAACCCACTTTTATTAGTCTTTGATACATTTATTTGTGTATTTGGACCCTAATAGTTCAAAAACTTTGAATTTGAACCCTCCAGGTGCTGCAAAGCTATCTTTATATTCATTTTGGCAAAAATCGTTTGGATTTCTACAACCTGTTTTAATTCCTGCTTAATTTGTTACATCTATAACTAGTTACATCACAATATTTGCACATGTAAGGTCAAGACTTCTGACAAACATGTCTCCAAGAACGACATAATTGTTTATCAGCAGCAGCGGTTGTAGTCCATACTGAAAATATGTCCAAATTTTGAGCTGATTGCCTAAAATGTTCAGTTGATGGTTGAAGAGGACAGAGCAGCACAGTCAACAACCTGGAGGGGGCGGGGCATGAAGTGTCTCATTTGCATTTAAAGGGCCAGCGCTCAAAATGACCTTTCTGGTTTAATTACACAGAAATAGGGTTGAAGATGGACCTGTGGAGTTGAATTAATGAAGAATTCAGACCCAAGCAGAGCATTTACAGTTTATGTAGACCACAAGGAAATGTTTGAAAATGCATAATTTCATTTTTTTTAAAAAGTAGAATATCACTCTTTTCATGCCCCGTTTGCACGGTTTTCCTAAATGGATATTTTCTTCCTCAATTACCCCATAAAGACCCAAATGTCCACCATCAACCAAAAGCATCTACTGATCTAAACTGTTGTTCCACTAATCCTATCAATACACAGGGGTGGACTGACCAGTAGGACATTCTGTCAAAGTCCCAAATGACTGTCCCACCAAAGGCCTTCTGATGCGGTGAATCAAGGGGGAAAAAAATCAGCGATATTAACGTCAAAACAACAGGTGGCGCCAATACAATTATTTAGGCTATTACGTGGGGGGAAATACACCAAACTTTAAACAGAAAAACCCAAAGAAGAGTGCGAGAAAACATCAAATATGAAGGAGAAAGGTGGCTGGGGAAAATCAAAAGAAAAAAGGGCCAAATTATTACAGGCGGAGGCATCCAAATGCAAAAAGATTACTGAGCAATTTAGCAAGACAGTGGAGGACGGCCAGGAGGAGGGTGAGTCAGAGCATCCCCCAGCAGTGCAGGGAGGGGCGAGCTCAGATGACGAGCGAGAGGTGCTGCTAAGTTGCAGGAGCATAATTATCGACTTAAGTATAGGCTGCCTAGGCTACGGCTACCTATTTATTAGAGTTCTGTTAAGAACGTCAAGTTTTCACCATGATTATGACGACTGCATTCAAATGGTAAATGGTAAATGGACTGCTCTTATATAGCGTATTTTATGCACCTTCATTGTGCCCAAAGTGCTTTACAAAGCCTAACATTCACCCATTCACACACTCTCATACAGCAGTAGTTGGCTGCTGCCATGCAAGGCACTGCCAGACTGGACTGGAAGCAATTTAGGGTTCAGTGTCTTGCCCAAAGACACCTCGACATGTGAACAGTTGGACCCAGGATTTGAGCCGCCGACCCTTAGGTCATTGGACGACCCACTCTACCGCTCAGTGCAAAGCTAATGCGTCTAAGTTCATACAGAGTAATAGGTTAGGCTGTACCTTATGTTTGACAGTGTTGTGCAAAATTTTTTGTTTCAGTCATTTGTTGCTTATTCATTGTTTCATTTTGAAAGCCTTCATAATCCTATTTTAGGACTGTACTAGGGCTTTATAAATAAACAAATACATTAACACAAATAATCGCTGGTTTTGAAATGTTATTCTCTGTGAATATCTTGTCTAGGCTTGTGGTAAAATAACTTGACCCACTGGCAGGTGGTTATTTATCGTGGATGGATTGTGGGCCTTTTTTTAGTCCCAGTCCGTTGCTGTCAATACATATAAATAATTGTTGTAAAATGTAGTTCACCATCTTTTCATGGTGATCAGATATGACCCATTTGGACATCCAGAGGCTCCGTAGTGAACGTGGAAACACCGTCATCTCCTACAACATTAATTCACCAGTAAAACCCATGGAGTTTGACAAATGACAGTGAATGGACACACTGGGTTTATGTTCAGTTAATGATAGATTTTACCGAAAAAGTCCCTTTTTTTTCTGTTTTGATACAATAACCTTTGACCTTTCTCTGAGCTTTTATGAACATCAACATGATCAGTCAACTAAACATAGGAAAAAGATGATTTTCACCCCCCCAAAAAAGCTAAATTTGAAGGATAACATTGTAATAAATGGTGATAAATCCCCTAGGACAGGTTAAATAGAAAGAAAAAATCATTTGGGCACTGCCACAAAAGTAGCACTGGGTCCTTGTGAGGCAAAAACAAAAAATCTGTCTTCATGCATTCAAGTGAAATCTACAACAAACTGGTACAAACACTCAGACAAACCATTGTTTCTGGTGGAAGTGTATTCTTTATATGATGAGGATCCCAAAAGTATCCAGGTCATACACTGATTTATACACCAGGACTTGCTGTTTCAGGTGCAGGTTCATCATTTCACAATCTCTCTGTTTCCATGAGGATCCACACAAACTAGACTTTTTATAAATCTTCACTTTGGATAGAAGTTTTTTTTAAAAAACAAGCAAAAAAAAATACCATTTACATGTAGACAAGAGGCCCAGTTATATAGAAAAAGACCTATTTTGCAAAATATCTGCATGGGTTTGGACGGAGCAAAAAATATCATGAGTTTGTTCTTGGCACATGCCCTACCCTTCCGAGTTTTATTAAAATTGTCACAGTGGTATTTAGGTAATCCTGCTGACAGACAGATGGACAGACAGACAGACAAACAGGAGTGATCACATCACCTCGTTGGCAGACGTAACATGTTCATTCTGTAACGGCATTACAGGGAATTATCTTCCAAGTCCAGCGTTTATGGTGCATTAGCTGAAAGGATACACACTAGAGCCTAACTAGAGGACGCTCTCAACAACACAGGTTAAGTGATTCTTTCAGGGCGACCACATTGATCAGAGGAGAGTAGGAACTGTGACCATATGGTGGTGATAGGTCACAGAGACACAGCAGACAGAGGTCCACAGAGACAGCCTGAACAAACGCAGGCTGGCAGGTAAAATTAAAAACAGCCTGTCAAAACGCAAACAAAATTAACGGGCTGCTTTAATCCCAAGAGACTCTGGCGCTTGCAGGTGCATATCTGTCTGCGTTTTGGCCCCTGGCCTTGGTCTGGCAGAGGAGCAGAGCATAAGGTAAATGAAGTGGAGAACATGGTTGGGGCTGGTGGGTGGCAGGCGGAGGGCAGAGGGGTGCCAGCCTGCCAGTCCCCTTCATGGACACGGTGGGTTAGAGGGCAATGGAGACAGCGTCTATGACGCTGAAACAGTCCTCGACATCAAACAGCATGAGGTCTTACAAGGCTCATTAGGAAAGAGGCTGCGAGTCTTTAAGCCCTCTCTTTACGTCTCCTTATTGTGCTAGACACAAACATGCAATTTTGTTTCCATGGAGAATCATACCGCTCATCTGCAGGATGGACGACGCAGAAAGAAGAGAAAGAAATCACTCGTCAAAGCACTTCCTTTAACCCTTTATCAGGCAAGTGACTATTTTTGGTAATTTATGCACATATTACAAGACAGTGACAGTAATAGTTCCAGTGAGGACAGTGAGTCAAAAATCTCAGGTCCAGTGTGGTCTACAGGGTCTGTAAGGTCCACCTCTGCATGAACAGTGAGTGTACCATGATGTAATGGTACTAATGTAAGGAATGAGGTTCAAAGAGAGAATGTGGATGTGGACAGGGGTCTGGATCAGCACTGATGTTGTTGTTCCATCTTACGTCTCACTGGCAATCGAGCCTTTATGTGTAAGTAATGTATGGATTTATGCTGTTTCTTTTCTGTTTTTGTTGTTGTTTTTTATTGTGTATGGCTTTACCTTATCCTAAGGGCCTAGTTTTTGTTTTCTTAATAAAGCTTGAATGAATATCATTAAGTGTGTTATCATTATCATCCTTGGTTAACCCTTTAAGACCCAAACAGCCCCCTTAACTTGATCTTATTTTAAGAACTACTAATCCTATCAATACATGTAAACAATTGCTCTAAAATGCAGTTTATCATCTTTTCATGGTAAGTAAGTAAGTAAGTAAGTAAGTAAAGCTTTATTTATATAGCACTTTTAACCCTTTCATGCATGAATTATGAGAACCTTAATCAAGATTTTTTTTTTCCTGAGTGTTTTTATTCCTCTTTAGGCATGAAAAAAAAAACAATTTGATTGAGGGTTGTTTTTTTTTTTTTTAAGTCAACCTGTTTTTCATGGAGTTACAAAAATGTCCACTCAGCTACACCATCAATTTTATTCTTGAAGCAAAGAAACATGTATTTAAAACCCAATCTCATAAAGTGATATAAAAACAGTGAAATGAAACCATGTTTAATGCAGCTAATCTGTTGTTTTCTCACATTTTAACATATTCTAATACTAGTTATTACTCATTTTATGGAGATAATATGCAAAAAAAAAAAAATTAATTGATTTCCACTCAAGAACCAATCAAGAACAGCAAAGTTACAATAATGGTATGAATTGCAGTTTATGAGATGACGCATAAGTGTCCACTGTGTTGGTTGATATGGAACTAAAACAACAAAACTCATGAATATACAAGAGTAAAGCTGTAGAGTAACTGTCCACTGTAGTGACCACTATGCATGAAAGGGTTAAAACAACATGTTACAAAGTGCTTCACATAAAGGAGAGATAGATAAGAATAAAGAAATCAAATCAAATTTTATTTATATAGCGCCAAAAGTTATCTCATGACACTTTACATATAGAGTTGGTCAGGACCAGACTCTAAGCCAATTTACAGAAACCCAACAGAATCCTCCAGGAGCAAACACTTGTGACTGGTGATCAGATATGACCTATATGAACGATTAGAGGCTCCGTCGTAAACATGAAAACACTGTCATTTTCTGCAAAATTGATTCACCAGTAAAACCCATTTAGTTTGACAAATGACTGAGTTTAAAGTCACTTGTTTTTATGTTCAGTCAATGATATATTTTGCTTCAGTTTTCTCTGTTTTGATATAATAACTTAAAGTTTTACTCTGAACTTTTATGACCACCTACGTGATTGGAAAATTAAATGCAGGAAAATACCTGATTTACACTGAAGAATACAAAATGCAGAAGGGAATTTCATAATAAATTTTGAGGAATCACATAGGAATGGTTAATTCTGTGACTATTTTTGGTAATTTCAACATACATTACAAGACAATGACACTAACCGTGACAGTGAGTCAACAATCTCGGGTCCAGTGTGGTCTACAGGGTCTGTAAAGTCCACCTCTGCATGAACAGTGAGTGTACCTGCTTTGTTAGGTACCATCAAGTAATGGTACTAATGTAAGGGATGATGTTCAAAGGGATCATGTGGATGTGGGCAGGGGTCTGGATCAGCACTTATGTTGATCTAATGTTCTAAAAGTGATGCTCTTTTCACCTTACATGTGCTTTTCTTGTATTTTCTCTATATACTTCTTTGATTTTGCCGCTTAAGGTTAGGTACCCAAACATGGTAACTTCACTGACCTTGATTTTCTACATAATAACATTTAACGTTTTGAAAAATTGTACAAAAGTAATACATTCTAATTAGGTCCACCCAGGTGCGCCGCTACCATTTATGGGCCCCATGAAAACATAATCATTGTGGACCCTACAGAAATTGACTATCTTCTTCGAACTGGGGGGAGGGGTATCCATAAACAATGTAACTTATCATACCATGAAAATGGAAACAAAACTTCACATGCTTTCAACATTCGCCTCCCGCCTTCGACACCTCTCTTATATAGTGGATCTTACACAATGTAGCGTGGCTCAACTTTGTAAAGTTAATAATATGACTAGTCGGAGAAAAAACAAAAAACTGAAGGTCTTCCTTTTAAGGTTTTTTTATTCCAGTCCTTCCAAACCCAGTGACAGCTATTTACAGAATATTAACAGGAAAAGGGAAAAGAAATAACTTAAAAAAAAAAAAAACCTCTTTGCAGACTGACAAAACACCCACAATGTGTCGTCAGCTTTATCAGACTCTCCCAACAAAGCCAAAATGGCCGACATATATAAGGAAAAGCCCCTCTCACTGGGCATGACCCACAGCAATCAATTATACAAACATGATTTCTCCTCAGAAAATCGCAAGAAAAAGAAACCTCAAAACACAAGGGAAATAAAGAAAAATACCCTCTTTAACCTTTCCACTCTATTTTTATCATATACCACTCTCTACCAGAGAGAAATAACCTTAATAAGTGGAGACTACCAATTAAATGGTCAGGTGACCATTTTCCCACCCGACGCCCCCTTTATTAAACGGCAGCACTAGCTACGCCCCTGTTTGGCCGGCTTGGGGTCAGTCTGCAGGAAGCGGCGCGTGTGGTGAGTATACAGCATGAATGTCGAATGTGTGTGTATGTTGGTGTGTAGAACGGACAAGTGTGCACCCTTGTACGAACTACTGTATGTGTGTGTATGTGTGTGTGTGTGTGCATGACGTGTACTTGTGTGCATGTGTGTGGCGTGTACCTGTGTAACACGTATTGCTCGGCGTGTACTTGTGTGGTGGCATGTATTGTGTGTGTGAGTGTGCACTGTCCGCACTCAGTAAAGGGGATGCTCCGTCACACACAACTTTGTCACAACTTCTATATCCACAGCTCAGTGGGCCCCCACAAATACTGGGCCCCATGAATTTCTCATGTTTACACCCCCCCCCCTCCATCGGGGCCCCCGGGTCCACCAATGACACATTAAAGATGGCATTTTGTATTCAGAGTATTTCTATGAGTGCCCTATAAAGGGTTAAACGTGGAGAAAAATCAGTTTGGAAGTTGCCATAAAAGTAGTTATAGACCCTTAAGGGTTAATTCCATTTAACCAGTATGTGACATTAATTGCAGGTTGTCTCATTTCCCTGTCTTCCCTTATGTAATGTAATGATGTTCAAAGGGATGAAGTGTATGTTGACACTGTATCAGCACTTATGTTGTAATGTTCTAAAATACATGTTCCTTTCACCTTACATGTGTTTTTCTTGTATTTTTTATATATACCTCTTGTTTTTTGGGGTCTTTTTGCCACTTATGCAAGAGGAACCAAATATGGTAACTTCACTGACCTTGATTTTCAACATGAAAATACAAAAAATTAAACATTTCACAAAAGTAATAAAGTCTTGTTATGTCTTCCAATAACACACTAAGGTTGGAATTTAGAATTTCAGAGTATTTCTATGAGTGCACCATAAAGGGTTAAGAAATTCAGAATAAATAGGAAATTTATATATATTAATTATTGTGTGACATTAAACGTTGACTTGAAAACTTGTAGTGTCACACAGCTAAAGATTAATAGTGCAGAGGTGGACAGAATAATGCAAACACCAGCCTTATCTCGGTGAATGTCAAAAGCAACATTTACCTAAAAAAGAAGAATCAGGTTATCTGCAAGCAGGGCCAGGTCCAAACGCTGTCATATGTCAAGGAGATGCTCGCTCTACCCTTAACCCACGTCTAAAGCAATTGGCAAGTACAGACAAGCTGCATTTAGAATATGAAGATGAAACAAGCTGAGGCTGAAATGATGGACACATAAAAGCGGTTGACAAATACTGCTAACTGGTATCCATGCTAATACGACCCACATTTGAAGCAGCACTGATGTAAGTACATCAAACATAAACTTCTCCTTCATGAATAGTTTACAATATTTTGTTGATGTTCTGTCTTCTCTGCGTACGTCAAAGTATGTGCAGCCCTTCAAACACCAGACGGGGGGGAGTTTTTGCACGTTCTCACTTCTTCTATCGTCTTTTTTTTTTTTCAGCCTTGACAGTTTCCATCTACACGTTACATACGTGTGCTTTGTTTTCGCACTAAGTCAGTTTTTCTTTGTTCACCAATAAATCCGTCATCCATTTTACACTGGATAACAGCCTGTGTTTGTCTGTAAACTCATCTGTGTAACTACTGTTTACTAGTCTAGCAGGGTGAAATGTGTGATAAGGAATATTTTTGCACTATGGATCAGAAATGACCCTAATGTTAACGTCTGTTTGTGGTGAACACTGTGGTTCTATTCCCTCTCAAAACTCTAACAACCAATTTTATCCACAGTTTTATCTTTCATTTCATACCAAGTTATAATTTGGGTATTAGCATTTAATATTTTCTATATAAAACTGCCACAAAATTTATCTTCCTACAGGTTTTTTTTAATAGTGAAGTCTGTGAAATATAAGGAGGCAGATAATATTTAAGTTCCAGTTTGAGGACTAGGTGAAATTGCTTCTCTTATTTTACATGACTTTTGCATAATAATTATAAAGGCTTCCTGCCCAAACTTCCATTAGCACAATCTTCCCTGTGGAGTGTCGACAGTATGAGAAAATGGCTTTTAATTTTTAGACATATTGGCATTTTCAAAGGGCTGATTGCTGATTGCTGTCACACAGAGAGATTGTTTTATAATAACATTCCCTTTGTATGAGGGTGATGCAGGCTCTACATTTAAAGTGGTTTTAATGCTGCAGAAAAGTATCTTCCTGGCTGCAGAAGCTGGATTTACATCATTTATTATACGCTTGAAATGCTAACAAATCTAAATACCTTATTCAGAGTTAAAGCAAATTAGAAAAACACTGTTACACATAAAGTTGGAATAAAATGTAGGTGATTACTGACGTGTATACCAAAGGCGATTTCTCATAGACTGCAAGGGAAGCTCGGCTTCCCCTAGAATTACAAAAATCAAATGGTCAAATATGTACGGTTGTGTTGACATTTCATTGACTACAAATGTGTTAGAACACGTTCATCTCACAGACGAGTTCGTTCAGAATCAGCTTTATCACACATCAACAGACTCGATGTTGTTCACTTCTCATACATTCCCATTGCGCTGGTTTCTCATCCGATCTCTGCTCAGTGCATTTGTCCGTAGACGCTCAGTGTCCATGCACTTCAATAGGACTGAGTGGAGCAATTTTTTTTATTGGCTCAAAACTGGACGGTAATTGGATAAATGCCACGATGTTGTCCCGCCCCCGGACGCTCAGCGTCTCTGGGGGTGAATGGAGCTGTGGGCGGAGCTCGGCCGGGCTGGACGCCGGGCTTCCACGTCCTGATTGGAGGATCAGTCGAAAGGCTGAATCCCATTTGATTGACAGCTATTTTGAGATCTACTCCTTCACTTAACAGAGTTCAGTTTAATACCGTCGCGCATTCTGCTGTGAAATCAAGAGAGAAACCACTACGAAAATACTTGTTAATTTCTTGCGCTGTAAATAAAACACACTCATTGTACTTCCTTGTTTCAATTTAACATAATTTCAACGTTTTCTTGTTTAGTTGGTACGATAAGGTCACTGACTACACCAAAATGGAACAGACGGCCGAATTTATGTTTAAATAACCTGACTTTTTTTTTTTTTTATGTAAGCCGACAATGAGCTTCCCCTCTCTGAAAGACGAGCAGCCGCCACTGGTGTATACATAGGGATAAAAAGAGAATAGAGCAATGCGCGACAGGGGCCAAATACACTGAAACGGCCCAATGCATATCAGGTAGAGAAAACAGCTGCAAGTGCAGAAATAATGAAAATTCAAAACTCAAACACAAGTCTAAACAAGGTACAAAAAGAGGAATGTGGTGCAAATGATAAAACCAGACACAAAAACAAATGCAGAATCGTCAAATGTCCTGCAAAAAGAGAAACAGTGCAAAGCACAAAACGAAAAATGCTGCATGATGAGTTACTACAACGGAAGTGCAAGAAGCTAACCAGCGTTGTATCGTGATATATTTATAGACAACAGACTGGTGTAAAATAGAATTAAATAAAAGTCACACTGTGCTACGCTGTAACACTGTCAGTCAGCTGTTCTCCGTCTCTCTCTCCATCCTGTGTGTCTCTACATTGTGCTGTTCTGCTGACAGCGCCCCCTACAGGTTTGGAGCACTTCTATTGTAGTGACTGGTTATGCAGCGTTTTTTGTTTGCAGATGTTTTCTTGGTTTGCGTCGTTTCTTTATTTGCAGTGCATTTGATGATTATGCATTTGTTTTTGTTTCTTGTGGCGCATTTTTTCATTTGCACCACGTTCCTCTTTTTGTACCTAGATCGTTTAGACTGGTGTTTGAGTTTGTGAATTTGCATCATTTCTGTACTTGCAACTGTTTTCTCTAACTGAGACGCATTGGGCCATTGTAGTGTATTTGGCCCTTGTCAGCCACCGTAGAAATGTATCTGAAAACAAAATTATTCCAACTTTATGGGTAATCCCAACCTTCTTTGGCTTTAACATCACAAATTTCTGGCGACCCCAGACATTCGAAACAGAGACATTTTTTGTGTTAAAATATATATATTTTTTGATCATGTAATAGTTTGCCATACCATGTTATGGTATGTTATATATGTACAGTCAGTCCAGCTTATATTTACAAGGCTGACAATTAATACTGAACAAACAATGACTCAAACTATGAATAATGAAAGAGCTGCAGCATCTGAAACTGACTACAACGAACATTTGACAGATAAACAGAACCACCGTGCTTCAGTTTCAGCTTCACAGTTTGTCATGTCTTTTATGTATAGGGATTGTCTCTCTTAACTCACCATATGTTTTTTATTCATACTTTTTTTTTTTTTGTCAATTACTAGAAATTTCCGGTGACCCCATTTGAATTCCAGGCGACCCCACGTGGGGTCCCAACCCCAATGTTGAAAAACACTGAACTAGACCCAACTTGGTGTTAATGTTAAAACCTAAAAAGCGCTATTTTTAATGCAGTCAATAAATTTAAATGATCAGCTGAAGAACCTCAGGTGTGTAAGGGCATAGTTTGTTGCATTACTGAAGGTACTGATCAGTTTTGTTGTCATGATTTAGAAAATAAGATCAGTTTTGCAAGAAGCAGTCTAAGCGAGACACTTTCCACTATTTTGAAAACTGCCATATATCCAGATTGTATCTTAACACAGACTGAGAAATACAACTGTGTGGTCTTTTTAATTTTACTAAACCAACAAACCTAATGTTTTCCTTGGAATTTTGCACAGTACTGTAGCATGTGGATGAGATGGGCCTATTAAATAGAGAATTTGTGTTTGCATATCACATTTTTATTCATAAATATATATGTGTACATTGTGAATATCCAATAAATTACTCTCCACAAAATGCAATGCTTGTTTTAACACTCCACAGTTTGTTCTGTCACTAATATTTTCTGTACTTAGTTATTATTACTGTTTCAACTAAATGCTACTTTCTATATTTTTCTATATACGCTGTTGCCCATAAAGTAGGAAATAAATATTTTTTACCTCTTCTCATGAAGTGATCGTGAAAAATGTGATTTATTCTTGACGGATGAAGTGTTACATGGACTCAGTATGAAATCATTGCACACGGTAAAAGGTCATTATTGACGTGTAAAGGATTAAAAACAGGAAAGGATCTGAAAATAAAATTATTCCAACTTTATGGTTGTACATTTTAGACTTTTTATATTTCCTACGTTAATCATTACTTTTAATATTACTATTCCTATGCTGCTGTAACACTGAAAATGCTCCCATTGTCAGACTAATAAAAGATTGTTTTACCTTAAATATTGTTAAGGTATCCGACACTGCTCCGACCCCAACACCTTCAAATCCCTTTTAAAAACGAATTTATTTAAAATTGCTTTTAATGTTTAATCTTGATGTTTAATGTTTAACTGTTTTATATTTGTATACCTGCCTTTTGCACCTGTTTTTATCTGTTTTTAATACGTCTGTTTCTGTTTTTATCTGCTGCATGTAATGTGTCGTTGAGTTATATGAAACGAGCTATACAAATAAAATGAATTATTATTATTATTATTATTATTATTATTATTATTATTATTATTATTATTATTATTATTTCAGCTGCATTTCATACAACTAAATATACTTCAGCACATGCCTTAGCATGTATCCCCTGCTCATTACTTGCTGTAACATATATTTACTTTTGTGCAAAGAATAATTGTGTCTCATCCTCCCTTCTTTTCTGAAATTTTAATTATTTCAACTTTGTGGAAAACAGTGTATAATAAGACCCAACTTAGTGTTTATGTTAAAACCAAAAAAAAAATAAAAAAATAAAAAAAAAATCTATTTTTAATGCAGTCAATAAATTAAAATAATAACAGAATAACAGAACTCCGGCTGTTTAAGGGCATCGTTTGTTGCATTATTCAGAGTTCTGGTCAGTTTTGTTGTCATGATTAAAAGAAAATAAGACAAATTTCATAAAAAGTAGTCTAAGCATTTTCCACTATATTTAAGAGTGAAGATGATTCATTTTGCCTGTGGCCTTAAATGCTCCTAAAACAAGTTCACAGATGCTTGTTTTAATTTTTATTTAGATGTTTTTTCTTCTATTCTGTAGCCAATGCCCCTGTGGTTTCATAAAGTTTATCACTTCCTGTATTTGTGTTTGATGGAGATGCATTATTCTACACTTCAATAAACCGAAGTAGCAGCAATAGTCATTTACCAAGATAAATCACACCTTTCATGTAATCACAGGGATTTTTTTTTTCCTCATCTCCACTTTATATGCACACCTAGGAACATTTTCTCTAAATTACATAAAAGAGCCGATATAAATAAAAGCCAATGAGATTTTTCTCCCTCAACACTGATGATGTATCACTAAGCATTAAAATAAATGCTGGTATACGTGATGCAGAGCCAAAACTATGCCTTCCAGCGTTTACCTGGAAGTGAAATGAAAAGTGTTTCTAGGTAAATACTGTAGATAAAAAAGAAAGTGAGAAATTAATAACTAAAACTAATGTGTTTTCTATGCTTATTTGTTTTACCAGAGCAGTGTATTCATATATACAATAATGCCCTGGGGACATTAAATATTTCATCCTGGTCCTAGAGAAGAACTAATGCAGCTTAAAAATATCAACATTTTTGGGGCGAGTAAAATTAATTTGCTCTTTGATACAAAATCTAAGTCGTGGCTGCTTCCTCTTGAGTATAATTTCCCATTTGTGGGATTGTGACAGAGATATCGAGATGGTGCTAATGGTCAAGTGTCTGCTAACAAGTCCCCTCTCCCATGTAAATAAACATCTTCCATCCTTCAGAAATGCCTCCTTTCAAACTGGTAAATGGACTGGAAAAATTGCAAAAACAATTCAGTTTTTCTTGTTGCAATACATGACATGCAGCAGTTGCCTTACGTTCAGTGCGTTCTAAAATATGAATGCCTTCTGAGGCGTGAATATGCTACTGACTGGTTTTTTTTTTTTGGGTTTGTTTTTTTTAAATTTTACACAGATCTAGTCTTTTGTGCTTCCTGTAACTGATCATTAACAATCAGTTTCCTCCGGCAAATTCCTCTGGTGCGAACGTTCACAAACACACAAAACAATGATAGTTGACTTCAGCGTCTGCTTTACGGGGTTACCGCCTGCTGCTGCGCCTCCTGATGGGCGTGCTGGCATCAAGGAAGTGAAGTGTCATTTCCCCTTTTCTCAGTGAATTATTGGTCATTAATTTCTATTTGAAATCTACAGTCTAATTAACAGGTTTGAAACTACATCAACAGTGCTGATAACCACTGTTTTATTAATAGAACATGCCTTTCACAGTCTGCACACAAAGCCAAGGCAAAGATGGATGTCCTGACTTTAATTAACCAGAATTATTTACTGACTAGGGCTGGCTTATGGGAGCATCACTCATGTAATGGATATATTAGCAAAAGACTGAAAGGATTAGCTTCTGTGGAATTAGCAGACTGTGGGTAGTTCATCAGGAAGAGGAACGTTACTATACAATATTTATATCTGATTTCAAACCTAACATTTAGGTCTAGGCCAGTGGTTCCCAACCTTTTTTGGCTCGTGACCCCATTTTAACATCACAAATTTCTGGCAACCCCAGACATTCAAAACGGAGACCTGTTTTTTGCTAAAATTAATTTGCTTTTGATCATGTAATAGTTTGCTATACTATGTTGCAAATAAACGTTAATTTTAGACAATATTTAGTCTGTATCAGGGGTGTCAAACTCATGTTAGTTCAGGGGCCACATACAACCCAATATGACCTGCAGTGGGCCGGATCATTAAAATAATAACATAATAATACATAAATAATATCAGTTCCAAAATTTGTATGTCTAATTTCTATGTTTTAGAGTGAAAAAGTAAGATTATATCATAATTTTTTTTAGATCTGCAAACTATCCTTTTAAAAAATGTGGAAAAACATGAACAACTATGACCAAAATTAAATTTATTAAGGAAAAAAGGTGCAATTTTAACAATTTATGCCATTATTTGGCCTTAGCTTCTCATTTTTACATGTTCTTTACAACATACAGATCACAGTGGATCTACAAATGCACAAAACATTTAATAACAGACAGAACATTGGTATAATTACTCTTAAATCTCTTAAGACATTTCAGGTTGTTCATATTTGTTCAGGTTTTTCACATTTTTTTTGTAAAAGGCTAGTCTGTAAATGTAAACATTTTTGTGTAATTTTACTTTTCTTACACTAAAACAAAGAAAAAAATTTGTGGTTTTCATTATTTATAGTTTATTATGATTGCATTTTACTGGTCTGACCCACTTTAGATGGAATTGAACTAAATTTATTTTAAAAACCTTGATTGTTAATATCTTCAGAGTAATTTTTGTATTTCACTAATTCGTCCTGCGGGCTGGACTGGACCCTTTGGCGGGCCGGTTTTGGCCCCCAGGCCGCATGTTTGACACCCCTGGTCTATATAAAGTATATTATTATGGACAGAGGCAGAAAAGCCAGGTGTAGATTACTGCACAAAGTGAGAATTTTATTTTCCTTGGTCAGGATATGTACAGTCAGTCCAGCTTGGATTTACAAGGCTGACAATTAATACTGAACAAACAAGAACTCAAATATGAATTATGAAAGAGCTGCAGCATCTGAAACTGACCACAATGAACATTTGAAAGAGAAACAGAACCACAGTGCTTCAGTTTCAGCTTCACACTTTGTCATGTCTTTTATGGATTGGGATCGCTTCTCTCAACTCACCATATATTTTTTATTAGTAAGTTTTTGTTTTTATTTTTTATCAGTTAATAGAAATTTCAGAAAAGAACAGTCAGCTGCAGTCAGTATCAGAATAATTATACTTCATAAGGAGAAATGGGTATATACCAGTGGTTCCCAACCTTTTTTGGCTCATGACCCCATTTTAACGTCACAAATTTCTGGCGACTCCACACATTTTTTTTTTTTTAATCATCTAAGAGTTTGCTATACTATGTTGCAAATAAATGTTAATTTTAGATGATATTTAGTCTATATGATGTATATTATTATGGATGGAGGCAGAAAATCCAGGTGTAGATTACTGCACAAAGTGAGAATTTGATTTTCCTTGGTCAGGATATGTACAGTCAGTCCAGCTTGGATTTACAAGGCTGACAATTAATACTGAACAAACAAGAACTCAAACTATGAATTATGAAAGAGCTGCAGCATCTGAAACTGGCCACAATGAACATTTGAAAGAGAAACAGAACCACAGTGCTTCAGTTTCAGCTTCAGTTTTTCATGTCTTTTATGGATTGGGATTGTCTCTCTCAACTCACCATATATTTTTATTAGTAAGTTGTTTATATATATATATATATATATATATATATATATATATATATATATATATATATATATATATATATATATATATATTTTTTTTTTTTTTTATCATTGACTATAAATTTCAGGCAACCCCATTTGAATTCCAGGCGACCCCACGTAAGGTCCCAACCCCAAGGTTGAAAAACACTGGTCTAGGCTGTATGTATATATACATATATGTGTGTACATGTGTGTAGTTGTTAGAGTGATTTCCTGCAAAAAGTGACTTTGCATCCCTGACAAGCTGGATAACAGAATGATGCCATCTGTTGTTCATAATGAAATGCGTGCCAAGTATTTTCTAAATCCTAAATCAATTTTATATACTACGCCGTTCACATGCCGCGGGGCTAAACCATCACTAAAACTCAGCTTTTGCAGCGTTCTCACAATTCATGTCTTCGTTTTTTATCACTGTTAAATCATGAAGCATGAGTCTCACAGCTCAGGTCTTAGCCTTTCAACTTGCAAGTCAACATCTATAAGGTAAGTGCTGCTGATGTCTTCTCATCTGCACCTCCTTCAGGGCTTCTCCTTCTCCTGTTCTGTCTTCGTCTACAGCAGTGTGGCCTTTACTCTTTGTATACCGCACCACTAGCTGTGTATAAGTTGCTTTATACTGAAATTTACAATGAATTCCACAAATTCTATGAATCTTTTCTGTAAGTGATGTCAGCACAGTTTCTCGGTCACAGTTGAAAATCACTTTCTACTTTTCCAGCGCGCCCTCAATGTTAAGATGCCCTTTCAGTATAGAATTCTTTTGAAAATCTTTTCATACTGTAGTAGCTTGGACTGTGTGTGTGTGGAGTTAACATTATATACTGAGACAAGGTTATTGATTACTCCAGTTCAGAGCGCAGGCACCACCTTTACTTTCGACTTCTCATTGAAAGTGAAGCATGCTTTGCAATTCCACCACAACCACCATGTTGTATGTGTGTTTACTCTGACATTTTGGTACTAAGCCTTCCTCATATTACCTGGACCCTGAAGTTATTTATTAATTAATTTATTTATTTTTAGGTTTTTATCTATCTAGGTTTTTCTTTGAAGCCATTTTTCATCACTGGTCCTTTTCTTGTCTAAAATGGATGAAATGCTTGGCTGTGAATGCTGTTTTTCTCCTGCTCCTGCCCTTTAACCAGCCCCTTCTGAGTGACAATAGTGCACATGTGATGTCACACACTCATAGTAAGAGCCATCTGAAGGGAAAAAGAAGGGTTATTCTGGTAAAATAACTGGTGGGTGGTTAATAAAGTCATAAAATAACTAGTGGGAAGTTATTTTACCAGATTTACTGTCGGTTCGATACACTAACTGCAAAGGAAAAAGGCATACATGTAGTTCTTCTTGTGCTACCGTACGAAGCGTATAAATTGCTGGAGTCCTTTGTCCGCAGCAGCAGACATGAGAAACAGTTGACCTGACACTGGAAAAAAACAGTCTGATCTGAAGAATTTTTAGTCATTCACTTCCCATGGAGCATCAGCCACAATAATCCATCACAATGTAAATAATTAACCAATAATACAGACTCAGTGCTACTTTAGTGGCAGTTCCCATATTATTTTTTCTCTCTATTTAATCTTTCTCAGTGTAGATTTTGGTTTATTTTTTTATTGGTTTTGATCCCCATTAGCTGCAGCACCCACAGCGGCTACTCTTCCTGAAGTCATTAACGACATAAAAACAAAGCAACACCATTCCCAACAATTTGCTCAACAAACGAGGATGTATATACACAGAACACAACAACACGAAAACCAAAATTCAACAGCAAGCACACAATGCAAAACAATGACAAAATGAAATCACGTATTTTCCTTGATTTAATTCACAGATCATGTAGATTTTCATGAAAAGTCCGAATAAATGCAAAGGTTGTTATATCAAAACTCAGAAAAATTAAGAAAAAGCAGCTTTTTCAGCAAAGTTATCATTAACCACTGTCATTGATCCAACTCCATGGGTTTTACTGGTGAATCAATGTTGTAGAAGATGGCGGTGTTTCCACGGTAACTACGGAGCCTCTGAACGTCCACATGGGTCTTATGTGATGACCATGAAAAGACGACAAACTGTATTTTACACCAGTTATTTACATGGATTGATAGGATTAGTGGATCAACAGTTATTTAACATTATAGCTCAGTAAATGCTTTTGGTTGCTGATGGCTGTTTGGGTCTTTAAGGGTTAATAAAAATGAAAATAAATAACTACATATAACTTCGACAAATACTAGGTGAAACACCAAATGTAACACCAACAGTGAAATTGTTGTTATAATTATTATTTATAATGAACATTATGGATGAATAGATGGTTGCTGGTGGTTGTTTGGGTCTTTAAGGGTTATTATTATTATTATTATTATTATTATTATTATTATTATTATTATTATTATTATTATTATTATTAACAACAACAACAACAATAATAATAATAATAATAATAATAATAATAATAATAATAATAATAATAATAATGTATGTATAATACCTGCCTAGGGACTATGGACTGCAAATTATGATTTTTGCTATAATCCGGCATATTTACCACTGACGTTGTCTCAATACAGGTGTTCATTCATATGTACTGTCCCCACCAAATAAATGAATAAATAAATAAATAATAATAATTAAAAAAAATAACCTACTGTGTGTAAACATCCATCATCTCTGCAGGCCTTGGCTATTTTTAGTGACTGAAAACTCATGGTCAGCGCTATATCACACATCATTGTTTTAATTCTTTTGCTGTTTGAGACAGATGTTAGTGTTCATTCATTCATTCATTCATTCATTCATTCGTTCATTCATTCCTGCTGCATGTGACTGAAAACTATGAATTATTTTGTTAACATTATATAAATCTTCTTATCTTATATTACTGTAGTTATGGTATGTTTTAGTGACGATGTAACTTTTACAGATACTTATAAATATTATTATGTGTTAACTGATTATGTATGATACTATTGTCATTGTGGAATATAGAATATCACAAATAGAAGACATTGCTAAGGGAGACACTGACGTTTCTTTACTACTTATGAGTATAACAATAAAATAACAATACAATAAAAGCCTATAGAGGTTCTTATTAAAATAACATTAAAAACACATTTCAGATAACTTACTTATGTGTCTGTGTTAAGACTTTAGAACAGCCTGCCAGAGGAGATCAAATCTGCTGAATCAGTTCCATGTTTTATTTCTGTTCTTGACACATTTTTTAATGAAGCTTTTATTGGGTGGTGTTTATCTTCGTTTTATTGTTTGTTGTCAGTTTTTACTGCATATTATAGGGTTTTTATATAATGTTATATTGACTGTGTTGAAGGACTTTGTTACTTGTATTGAAAAGCGCTATATAAATAGTACATTATTAAATTTTATTAAATCTTTACAAAGCCAAATGAATCCTTACTTTATTTTGCGTGAACTACCACTTAACTAACTTATTTAAGAGCTTTTTAATCCTTTTGCAGCTATCTACAGTGAGAACAAATGCACATTACAAGCATTTTAACCCTTTCATGCATAGTGGTCACTCCAGTGGACAGCTGTTCAAAGCTGTTCTCTTGTATATTCATGGATTTTGTTGTTTTAGTTCAATATCAGCCCACGTAGTGGACAGTTATGCATCATCCCATACACTGACATTCATACCATTACTGTAAATGGGCTGTTCTTGATAAACTTGATCTGCACTAGCAAGTTTGAGTGTAAAGCAATTGCTGATTGTTATTAAACTGTAATTAACAGTTAAATTATCTAAATTTTTTTGCATATTATCTCCATGACGTGAGTAGTAGTAGTAGTAGTAGTAGTAGTAGTAGTAATAATAATAATAATAATAATAATAATAATAATAATAATAATAATGCATTGTATTTGTATGGCGCTTTTCGTGGTACTCAAAGACACTTTACATACAGCATAACTAGTATTCAGGGTACGTTAAAATATGAGAAAACATCAGATTAGCATCATTTTTTTTTTTTTTTTTCATATTTTTCACATCAGTAAATACATGTTGCTTTGTTTCAAAAATTAAACACATGGTATCCATCTGAGTCGACATTTTTGCAACTCCATGAAAAATAAGTACTTAAAAAAAAAATTAATCGCATTATTTTTTTTCATGCCTAAAGAGGAATAAAAACAGGACAAAACATCTTGATTAAGGTTCTCATAATTGATGCATGAAAGGGTTAATATAAAGCTACACCTCTTTTTTTTTTACAGGTCTTGGCACATGCATAGCCTTAGCTCATTTCTAGTTCATCAGAATATACTGTGTATAAGGTGTGTGTGTGAATTCAATCATCATGCAACAATGAGAGCAGTCGTCCTCACATTGTGCATACTTAGATCAGCCGCTGCCTCCAGTACCGGTGGCCCTCAGTTATGTGGTCTGGTGTGGTCATATTTTAACTTGTGGTAAATGTCAGATGTTGTTGCTATGATTCATGTGAAATGCGCACGGCTAGAAATGGTAAACAGAAAATGGCAAAATCAGCAGGAGATTGGTCTGTGTTTGCAGTTGCTGCTGCTGCGTGGTCACCGCTGGGTCCTAGTTGGCGTTTATTTAACATGACACATTTCAACAGCACCTGGGGAGCAAGGTCATGGCTGTAGACTAACGAACACAAACACACACACACACACACGGACAAACCTACTTCCCGAGAATCATTCATTTCATACTGGTCATCCCTGCTGCTTTTACTTGTGTCGAAATCCTGAAGGGTGACACATTTTTAATTATTGACACTCAGGTGAGGATTAGAATTTTATGCCGTCTGACCCTACAGATATGAGTGGCAGTGGGCCGGGGGAGGAAGAAGGAGCTGAGGAGGAGGGGGAGGGGAAGAGGAAGGGAGGGTGGGGGCTGGGGGACAAAGAGCCTACTGAAGAGGCAGAGGGAGCGGGTTGAGGGGATGGAGGTGCAGTGATTCACATGCAGTGCAGGAGGCCTCTTTGTATCACCCCCACCCCCTCCTCCAAATCCCACGAGGGCAGGGGGGAATTGATGAAACGAGCAGGAAGGCCTAATTAAAGGCTCTCAGCTCAAACGCATTGATGTATTACATCTATTATGCCACAGTTCGATAGGTCTGCCAGGCCGTGGCTGCCGCGGCTACTGAGTCCCGCCAAACAAACTGAATAAATAATAGCAGCTGAGAGGGAGAGAGAAAGACAGAGAGCAGAGGATAGGAGTTCAACAGGCTTAGTTGTAATGAAGCGGAGTCACTCATCAAATATGCACCGAGATTTATATTTTTTATGTTAATCTCATTTTGCAATCTATATCCTCGAAGTTGTACAGCTGGAAGGGAAAGGAATAAAAAAGTATCAGAAGCTAAAGTCAATGAGCATTGGTTCGAAAGATTGTTTTATTAACACCGTGTTATAGCACACACAAGTAAGAACACATCCATGCAAGGATGGCTATGTATGTTATAAATGTTTGTGTCATCATTTTAATATAATATAATGTAGTAGTAGTAGTGTAGTTTTATTTTGAGCACATAGAATCATCAGGTAACAAATTTTCTGCACTTGAAAAGGAGTGGGAAGAAGTATAAATTATTCGTTGCTTTTCCATTGACCCTCAATTTGTGCAAATATAACTCGAGCATATAAATTTAACTAATGGAAAAACGACAGTTTTGCTCATTCAAGTCTCATTTTTCGATTATAAGTTTTTGCGCTGGCAAGAAGTGGTTTTTCGGACGTAGTGCAAATGGTATATCACGCAAAACTGCAATGGAAAGACCTTTTTTCGCAACTAGAGTCAGGTGAATTCAAAAACTGGATGTTGACGTGCGTTACAACAAGCAAAGAAGAAGAAGAAACATGTCGCGGTATGTGTGGACACAACAGGAAACCCAATCATTTTTTAAATTTAGTACAAGATAGAGGGGTAATATATAAGAATAATGAATATATCTGTAAATCAACACCATATTTACGTTCGTCGCCATGTTTATGGAATGACTTCTTGTGTCATCTCGCAGTAACAAATAAACAAATCTTCGCATTTGTGATTTAATGGAAAAAACATTACGCACTTCTGTTTCTTCAACATTTAGTAAATATCGGTAAAGTTTTGCGCAGATGTCCAATGGAAAAGCAACTAGTGACTCCCACCCCTTTTTACAAACTAATAATTAAATTAAATCTGCTTCCTTTGCTTTGTTAACACGCCTTTTCTTCTGTATATTTTTTACAATAAGACAAAACATCCATATGCACTTTTTTGGTCACCTCACACACAATCAGATTTGCATAATCAGCCGTTTTTAATATAAAGTATAATATTTATATGCACTTTAAATAATTATTACAAACACAATGATCACTAAATGTGAAAATATCTTCTTATCATGATAATTACAATAATATCTTATTTTATGGGTAGTTCAGTGTTATAACTAGCCATTCACTTATTCAGATAATGTTGTATATTTTGTTATTATCGTGGATTTCTACATCCTTTTTAAATGCACAAATTGAAGAAGACATTTTTAAGTTTTGCTCCAGATTATTCCACAGATCTACCCCTTCCAACAGAGATACACTGACTTTTAATGTATATGTATGTGATGCAAACTCTATTATACATTTTGCATTTATGTTTACTCAGATGACCCTGTTTAGGAGTGAAAGTAATTCATCTCTATTTGATTAATGCAAGAGTCTTGGCTGTTTAGCTGGTTAATGCTGATTTTCACACACATGGGTGGATTTGAGACTAAAGGTCAAATCCAGTAACAGCTCAACTGCTTATGGATATTAGTTTGGGCGACATTGAGGTTACATGGGAGGAGTAGTGGAGGTAATGGGGTTGAGTTGTGCGTTGAGGTTCATTAGGGAGGACACAGTGTGGGTTGAGTGGGTGTGTGGATGTACGAGAGAAATATATGCATATAGGGTGAAATGTACAGTAAGAAGATAAGCGACAATGGAGAAGAGTCTTGAAATTATTGTATAGGCACAGGGAACATAAAAACACCAGGGTTAGAAATTGTATTCAGACTCCATCTTACACTGAAGTCTCTCTTTTTTTCTTTCACTTCATCATACTCAGCATTATTATGGCTAATTTACATGATTTATTAACATACTTCTCAAAACAGTGCACAACTCCGCATAGGCGTTGTTTCTAATATGCACTGCAGATCAGTCATTATTATTATTTACTACTTGTTGTAACGTGTCACATTTAAACACACATTTTCATTTTCCTAACTTGACTTTCAACTTCAACTCTATTGCCCCCAAAGGGAGGCTTGCCCTGCAGAATGTGAAACACAAGATACATAAAACATAATAAAACACACATATGCTAAACTCCACCTTATGAGTTCTCATAAATATGGCGTGTATAAAAGCGACAGCATTAACATAAAACTTGGAGTAAATCCAACTATCACAACCTAACAAGAGCCTTCCTCCTTACTGAGTATATGAGCAGTATTACATCGTATAACATGGGACTGTACGTGGGATGGAATTTAAAGCTGGACGATTTGCACAAATGAACTACATATCATACATACATAGGATTCTACTGGGTTTCTGTAAATTGGCTTAGAGTCTGGCTTTGACCAACTCTATATATAAAGTGTCATGAGATAACTTTTGTTGTGATCTGGTGCTATATAAATAAAATTTGATTGATTGATTGATTGATTGATTTGATTGGTTTTCCCTGTAAGTCGCTTTGGAAAACAGCGTCTGCCAAATGCATAAATATATGCACATTTTAGCTAAATGATGATATATAACATATATTTCAATATTTCCTCATGGGGGTAAGCATACAAGATGTCCCCAAAACACATTTATTCAACAAAATAAATGCTCAAGTGCATGATTAACCCATAAAGACCCAATGCTAATTTAGCGGCAGTTCCCAAATGAAATTTTCTCTATATTTAACCTTTCTTAAGTGATTTACCACCACGTATTGTACTATTATCCTCTGTATTTTGAGTTTTGTCTCAGTGTAAATCATGTATTTTTCTTTATTTAATTCACTGATCATGTAGATGTTTGTAAAAGCTCAGAGTAAATTCAAAGGTTATTATACAAAAAACACAGAACACTGAGGAAAAAGTGACTTTTTCAGTAAAATAGAATCAATAACTGAACATAAACCAAGTGTCTCCATCCACTGTCATAGATCCAACTCCATGGGTTTGCTGGTGAATCAATGTTGTAGAAGATGACGGTGTTTCTATGGTAACTACGGAGCCTCCAAATGGGTCATATCTGATGACCGTGAAAAGACGACAAACTGCATTTTACGCCCATTACTTACATGAATTGATAGGATTAGTGGATCAACAGGTATTGAACGGTTTAGATCGGTAGATGGTTTTGGTCACCGGTGGATGTCTGGGTCTTCATGGGTAAAGAACAATTTACAGATTGACATCTGCAAGAATGCACAGTGGTGGTGTTAGGGATTCTATGATAACACATTCATTAGCAGATTAAAACAGAATCTATTTTTTTTTAGTAAACTTGAAACGGTATGAAATCACTTGTATATGAATTGCGTACTACTTTTGGCTAAATATTACAATATGCAAAGGAGGCCAGTTCTCAAACATAAAGACTGCATAATGCAATGCAGTTGTGGAAATAACAGAAGACAAAGTGATTACCCATCATGCCGAGTGTGTACAGTACAAGCCTGTGGGGGCAGCCTTAGGTTCAAGGGCTGATTTTTCCTTCCCTGATGACGCTGACATATTGGACAGTTACCAAGGTTACAAGCCCTAGCTGGCATGAAGCCTTTCAGGAAGTGATGTGTTGCAGTTATTACTTCCTCCGCAAGAACAGAGACACTTGTTCTCTCTCTCTCAGAGCTGTGAGAAGAGAATGATGTCATTTTTTTTTCTCCCAGCCCTGGTTTGGGAGTTCTCATAGCTTATTCTCGACACATCATCTAGGAAGAATTATTTCTCATATGTTGTCTGACAACTATTGTGTGATAGATTAGAAGTTTTATGTGGCATGGTTGAAAAAGGTTGAAAGATAAGTCACTTTATTGCCCCGCCCCCTGAAGGGAAGGGAAGGGAAGGGAAGGGAAGGGAAGGGATATTGTTTTGGATTTTTATTTTATTTAACCTTTATTTAACCAGGAAGAAAATCCCATTGAGATTAAGAACCTCTTTTCCAAGGGAGTCCTGGCCAAGAAGCAGCACAACACATAGTTACAACATACAGTTACATTATACAGTGACAACATACAGTAATTTACCGGACCAGTCAACCTATGTAAAACACGTGCGTGTCATTGAGATATTCTCTAACACTCTCAGTTTGGATTTAAAAGCATTCAGAGAGATCAGTTCAGTCAGTTTCCAGTCTCTTAGCAGCATATTCCATGAGCAAGGAGCAGAGTAGACAAATGCCCTTTTTCCCAGCTCTGTACGGGCGAATGGCGCAAAGAGGAACAAATGTTCGTTTGATCTCAGACAATAAGATTCAATATTTCTTCTTGTTATTAAACTGCAGATGTAGGGAGGCAGTAGCCCAAGTATGGCCTTGTAAATTGGTTTGTTTGTTTGTTAAACTTTAGCAGCAAAACTATTGGTTGAATTCATAACAAATTAGTTTTATACTGTAGACTGCCAGAATAGCCCGGTTTTCCTTTTGGGAAAATTAGGTCAAATTTCCAATTTTTCATGAATTTTTAAAATCTTTTTTCCCATTTACTTACAGTATAATGGGTGGAATTTCGTGTCTATAAAAACGTCAATTTTGTTTCAATTTACTCCAAACTTAGCACATATACAGAGGCAATTGATATGCTGACATCAGCTGTATCGATGCCAAAATATGCTACAATACGTGTGAGGGGTGGGGTTTATTGTGCCTAGCACCACTTGTTACCTTCAGAGAAATTTGGTTTCTGCATTTTACCCGTAATACACACACAAACACACACACACACACACACACACGCACAAATTACCTAGCATTAGCATTAGCAATTACCACATTATGAACTGAGAGCTGCTATAGAAGATGCTCAGGGACCAACTCCAGATCTTCATCAGGAGCACCAACAGGAGAATGAACCTGTATGCACCTGTTTATTTTTATTTTTTTAAATGGCAGGGGAATATGATCAAGCAGAAAAGTGGAGGACTTCTGAGGAGTTCTGTGTTTGACTTTCTTGAAGTATGAAACGTCTTTGCTAAAACGAACTTTGTACTTGTTCTTGCCACCTCATATATAATAACCTTTATTCACACTCTGAGCAGTGTATCCCTAAAGGTATAATCTACTTTTTATTTACACAGTAATGGACTGCTCATATTTTGTGTGTAGTATGGGGTTTCTGGGGACCCAGTAGGATTAGTCTACAGGTCAAGACCATAATGCAAATATAAGGAATGTGTTTACTAGGCCTGTAACGGTACACGTACAGAACCAAACCGTTTTGGTACGCACCTGTTCGGTTCGGTACACAGCTGTACTGAAACGGCACAGTATGATGAGAAAAAGAAAAAGGAATGAAAGATGTCGTTCAATGCGGAACGTTAAATCCGTGCAAGTTTCACACGGACATATTGAAGGAGCACACATAGACCCAAAATATGAAATAGCAGCTGATATAAGGTTAAAAAAACCAACTAATATGATGTGAACCTGGAAGGAAGAGAATGAAGACCCTCCACCATCATTACAGTCCAGTTTGGATCAGTTCAGGTTCAGGTGAAAGACAACAACGAGGAAAGAGACTTTAATAAGACGGATGTTGTTTGGCCCCTATGAGCTTATGAGCTACGGTAGTTCAAAAACACTTACACCAGCTCTGACTGTCTGTCTGTCTATCATGCACACTGTATAATAGAGGAATAAATAGAACGCTGAAAGTATGTAAAGTGTCACTTTTGTTTGATGACAGCGTTCGTTACATTAGTTATGGACCGCACCCCCAGGTATATAACTGCACGCACCCCCTACCCCCCGGCTCCGACAAAAAAAAAAATAAATCCCCCGTGCACACAGGCACACACAAATACACACAGTGTCCTAAACAGTTTGTTCTCTGTCCTAAAATAAATAATTTGGTTCATTGTGTTGTCAGTGTTTCTCTTCAGTTTGTTTAAACAGAATACCAGTTTACCCTTTTGTTAATGTTAGACTTCATGTGGAATTTTTTTTTGTTATTTTTACGCAGAATGTGAACTGACCGAAATGTGATTAGATTTTTCTTGTTTGTTCAAAACTACCTTTCAGGGAAAAGTGCAATACTAATGTTTAAAATACATTTAGTTAATATTGATAATTTATTTGATTTTCTATTTGATTTGTAGCAGCAGAATTATATTATTCCTGTTTTTCTATATTCTATTGTCTCCAAAATTGGGGGAAAAATGTTTAAAAAAAATTTCATAAATGCATTAATAGACATTTTGAGGGGTTTTCTTTCTTCCCGTACCGAACCGAAAAGGAAAAAAAAAAAAAAAAAAAAAACGAACCATGGCTTTGAAAACCGAAAACGTACTGAACCAAAAATTTTGTGTACCGTTACAGGCCTAGTGTTTATGCATAGGTAAAATAGGGTGCCTAAATAAAACTCACATTATAGGTTAATTCTGTTGATGCCCCTGACCACGATGCTGATGAAGATCTAGATTTGTTCCCTGAGCGCCTTCAATGGCAGGTCATTGCTCCTTCTGATTCTAATGTGTGCTACATGCTAATGCTAATTGCTAATGCTACTAAATGTGTATTAGGATGAGTAAAATGCATCTTGAATACAAACTGCACCACAAAATGCCACAGGACATATACTATATACCAGTGTTTTTCAACTGTGGGGTCACCTGGAATTCAAATGGGGTCACCTGAAATTTCTAGTAATTGATAAAAATAAATGTAACCAGGAGGTAAAAGAAGTATGTTTTTTTTGTTTTTTTTAGTTCTTTTTTTAAATGTTTTATTTTTTATTGGCACAAAACAAATTTACAGAGCAAGAATGGGATAAACATTACAAAAGAGAAATATAGAAATACATTTGAGACATGGTGGAATGATTAAACACAACTATTACAACTATCAGAAACAAAAAAACAAAACAAAACAAAAAATTATTTTTAGACATTTGAGGTGTAATGAAAATATTGAAGCAGAAAGAAAAACAAATAACTCAATCAGACTGGACAACAGAGCACAAAGGACTAGGGAAGATACAATTAAACAGCAAGGATTTAGATAAACTACAATAAAGTTTTTTGGCTTTTTTTTTTGACATATTTTCAATATATTCAAGGGATTTGTAGTACTTAATAAAATCGTATAAAAACAAGTTAAAGGAGGGGTTCGTATTTTTCCACTTACAAGAATGAATATGATATTTACCCAAAATAATAATAAGGTTAACTATCTTTGACATTAACTTATAATGAATCCATAAAATAAATAATATCAGATAAAGAAAAAGATGGAATATTTTCAATTTTTAAGGACAACCAATCGTGAATATCAGCCCAAAAAGAAATGCTGTGTGAACAATTAAGAAACATAAGATCAATGGTTTCAGCTTCAGATGAACAGAAAACACAGGGAGGTGGTAAAAGAAGTATATCTAAAGCACAGGTGTCAAACATACGGCCCGGGGGCCAAATCTGGCAAGGCAAAAACGGTCCAATCTGGCCCGTGGGATGAATTTGTGAAATGCAAAAATTACACTAAGATATTAACAATTTTTTTAGTTCAGGTTCCACATTCAGACCAATTCAATCTCAAGTGGGCGGGACCAGTCAAATGCTATCATAATAATATAGAAATAATGACAACTCCATATGTTTCTCTTTGTAAATGTAAATATTTTCATGTATTTACACTAAAACAACATGTAATTTAGACAAAAAAATGTGAATAACCTGAACAAATATGGACAACCTGAAATATCTTCAGAGAAATAAGTACAATTTTAACAATATTCTGCTTATTACTCAATGTTTTGTGTATTTATAGATCCACTGTGATCTGTAAGTTATAATGTTCATGTGTACAGGGTGGGGAAGCAAAATTTACAATATTTTGAGGCAGGGATTGAAAGACAGTGTATGACCAATTAGTTTATTGAAAGTCACAAGAATTTATTTACCACAAGAAAATGTACATAATAGAAAATGTTTTTATTCTATGTGTCCTCCTTTCTCAATAACTGCCTTCACACGCTTTCTGAAACTTGCGCAAGTGTTCCTCAAATATTCGGGTGACAACTTCTCCCATTCTTCTTTAATAGTATCTTCCAGACTTTCTCGTAATAGTTTTGCTCATAGTCATTCTCTTCTTTCCTTTATAAACAGTCTTTATGGACGCTCCAACTATTTTTGAAATCTCCTTTGGTGTGACGAGTGCATTCAGCAAATCACACACTCTTTGACGTTTGCTTTCCTGATTACTCATATGGGCCAAAGTTTCTGAAAAGGTATGGATAATAGTGTTAGGTATGATTATGACATCAATATATGTTTGGTTTCAAAACAATTGACGTAGTGCCTGCTGAGAAAAAAACACTAAATGTTCATCGTAAATTTTGCTTCCCCACCCTGTAAATGATAAACTGAGGCAGAATACTGTTAAAATTACACTTATTTTTTCAGTTTGTTCATGTTATTCACATCTTTTGAAAGGATAGTTTGTAGATATAAACCTTTTCATAATGTAAATTAACATTTTTTTGCTCTAAAACATAGAGGAAAGTTTGGAGTTGACATTATTTATATATTATTATGTTATTATTTTGCTGGTTCGGCCCACTGCAGATCAAATTTAGCTGAATCTGGCCCCTGAACTAAAATAAGTTTGACACCCTTGATCTAAAGGATGGTGGTTCCATGTGGTTCCATGTGGTTCCGGTTCTCAGTTGTGGCAGTGTGGCTGCAGTTCTGATTTAGGTCAGCAGAGGGCGTATGGATGCCGTTGAACGGTGCCGCACGCGTGCCGAGAGCGCTGAATTATGGGAAAGTTCAGGAAGTAGCCAGCGGCACGCGGTCTCCCCCATGGGAGTTAGCTTGTCGTTCGGACGGTGAAAACACTCACGAAGCATCCTATGTTGTTGTAAGTTTATTTTTGCACAATAATGTCCGATAGTGTTTCAGTGTTGTTTTATACACTTATAAGAGACCACATTTTGTGCAATTGTTTAATAGGATCGCCGATGTTTGTGGATCAGAAACCTAGCATACAGAGGACGTCTGCTGTCTGAATTCGGTATGAAATTAGCAGTAATGTATTTCTGTTGGTAAAATGTATAAAAGCAGAGTTTGTGAACTGAAATTGCAGCTAAATTTTACCTGCTGTGTTTTGTAAAGAAATGTCATTGTGGTGTTATAATAATAATAATAATAATAATAATAATAATAATAGCTATATTTATGTAGCACCTTTTATCCCTTTCATGCATGAATTATGAGAACCTTAATCAAGATTTTTTTCCTGAGTGTTTTTATTCCTCTTTAGGCATGAAAAAAACAATGTGATTGAATTTATTTCTTTATGAACCTATTTTTCATGGAGTTACAAAAATGTCCACTCAGCTGGACACAATGCGTTTAATTTTTGAAGCAAAGAAACATGCGTTTAGTGTCATACAGTGTGAAAACTATGAAATAAATGTTTTTTTTAATGTTGCTAATCTGATGTTTTCTCACATTTTAACATACTATAATAGCAGTTATTACTCACTCAAATAATACGCAAAAAACAACAAAACACAACAACTTTAAAAAAACCCAAACTGTTAATTACAGTCTAATAACAACTAGCAATTGATTTACACTCAAATATGTTGCTGTGGATCAGGTTTATCAAGAACAGGAATGTTACAGTAACGGTATGAATTGCAGTGTATTATGGGATGGTGCATAAGTATCCACTGTGTTGGTTGATATGCAAGTAAAACAACAAAATTCATAAATATACAAGAGAATAGCTGTAGAATAACTGTCCACTGTAGTGACCACTGTGTATGAAAGGGTTAAAAACAAAGTTTACAAAGTGCTTTGACAAACAAGTAAAGGGCACAACAGCAAGATACAAGATGTAAGTAAAAACGCTAAAACAGAAGCAACATAATAGGAGAGATGTGTACAACAATGCAGAAACATATTTAGAATAAATTAACCCTTTCATGCATACTGGTCACTACAGTGGACAGTTATTCTCTAGCTGTTCTCTTGCATATTCATGGGTTTTGTTGTTTTAGTTTCGTATCATCCAACACAACACCATCACATACACTGCAATTCATACCATGACTGTAACTTTGTTGTTCTTTATAAACCTGATCTGCAGAAATATGTTTTAGTGTAAATGAATAGCTAATTGTTATTAGACTCTAATTTAAAAGTTTTCGTAATCAAAGTTCTTTTTTTTTTTTTTTTTTTTCTGCATATTATCTCCATGAAGTGAGTAATAACTATTATTAGAGTTTGTTAAAATGTGACAAAACATCAGATTAGCAGGATGAAAAATGGTTTTATTTCATAGTTTTCACTTTCTGATGATGGGCTTTAAATACACATGTTTTTTTGCTTCAAAAATTAAATGCATGGTGTCCAGCTGAGTGGACATTTTTGTAACTCCATGAAAAATAGGTTCATAAAAAAAAAATCAATTGCATTGTTTTTTTCATGCCTAAAGAGGAATAAAAGCACTCAGGAAAAAAAAATGTTGACTGAGGTTCTCATAATTCATGCATGAAAGGGTTAAATGAACTGGAATAAAGAGGACAGGGATAACGTAACATGATGCTGTTAAATCAATGCAAAAATAAAGGCGTGAGATAAAACAACATCATCTATCAGAATATCAACCAACAATCAAACAGGATAAGATTCAAATTTAAAAAAAAAAAAGTAAAATTAAAAGGGACAAACGTCACATAAAAGCAAGTCTATGAAAGTGTGTTTTAAGAAGTGACTTAAAAGATGCCACTGATTCCACAAGCCTTATCTCCTCGGGCAGGCCATTCCAAAGTTGAGGGGCCCTGATGGAGAAGGCCTGGTCACCCTTAGATTTAAGCCTCGACTTAGGAACAGCCAGGAGCCCTCTGCCCGAGGATCTAAGGCTGCGTGCTGGCTCGTAGGTAACTAACATGTCATCTATATAGCTTGGGGCCAGACCCATTCGGGCTTTAAAAGTAATCAGTAAAATCTTAAAATCAACTCTAAAACACACAGGGAGCCAATGAAGGGATGCGAGGATAGGGGTTATGTGATGTCGCCTGTTAAAACCAGTTAAAGCAGTTATGGTGACTGTTTTGTTTTTTTTTTATTCATAGAAGTGTGCCACTGCTGTATTTTTGCGTAGTATTTACATTTAAAATATTCTACATTTGGGTCAGATTGTCAGTTTTATCTGAGATGTTTTTCTGGACTGAAACAGCCCTGAACTGTTAATGGAAATGAACATACTGTTAGATATTTCTTCTTTGGAGAAATTAAAAAAAAAACAAACTACAATCTGGAGGACACTACATTAGCAGAAAGAAAATAAAGTCCCCACAAAACTGTATTTGAAGTTGGGTGTAAAATTTATCCCGGCTTCATAAAAATACAAATGTACTATAATATTTATATATATGGTGAGTTGAGGGAGACAATATCAATAAAAAACATGACAAACTGTGAAGCTGAAACTGAAGCACTGTGGTTCTGTTTCTCTTTCAAATGTTCATTGTGGTCAGTTTCAGATGCTGCGGCTCTTTCATAATTCATAGTTTGAGTTCTTGTTTGTTCAGTATTAATTGTCAGCCTTGTAAATCCAAGATGGACTGACTGTACATATCCTGACCAAGGAAAATCAAATTCTCACTTTGTGCAGTAATCTACACCTGGCTTTTCTGCCTCCGTCCATAATAATATACATCATATAGACTAAATGTCATCTAAAACTAACGTGTATTTACAACATAGTACAGCAAACTTTTAGATGATAAAAAAAAAAAAAAAATTGTGTTAGCAATATGTCTGGAGTCGCCAGAAATTTGTGATGCTAAAATGGGGTCACGAGCCAAAAAAGGTTGGGAACCACTGGTATATATATCCATTTCTCTTTATGAAGTGTAATTATTCTGATACTGACCGCAGTTGACTGTCCTTTTCTGAAATTTCTATTGATAAAAAATAAAAACAAAAACTTACTAATAAAAAATACGTGGTGAGTTGAGAGAAACAATCCCAATACGTAAAAGACATGACAAGCTGTGAAGCTGAAACTGTGGTTCTGTTCATCTGTCAAATTTTCATTGTGGCCAGTTTCAGATGCTGCAGCTCTTTCATGATTCATAGTTTGAGTTCTTGTTTGTTCAGTATTAATTGTCAGCCTTGTAAATCCAAGCTGGACTGACTGTACATATCCTGACCAAGGAAAATCAAATTCTCACTTCGTGCAGTAATCTACACCTGGCTTTTCTGCCTCTGTCCATAATAATATACATCATATAGACTAAATGTCATCTGAAATTAACATTTATTTACGACATGGTACAGCAAACTCTTAGATGATTAAAAAAAACCAAACAAACAAAAAAATGTGTTAGCAATATGTCTGGAGTCGCCAGAAATTTGTGATGTTAAAATGGGGTCACGAGCCAAAAAAGGTTGGGAACCACTGGTATGTACCCATTTCTCTTTATGAAGTTTAATTATTCTGATACTGACCGCAGTTGACTGTCCTTTTCTGAAATTTGTATTAACTGATAAAAAATAAAAACAAAAACTTACTAATAAAAAATATATGGTGTTGAGAGAAACAATCCCAATCCATAATAGACATGACAAACTGTGAAGCTGAAACTGAAGCACTGTGGTTCTGTTTCTCTTTCAAATGTTCATTGTGGTCAGTTTCAGATGCTGCAGCTCTTTCATAATTCATATTTGAGTTATTGTTTGTTCAGTATTAATTGTCAGCCTTGTAAATCAAGCTGGACTGACTGTACATATCCTGACCAAGGAAAATCAAATTCTCACTTTGTGCAGTAATCTACACCTGGATTTTTTGCCTCTGTCCATAATAGTATACATTATATAGACTAAATGTCATCTAAAATTAATGCTTATATGTAACATACTATAGCAAACTCTTAGATTATCAAAAACAAATGAGTTTTAGCAAAAAAAAAAAAAAAAGGCTCCGTTTTGAATGTCTGGGGTTGCCAGAAGTTTGTGATGTTAAAATGGGGTCACGAGCCAAAAAAGGTTGGGAACCACAAAGAAGCCATATATACACTGTACAGAAACTCAACTACAGTCAGTCCTCTCACTATGACAGCACACACATTTCATACCATCTTTCTGCGCTCATCATCTGTGATCCATGTTATCTCTGGAGGAAAGACGTTGGGAGATGATCTCAGCTCATTTTCAGTTTTCAGCAACAAAACGCTACATAAATTGCTGCAGGTTAAAGAAGATGAACCAAACAAGTTTAGTTCCAGCAGTCTCTACAAAATGTCTGCAAAGGGATACATTTGATAGCTCAGCAACATTAATACTAACACTCTATGATGCAAAATATACACCGCTCATTTATAGAGAACGGATGTCAGAGAGAGGAGGGGACACAATGCCAAGGCACATTACACAATTATTAAAAAATGATGTGAGAATTTATACTTGAGGCCAAGATGCGATACATCTCCTATGATAATCCACGGGCCGGTTTCCAAATGGCACATGGGAATATACAGCCCTTAATGCTGGGATGAAGACAGCAAACCCAGGAAACATGGAGGACATGAGGTGGATTCTGTCAGTGTAAATCCACTAGCCAAATACATAGAGAGAGGGATATAAAAAGCAGGACAGTGACAAATTCAGTAGGAGTGCTTTTTGGTCCTGGCAAAGTGATGGAAGTATTCTGTGTGCGTTTGTCTCTTTGTGTCTGTGTGCATGTGTGTTGTTGTGACGGAGTGTAAATATATGTCTTTCCTTGCAGAGCACACGGAGGAGCAGATTTGTGAGACAAGCTCGAGCAGTTGCCTTCACAGCAGTGGTGAGATTGGAAGCGAGTGGTTTCTGAGCCAGTGTGACTGATGGCGTCTGTTAGCAGAGATGGCCGCAGAGAGGACGTCTTGTACTGGCGGCAGGGGGAAGAGGAAGCTTCCGGAAATGATCCTGTCCTCAGAGAGTCAGCCGAAATGACAGGACAAGCCGGGCCAGTGTTTCCATTCACAGTCTTCACAACCCCCTGACACTTTTGTCGCTTCCACCTCTCACTTATTATGATGCCCCCTAACACTCTTTGCCTTCCATGTCTTTTTCTATCACCTCCTTAACATACTCTGTACCTGCTTTCACATCTGAAGTACCTCAGACACAAACGTGTTACTGTCTGGACAGTCTACGGCTACACAGATGTCTTCTCCTAGGTAAGGTTCCCATATTAAGTCAACGAATTTGCTGTCATTTCACAGAGAGTTTCACAGAAATATTATCATGATACATATACAGATGAAGTTTATTGATCCACACAGGGAAATTCAGTTAGTTATGCTGTTTTTTTTATGCTTAAAAAAAACACAAAAAAAACAGTATTTCATTATCAAAACTAGAAGAGCACTTAGAGAGCGCAGACCTCTGCCCAGGCAGATCAGCCCCTCCCAGCCCCCCCGATCACCACCAAAATGTAATCATTTCTTCCTTGTGCCAGTATCAACATTTCCTGAAAATTTCTTCCAAATCCATCCATAACTTTTTGAGTTATCTTGCTAACAAACAAATAAAAAAATGTCACCCCCACCCCAGATCACCACCCAAAAAAAAATTATTTATTTATGTATTTATTTATTTGTACATCATCAAACAGCAAGACAAAAATATACAAAAAACAATATTCAAACAAGTAACACCATTGTGCAGGAGAAGATAGAAGCCAAAAAAAAGGCTCATGTGAATACCTCCCCGGAAAGTAAAGTAAAGTAAAGTAAATTTTATTTATAGAGCACTTTTCACAGAGTCACAAAGTGCTTTATCAATTAAATAATAAAGAAATAAACAATAAAGAAATAATAAAGAAATAAACAATATATAGGAAAAAAGAAAGAAAAAAATCTGATATAGCTGAAATAATAAACTAAAGTAAAAACGATAAAAATGCAAATTAAACAAGAAAAGCACTCAGAGTGCAGACTTCTGCCAAGACAGATCTGCCCCCCCCAACCCCCCCTGCTATCACCACCAATATTCAATCATTTGTTCCTTGTGCCAGTATCAACATTTCCTGAAAATGTCATGAAAATCTGTCCCTAACTTTTTCAATTATCTTGCTAATAAACAAACAAACGTGCACAAAGCAAAGTCATCACAATACCTCTTGGCGGAGGTAACAAGAAAAGCGCTCGGAGAGTGCAGACCTCCACCAAGACAGATCTGCCCCCCCCCCCCCCCCCCCAATCACCACCAAAATTTAATCTTTTGTTCCTTGTGCCAGTATCAACATTTCCTGAAAATTTCATGAAAATCTGTCCATAACTTTTTGAGTTATCTTGCTAACAAGCAAACACATGCACGCTCACATGCAAACACACAAAGCAAAAGGATCACAATATGTCCTGGCGGAGGTAATTACAAATCATCAAATACAAATCAAATGATATACAGCCTTACATTTTTTCATGAATTAGGGTCCTTTTCAGATGCTTTTTAAATAATTTAATCATTTTTTCCTTGTGACAGTATCAACATTTCCTGAAAATTTCATGAAAATCCATCCATAACTTTTTGAGTTATCTTGCTAACAGACAAACCCCAATGAAAACATAACCTCCGTCATTACACTTGACGGAGGTAGTTAGAAAATCTCTCGGAGAGCGCAGACCTCTGCCGATGCAGATCAGACCCCCCCCCACCCCCCAATTGCAAAAATTCAACTAACTACAGCAATATGAATGAATGATCTTTATTACATTTTGGCTTCCATCATTAAGTGCAATGTTGGCATCTTTAAGGGATGCTGATGTGTTTGGACAGTAGACGACAAGCTGCTTTACAAACCACAGAAAGTGTGTGTAAAAAGAACAGCTGTTTTATTCTTGTAAAAACATTACAGAGCCTATAGCCTCCCTAATGTTGCCAAATGCTCTCATAATCTTTTGCATTTTATATTTTCTTGGCATCTTTTCATTGCTGTCCCTCTGTATTCCCTTGCCTCATATTGAAGATCAAACTTTATTTTTTCCTTAGTTGCATGTCTTTCTCTGGGTACACTGAGGTACCGTCCACGCACCCACTCATGTTTTTTATATCCACGACTGAAGCTTTTCTTACATTTAGAGTGTGGAGCTCCACTGTCTTTTTGGCCACTCTTGACTTTTTTCTTAACTTTATTGTTAATTTGCATTTCTGCACTCGGCCCCTATTGTCTCATGGCCTTTTAAGAGGATTGACAAGACATTTAGTTCAGTTTTTATTTATAACGCTCAACATGACAAAGAAGAGATTTGCCTCGAAGACCTTTACAGTCTGTAAAAATACAACACCCTCTGTTCTTTGACTCTGTGTCCAAGTGAGTTAATTAGAAGCAACAGGCAGGCTCTTGTTTTTGAACTTTTATGATCCTTATTTAGACTAAATTTAAGAATGAATTGAAGAAGATACCAGCGAACAAAACCCAGTGAGTGAGTTAAGACACATTACCAGACAAAGCAGGTTTCATTTAACTGCATTTATGTCTATGCTAATTTTCTGTTTGTTTTTAGATTCTATAAAGGTGAAAAAAAGCCACGTAAACTAAACTTAATTAAAGCATGCAAAAGACAGTGCATCCACTTCCTCCCTCTGAGATTGTTGAGCCGTGGTTGAATTACCGAGTAAAACTAATGTGAAATTTCCTCTCTTTATTTATTTTTTTAAACTTCCCTGCTGTTAGCTCTACAAGCAGCTCTTTTTTAAACTTATGTAATGCCCCTCACTTGAGGTGTGCTTCGCCACATGTTCACCTGTCAAAACATTTTTGAGAGATCCTGATGAAGTGGAAGAGTGGCAGTTATGGAAAACATCAAAACTATTTCCCAATGGGGAGCTAGTGCAGCTGGTGTCATAATACAACACATGGCGCATCCCCGCCTGCTAAAGACTTGCTTCAGTGGAGTATCTGACATCTTCACAACTATTTCCTTAATTGATGTAGTTAAGTATGCACCCTCAGTCTCTGAATTGTAAATACCTGCTGTAATGTAGTGTAAAATTATTATTCCAGCATAAAGAAGCAGCCGTAATTTGCAGCTGTCAGTTCTGCTGGATATTAATTTCTCAAGTATATGTGAAAGTATCAAATTGTTTTGCCACTTTGAGCTGCTCCGTTGTAAGAGAGACATTTTTCTAATCAACCCTTCAGTATTCTTCATGGTGCATTTGGGTAAACTTGATGTGTTATATATGATTTACAACAGGTTTCTATACACTCTCAAAAATAGAGGTACCAGCTTGTACTTAAAAGGGTACAAATGCTTGTCGCTGGGGGTGTACTTTTTTGAGAGACATTTCTGTACCCTTTGGAAATGGTCCATTTTTGTACCTTAAGTACGTTACATAGAGAGAAAACTCTCGTATAGTTGATAACACCATGATGTTTAAAGTTTGAACCGGTGGCCTTATTGAGGAAAAAAAACCCAAAAAAAAGGCATATGCAAGCTACAACATCAAGGCATGGAGGTGTGAATGAAAACTTGATAAAACAGAGATTATGGCAATAATCAGAGGTTCTAATAAGCTAAATAAATTATTAGGCTATTATCATTCAGCTATTTGGGCTATTAAAACACAAATTATTATTAAATATAATATAGAGTACTTACAGTATGATATATAATAAATAATGTGCTAAGCCTAATGTTTTAACTATAATTAGGCCTACTGTTAAGTTATCCTAGCCTATAGCCTATTCTCATGGTCTACACACATTTTTTAATGCTGCAGGGTACCTTATAGTACAGATTTGTACTTTACATAACTTTGGACCCTTTTTCATAGTCTAAAGGTGCAATTCTGGCCCCCTAAAGATCAATATTGTACTTTTGAGAAAACATTCTTAAAAAATGCACTTATAAGTACTCAAACAAAAGTGACAGGAAATATGTGTTGCCCATCTGAAATGCTACAGTGTCAGGTCTTAAAATACCATGTGGACCTTATTCAATGTCAGTTTATTGATAGTATTTTAACCTTCAAAACAGCAGCCTTCTGTTACAGAGGACAGGCCTAGGAAGAGGATGATGGAGAGGGTGGGACTATTAAAAATAGGTTAAGCTTGTCTCTGCACTATTTCTAACAGGCTCAGTTTGTTCCCTCTGGGTTCTCAGTGATTTGGAGTGTGACCCTGACCCTTTGCTTCCACAGCGCATGTACACAAAGACACACACAGACGCATATACACACACACACACACACACACACACGCATACACACACAGTTCCTCACCCTGAAGATTGCTGTGCACTTCACTGGAACTAAATCACAGTGAATGTACTTGTCGGTTCCACTGCCCCTTAACAAGATCTGTGTAGCCGTTCTCGTCGCACTGTAAAGCGCCAGACTGAACATGATTTAGTCTCACAGAAGCATTAAAGACATTCAGAGGAAGGACAGGTGTCGCCGTACTGATGGTGTTGATGTGACCTCGCTTTGTAGCACTCCTTCACACACTTGATCAAATAATGAAGTAAAGACTGAGTTTCGGCTTTTAATATAAAAGTCTAATTAAAAGTTACCATCTCTGCATAGTCTTAGGTGTGTTCACACATGAATGAGTAACAAACGGAAGGTTAATAACATGTTAACTTCAAGTCACCAGCTCACTGTTTGTTCTGTTTTTGTCTTTCTCATCTGGCAGCTGTAGAACGCAGTCGTCCCATCTCTAACACATATTATCTATTAATACAATTCCAGTTTCTTCAAATATGTCAACAAGAGGAGTACTAGAGATTAAGAGTGTCATTTCAGAGTGGCTTTGAGACCACATGGAAACCCCTCCTACACTCTAAGAAATAAAATGTTGGAATTTATTAAAAATGTAATGCAACTTGCTCCACCAAAAAAAAAGAACAAAAAAAGATATTGCAATTAATTGCGAAGAAAACCTACTAATAAATCCAAAGTGGTTTTGTCAATAAACCTAAAGTAAGGTGTTGCTTTAATGCTACATTTGTCACTCACTGACTGCTGCTTGTTTACTTGTACTCCATCAATGCTGGTACGTCACACCTGGCCGGCAATGGCTGCTTCCATAGGTTGTGCCCACGTATGTAATTCACATAATAAAAGGTCCCAGTGTGGGGCATTTATGTGATTTTTTTTTTTTTTTTTTTTTTTTTTTTTAACTGAATTTGCGCCTCTCTTGCTTATAAGTAATACACAAAGCACAACATGTACTTTCCACTTAATCTCGCTCACTGACCGCTGCTTGTTTACCATCTTTAGCTTCATTGTTTTTCGCAGGGTTTAAATGATCATACATATTTCTCATTCTCTTTTCTTCAGATTCAACAAGGAAATACAGGAAATATCTTCAAATATGTGTTAAAATACATACAAATCTGAACTAAATGAATTATAAAGGTTAAAGTTTCTCTTTAGTCTGACCCCTGACCACATGACACGATGCAACACAAACAGTTATGAGCATCTGACGTGTTGAATGAAACCTGGTATAAAACGTAAAACAAGGGTTAAAGGCTCATGCTAAATACTACCTCTTTGGTTTATAGAAGCTGTTTTTTCCCCTGAAACTTTTTACTGCTGAAGATGCTTCACATACAGTACATTCAGATTGTATTTTAATACAGTCTGAGAAATGCATATATGTGATCACTTTAATTTTACTAAACCAAGAATTACTTTTACAAAGTACTGTATACCCATTATGTTTTACAACAAATTACACAATTCTTATTCAGTGAAGGTGATATGGTAGTTTTATTTGTTCTGTCAAAATAAGGCTAGAAATGAAAAACTATTTATCCTTTTGTACATGGCTAAGAAGCTTGATTTTATTAGTCTTTAAATCTACCTGGTGCATGTTTCTCTTCATCCTTTCGGGAAACAAGGGGGTAATTGTGATCTATCACAAGTTACAGTTGATAAATAGGTGCTTCTATGAAACTGGTCCCTAAAAACATGACATGGGGGCTAAGACTTCAAACCAGAAGTAGACTAATGTTATAAAGCAAGTTTGGAAGTACTTTGGGTGTATTTTAAAAATAAATATTTACTGAGATAAAAGAGAAACTGTTTTTCAGATCAAACACATTTTTATGTTTTTATATTTTTTATACAAAAATCTGCCTGTAACACCATAAAAAGGACACGAAAATTACACTGTACTATTTTTTAAATATCTTTTTAGTCTCTAACAGGTACATTTTGGGAATCAAACTAATTATGCAAGTCAGAGTGTTTTACAAAAATGGCCACCGTTGCAAAATCACTCATGATTTGTGTGTTGAATGGGCAGGTTCCACGTGTAAAGCGAGTGGACACAATGGGTTACACGTGAAACCTGGAATTAGACTGACATTCATGAAAAACCCACTTCTGGATTGGAAAAATCACTAGGATCATCAAATTTAACACTTTATTTATAGCGGTATAAAAGACCATTTACAGCCATGTTTTCCAGATCAAATGCACTGAGATCTAGGTAGCTTTTCTTGTCCCAATTTTGGTCTTATTTTTGGCCCCAATATTTGATTAAAAAATTCATTAATTTTGGGATGGCTCAGAGCAAGAGAATATTTTTTTGGCATTTATCTGAGGTCATCATTACGTACATCCTGGGGGGAAATTTATCTTTTATTATCAGGTCTAAAAAGCTGGCAAAGTGGCAGGTACCAAAATGAACCTTGTTTCATAGAAGCAACAATGTGTTAGTTATAATGTACGGGTGTAAATGATAAAGTGAGGCAGAATTTTGTTAAAATTGCACTTATTTTCCTGAATATATTTCAGTTTTTTCATGGTTGTCCATGTTATTCAGTTAAATTTTTTAAAGGATAGGTTTGTAGATGTAAACATTTTCATAATGCAGTTTTACTTTGTTCACCCTAAAACACAGAGAAAAGTTTGGAGTTGTCAGTTAGAGATTAGTAGTGGCTCAAAGCAAGAGTGTAATTTTTTTGCATTTATCTGAGATCATCATTAGGTACATCCTGGGGGGAAATGTGTCTAAATTTCTCTTTTATTATTGGGTCTAAAAAGCTGATACAATGCCAGGTACCAAAATTAACCCAGTTTCATAGAAGCACCCATTTGTCAGTTGTAATGTATGGATGTAAATGATAAACTGAGGCAGAATATAGTTGTAATTGCACTTATTTTCCTGAATATATTTCAGTTTTTTCATGGTTGTTCATGTTAGTCTATTAATTTTTTTAAAGGATAGGTTTGTAGATAAGAGAAAAGTTTGGAGTTGTCATTTATAGATTAGTAGTGGCTCAAAGCAAGAGTGTAATTTTTTTTTGCATTTATCTGAGGTCATCATTAGGTACATCCTGGGGGGAAATATGTCTAAATTTCTCTTTTATTATTGGGTCTAAAAAGCTAGTAAAGTGGCAGGTACCAAAATGAACCCAGTTTCATAGAAGCACCCACATACATTTGTCCTTGTGGAGGATTTCATACTTAACTATATTTACTTAGATGTCAGAACAAGTCTAAACATTACAACTGGCACCCACTTACATGTGAAATCCCAAACATTTGACCTGCTTTGATTCACAAAGTCTAAATCAGGACTAATGAAGGACTGGTAATTACTTAGATGGTGATTATAATGTTGACATTAAGATATGACATGTGGGGACTCGAGGGCCAAGTGGTTTTAACTTAAGACACAGACCACACAGGCCCTTTATGCTCTTCAGTGGTAATACTGCTTATACCACAAGTCTGATTAATTACAATGTAGACCCTTCAAAACCATTTACAACAGAGGCGAAACTCATTTCTATTTGTTTTGACAGAATTAACACCCTCACAAAGTGAACAATCCATTTTATTTTCACCTTAATGGAAACGTCATTCTTCTCCACAGATTGTAATGTCATTCTGTTATTCGGCTCACATTATATAATTGCTGCAAACGGTATTTCGCTGTTCATTTTAACATTTTAGCAATACCAGTGGTTTCATCAACGGGGAAACGAACCTAAACAAACCTAAGCATAATGAATCAAAATTAAAATGGGATAACATCTGTCAACCTAAATAAAACCTTATCAGCTTTACACAGTTAATGTTTGTTTCAGTGTTAGTGTATTGACCCAAGCAATTAATTTGCAACACAAACACACACACATACTTTTTTTCCTTTTTTTTTTTGTTGCTTTCATTCTTTTTGTCCAAGCGCAATCAATTAGAAGTTATTTCTTTAATGACCTGCTATTCTATTGACTGATTCTCAACTCACCAAGAGATTAATATGTACACCTGAACCGTGTGTTTTCCATCTCCTGAGGCTTACTCTATGACAGTGTTCCCCTGATGTTAATGATTAACCATGAGATCAAAATCTATAGCGCTCTCGGATTATTATGGATATTGGACGTATAAACACATGGACCAGAGACCCGCAGCGATATATTCAGACCCTACCTGAACTAATGAGACTGATTATAATTTGGATCTGGTCCAGTTCGGCTCCCGTGGTCACATCTTGATTAGTGGGAACTGAACGGATGAGTGCGGACTAAAAATTTGTTGTTCTACTGTGATTTCACTTGTGTGTATCCGCTGGCCTGTGCCTATTAATAACAGTTTATATTTAGTCTATTATACAGTATAAAGTGTAAGGGCAAGACCACCACATAGTGAGAATTTAGCACATTACTGGTTTACATCCTGTCTGTACTGACATATAACCACAACACAGTCATGAGTGATTCTCCCACGTAAGTGTGCAGATGAACCAATATACAGTAAGAGCAAAATAGTCCTTCACAAACATCCTGATTTATGGAGCATATTAACGTGCTATAACATTATCAGTGAAGTTATTGTACAGTATTTATTTTATCTATGAGCTCACAATGAACATCTGATGAGGCTAAAATTAGTGCTGTAAATTAGTTACACACTAGTAAATTAGCTGCATACTGACCTTTTCATGGGTTAGCGCTCACAAACCCCCAGACGCAGCTGAATTATATCCTCTCTCAGACGGCAGACTGAATAGGCTCATGTGGAAGATTTCCAGTGTATAGATTACCGAGGCCCTATCAGAGTTCATAAGACACAAGGAAATAAACACAAAAAGAAGACAGAAAGATGTTACTTGGCATTTTTGTCACATCCGTCCCTGAAATGTTAAGCAGAGGATGGAAATTACATTTGTGAGTTGAACAATGAACATCAGTCATGATCAATAACAATCAATTCATGCAATAGAAGCGGAGCCTAAAAGGGTGAGCTTGACATTTTACAATGAAATGTTATTCTCCTAAACAAGGGATTTGTAACTCTGGAAAAATGTTCCTATTCTTTAACTCACTGCATAGCTTGAATTTTCAATATGTCTCACATGTGGCACACATAGCTGGTGGCTTTTATATCTATTTCTGTAAAAAATGCTTTTCAAAGTGACACACTTATATGTATTGCTCCCCTGTGACAGTTAAATGATGCTGTAATGGTGTTACTATCTTTACCAAAACCAAATAAATAAAAGACCACAGTGAAACTCCAGGCAAGAAAATGGCAAAGATAAATATACTTACACTAAAAAAGAGCCTGAAAAAGACAAAGCTAAACATCATTGGAACGCTATTGGTTCATTCTCTTATAAAGTGTTTTTTGTATTTACCTCTAGTGAAACGTGTTACTGTTGTATTACAAAGATCTGGATAATTATGATATGTTGTGAAAGCTTCCAACTGCTAGGACACATGTCCAATAATTACAGGGAAAAAAAGTTGTGTTGCATCAACACATATTTGTGTTTTTGTGCCAGGGTGATCAAAATGGCAAAGGCACAGTTACAAATCAATTAAGCCTGAGTAAAATTCTACCAACGAAAAGACTGAGAGCAGCTCAGTAGTCTGAAAGGGAGTAACAGATGGGAAACAAACAGGCTCTCTGTCAGTGTTTCTTTCCAGAGTGTAACGTACGCTTAGTGTGTGTGTGTGTCCAACTCATGGACAATGTCCCTGCATCTCAATGTAATTAGTGTCCAAGCCTTCTACACCCACTGATACTCTAATCTGTGGAGAAACTGCAGTGGGATTGATACAGTATGACGATTACATTGCCGAGTGTCCTGGCTCTGATTTCATTCTAGGATTATCCTCCAAATGTGTTCATCGCATGTAATCATCAAATATAAACTATGGCAACCTAAAATCACACACAATAGACCCTGAAAACATATTCTCCTAGTTTTTAATTTAGCCTACACTCCGATTTGATTTAATTTAACTTTGTTATTCAGCTCATTTAATCGCACCATCTCATTTATTTATGTGATAAATAAATAAACACTTTAAGAAATGACACTAATATTTACACTTTAAGAAATGACGCTAATATTTACTCTATTTGTGAGACATCATTACCTCTCACCATTGTCATGTCCCCATTCCATTAAAACGCAGAGATTGACAAAAATATAATTATGTCCCCAGTTGCTGAATATTAAATTTAATATATTGTTCTTTTATTAATTTGTAAAGCATGTAGCTAATGAAAATGGGATACGTGAATGAAATCTGGTTTTATGTGATTAGACTATTCCAATCAAAACTGGTTTATTAAATGCTCCCGAAGGTTCAAAACAAACACAATCTCAAGGTTGTCGTATCTTTCAGCATTAAATGAATCACTTTGTTATATTGGGAATAATAAAATCACTGATGAATAAAATGTAGAAATGTGTCAGATAAAGTTGCTGAAGGCTGTTAATAGATCTGTGTCATTGGATTTGGAGGTAGGTGTTCTGGCTCTTATTTTTATGGAAATAACTGGAGGGTGTTTCCCTAGCCACAAACATCATTTTTATCAAGGTTGGGATGGTGCAACATCTTACAAGTCTTATGGCAGCATAGAGGCACTGGAATGGACCGGACTGGACTGAATTGGAATTGACAATGACAATGTGTTAGATTATTTATCTGGAAAGTGGAATACTGTACATGCACGGACAGAAACACAACCCAGGCCTGACTTGGTGTGGGTAAATGAGCTGTTTTTGCCGATTAAAGCCATCCCATCATTTAACAACTGTTGTATTTGGACATGATCAGACCCAGCTGGAAGAGTCAGGCTCAATCTGTGACTACATTTGCAGATAAAATCATGTAGGGAGTGTTGGGTAAAGATTACAGTGTTGAATCTTTAGAACAACTCAATTTACCAGTGAAAAAGAATATGAACAGCAGTTACGAGGAGACATATTTTTGATTTCTGTCAGCGGATTATGTGGGTGTTGACAAGTCTTTGTTTTTAATGTTTGTCTGAACTCCGCCTGCATTTTACAGCAGAAAACTGAAAAGTTCATGTTACTCACAAGAATTAAATGTCAGTCTGCTAAATGACAACACAACATATCCACGCAATCAGAGTGGATATGGAACATGTTGTAGCTGCCGGGTGGAAACATCTTATGTCCAGTGTTGTTTTTCAGGAAACTGGAAAAACGGTGAATATTCTACTATAGATAAATTAATGGAATTAAGAGATGGAGTCACAAGCTGTTTTCAACACTTTTCATTGGTTAAATATTTCTAAAACCACCAGGCCAACATGGAGACTGACTAACAGAATCATTTTGTGACAAAAAAAGAAAGACCAAAAATGGCCTTATGAGGCTTCCGCCTGACACCAACAATATGTGTCTTAAAATGGCAAACTGGCCAGTTATGTCATTCACTGCTGAACTACAGACACTATGGTGCCTCTTACAGATGAATTAGATTAACCATCTCATTTATTTTCGTTATTTATCACCCAAAGATGAATATGTACACAATAATGTTGCATGTCACAAGGTCATATAAATAAAAAGAACGAGGGGCTAGGGGTGAAACTGGGCTGATTCCATGATCCTCAATTAGATTAGATTAGATTAGACTTTATTGATCCCGTAATGGGGAAATTCAAAGGTCAAGGCAGCAACATAATAAAGTGCAAGAAAAAAGTGTACATGCAAAAGGATAGTGCCAAAAAACAAGATAGTGCAAAAGCAAACAATATAAAATTTAAAAAATAATAATAATAATGTTGTGGTAAAAAATAGTAAAAAAACAAAAAAACACTACACTGACTATATACATGTTTACAACAGAGAGACAGTACAGATGGGACACATTAAAGCACAACCTCATGTCACCAAAGGTCTTAAGGCCCAGTTATACCCACTTTATAAACTTAGAATAGGTACATCTATCACAAACAGTCAAGTATCACTGTTTTTATACTTCCATGTAGGGATGGAAATCCAGAACCGGTTCTTTTTGAGAACCGGATCCCAGTAGCTCGATTCCTTGGAATCGTTTGCTTGCCTGCTTAACGATTCTGCTTATTAATTCCGCCTTCGTTGCGCATGCGTGATGACGTCCCACGTACGCTGCATTGTTTTGGTCAGGACGTAGCCAACATGGTGTTGAGGCAGAAACATTCCAAAAAGACAACACCAGGTCCACTTGTAACACTTGCAAAGCTTTCATTTCTTCAAAAGGGTGGAATCCCTGCAATGTGCTCAAACATTTGTCCACAGCATGTGATTCATTTACAGGAATGTCACGCATTTGATACACTACTTAGCGGCGCTTGTGAATCTAGCGGCAGAGTCAACATCAGGCCATCATCCAGGCCTGGTTCTGGTGCGGGCAACAAACGTCGTATCCCCCAAATACAAGTTTCCGAAGGTAGGGGAAAGGAAACTAGGTCCACAACAGTGGGAGACAATTCGAGCCGAGTCGAACTGGTTCCATGTAGTGGACATGCAGCAACAGAGGAATTAGTAAAGTGTCTTAAGTCTCATCTGTTGTTATTATTATTATTATTATTATTATTATTTGTACATACTGTATATGTTATTTTCTGTACAGAGATGGAAATATTCAAGACAGTTAATGCAAACACACCCGTTTGTACTCTTTTATTCCCTCACCAAATGAGAATCGATAAGGAATTGGATTGATAAGCAAAATCGATAATGGAATCGGAATCGTTAAATTCTTGTCGATTCCCATCCCTACTTCCATGCGTCCGTTACGTTGGAATGAGCATTTGGCGATCAATCCACCTGAGGGCGCCACTCTGAATTAACACCCTGGCCAAATACCAAGAAGATTAGAGTTTTTTGACAGAAGAAGAAAGTCAGTAATTACTAATGTTGATATTGAGAAAGGTAGTTATAATTATGTTTCTCAGCAAATCATACAGTCCCTCTTTGAAAAGTTCTGCTATTGCTGGAAATTATTCTCTTCAAATCTCAACAGTGCCCCCAGTGGTTCCCGGTGGTACTGCTTTGTATTCTCCATTTTGGTTCACAAGCTCCCAGAGAACAACAGAAATACGCCCATATGGTCCATCTGTATAGGTATACATCTGTAACAGAGGATAATTGGTCTTCAGGGTTTTAGTCTGAGCTTTTCTGTGTTGAGTTTAATCATTCTTTATAAAAACAGGTTAATTGTCCTGTTGGTTCTTCTGACCATGGTCCTGATGAAGATCTGGAATGACTGCTCCTAATCTGTGCTATATGCTAATGCTAATGCTACTGTGTGTGTGTATATATTAGGATGGGTAAAATGCAGCGACCACATTTTTATACAGGGATATTAAAAACCAGTTAACCTAACCTAACCCTCTTATCAGCTCTCAGGTTGTAGCTCCCCAGGTCCTGACCTTGAATTGTTCTCTGACATCTTAGTCCCTCCCACCAGAGACAAGCAGAGGAGCCGAGGAAACAAGAGCGAAGGAAATAGGCATTTAACAAAATGAGACATCCCTGCCTCAGAGCTGTCATTATAAATGAGTGTCGGTTAAATATGATGGTGTAACAGCTGCACCATCTGTCTGTTATTTTGTTTCAATGTACAGCAGTGGTTTACAATCTCTTGTCAGATGAGTGTTCATGGAAACATGGGACTGATTTATAATTCACATCACAACATGGCAACATGCATCAAAAGATGATGTAGAGAGGACATTTTTATTTAAAACACTAGTTTGATCACATATTTGATGATTTTCAATACAACTTCATTCTTAAAGTGCTCCAGTGGTTTGTATAATACAGATGGCTCCTTTTATATGTCATGGATCTGATTGGCAAAAAGACTTATGCAAGACTGTCATCATATCTTGTCTGGTCAGCCTCCTCAGTCCCCGATGTGCATTTTACATAAATGAGGGATGAAGGATTGAGGAGTCAAGGAGGTGAAAACTAGGGAATTGAGAAGAGCCTTCACACTCATATGGCTGTGATCAGGAATCAGGAAGTGAACATGAAAACCACAAATTGAACAGAAATCAAATAGATGCAGATAAAAGTAGCATAAATCAATGCTGTCATGAACTACAACATATAGGAAAACTACTTTAGTATAATGTTATGTGAGTTTAGTCTCTGCAGCTTTTTGAACTAAGACTACTAGGAAAGAAACGGCTTTTTACCTACATTTACTTACGTCAATATCTCAAATCATATTTTCAGTGTCAAACTGTGCACAGGTCTTTGTAGTGAGTTAAGACCTGCACAGTTTTAATGAATAGATATTAAAAATCCAGCGATTGGAGATTTAAAGACATGTTTCCAGGGTCAGATTCTGCTGTTAGTTAAACACACCTTTGTGTCCCTCATATATTAAATGTCCGTTCAATGTGAACTTACATGCAGGTCAAACTAATGATGAAACCTCCTCATGTCTTTGGGTTTATTTCTCCAGGCAGGGCTCACTGGTACAATAAAAATGTAAATTATATTTGTTAACTCACACGGCTTTCTGTCCAAATGTTAAATTGTTCAACCTCCATATGATAAACTAAACTGAGCCATTATGTAAAACAAATGCAGCTTGATTTGTCAAGCTTCCCTTCATCATATATAAACATTTTTATTCATCAACAGAGTGAAATGTCTCATTTAAATCGGGTGCAAATGACCAATCCACATTCACAGATGAAAACTGTTTTGACATATTGTTCACAGCTGCATTCACAACATGATTTGTGTCTTTTCAATGCATATTGTCTTCTTTAAATGTTATAAACAATTTTGAGAAATGTTGTTTGAAGAATTTTCCGGTGGAAAGGACAGGAAAAAAAATGAGAGGGAAATGTTTTGGCATATATTTCCTGAGCTTAACATGGTTCCTTGAAATAACCTTCATGCAAAAGTTCTGCTCAGTCTACTTCAGATATGGATGGCTTGTTGCTGACTTCTATAAAATAAATTTGTATTTTTGATCCAGGATATATTGTCATGTTGCAGGCCAGTAGTATTTATAGCTGGCATTCTGTGCTGTCAGTGAAAGGTTGCTGAAATAGACAATGCGTTGGAGGGTTCAGACAAGTCTTACATAGGGAGGGAGTCAGGATATTGACCTCTATTACAGAGCTCTGGTAGTTTACAGTACAAGAGTGTACACACATGTTCTGTACACAATCCCTCTGCCTCTCTCTCACACACACAAACGTCCACAGTCTGCGGTATATCTGCTGCTTAATCCAAATTTAGGTGTTCTATTTAGTCTTTGCTGAGGCTTGTCTATCGACAGACGCTCAGTTTATCCTTTATCGTAAATTTTTTAAGCAAGCATCCAAGTTCTCATTAAACTGCTTTAACAGTCTCCTCAATACGACATCCTCACAACCTCTTTCCAATAATGGCTGTTCAGGGATGTACATTACAGCTACAGTCTGCCTATCTGTTGTGTAAGGGCTCTCTGAGGTATTGAAATGTGTGTCTGAGCCTTGTCCAGGGGCTGCTGATGAAAATGCATGAGGGTGGTTTTGCCCTTCACTTATCAAACTTAGTACATTAGACTGTGTGCTGAATCACAGGGATGCAAACGCAAGTGTTTATCAACTGTGGATTTAGTGTGTCCACAGCAAGACAAAAGTGGACATTTAGCTTATTCAAAACTACCATGTGTTAAGAGCCATGAGGAACAAATTCAATTCAAATCAGTTGGCACTAAATTATAATAACTGTTATATCAGGACTATAGTCTACAGGAAATCCCTATATGGTCCATATTAAAGCCAGCAGTTGTCTGCAATAAACTGTTATGACTTAAATGTCATCTATAGGCCTAGGGGAACAAATTCAATTTCATTGTAAAGGGCTGCTTGTTAGATCATTTGCATAATTAGCTAATTAATTACCAAAACACCAAATGCCTACAATTTTGCTTATATGCCACTTTGAATAATCTATTACAGATTCCTTGGAACTGATCATTGTGTTTCCTGTACTGTGCAAATTTTTCATTATTTTCCATTTTTTGTTATTAATTCTCTATTTATGCCAATACTGCATATTGTCTGATATGCAAAATTAAGTTCATATGCAATACTATGAAGTAAGGTTTTTTTCAATGTAAAACTCAGAAAAGTGCAGACAAAGAACAGCATCATTTGGTAAATTTGACTAAAATGTCTCTATTGTTGCAAAGCCTTTTAATCTACACTACAACAGTTTGTATTGGAGTCCAATGTATTATGAATTTGCATTAATTATTGTCTATGAATATGCAGATTTACAGAAATAGCCCAGTCTGAGGTATTTGAGTTGTATGTTGGAGACTGACCACCGTCTTTTTTCCTAATGCTTCTGTAGGTCTGTCAGAGGTAGGACACCATTCAAATACATAATGTCATCATGATAATGATCTCCAATTAGCTCAAGTCCATTCAGGGAATTAAATGGTGAAAGGGGACAAAGATCAGGCTGTTCTTCTGAGTGTGAAGCTGTCAAACCTCAGCGCTAAGCACTCTGATGTCTTTGAAGAGAGTTCAAAAGGCAAGGAGTTTGATCCAAAACTCTGTCCAGTCAACTCGTAATGAGTCTTAAAATTATGGCACACCCTCTTATGTGAGTTTGACCTCTGAAGACGGAAATGTCCCTTCAGTTGGTAGATTTAATCCAGCCAAGAATGAGGGGGTTCACGACAGCCTGTGGATGTGTGTTAGTGATGGCTGACCTCTAGTACTACACAGTCCCAACACGTCACATACTGAGACTTGTCCAGGGTGCAGATTTAGACATGCAGACAATACCATAAGGCATAAAAACGACTTGGTTAGTGTTTTTAAAAAAAAAAAAAAAAAGATTTTTGGCTTGCAATGATAAAATGGGTCAGGAAAGGGCTAAAAAAAAAGGAAGACAAATGGAGAAACCTCAAAAATAAACAGCATGAAATGAGAGATGAACCCTGTGTGGAACCCTATGTTCCACCATAAACATCAGTCACTTCCTGTCCTATACCGTCAATATTAGTGTCTAAGAAGTTACACTGACATCTGTCAGGTACAGGACATGTGCCTTGGAAATGGACCAAGGATCATGACCAAGTGTCAGTAGGTGATAACATTAGAGAATGGGCTCCACTAACAAGTTACTTTTTAAAGATAAAATCAAACAAGCATAATTTCAATCATTTTCCTCATTTCTATCACTTGAAATAAGGGCAAAGACACACCAACCCAACTGCTGATCGTGACCAGAAAACATAGCCCGACTGATCAGTCAGCTCACATCTCCCCGACGCCGTCAAAAAAAGTGTGAAGAACACATCAAATAGACTACTGACTTGAACGTATATTCTGTGCTTACACGAGACGTAAAACCGGAAATGATGGTAAATCTCACTAGACCAAAACACAGAGCTCACTGTGGTCACTCATTGTTGTCAGCAGAGAGTGTTGAGTAGTCATAAAGGGTTGTTGTTGTTGTAGTTGTTGAACAGATGGCTAATAATAAGAAGATACTGGTGTTGTCAGCTCTTGGGCTGCTTCTTGTGGAAGAAGAAAGATGTTGCAGGTGGAAACTAAGATGAAATCGCACTATGCTAACAATGCTAACAGTGTTCACTTCATGGAATGAATGAAGTCCATAGACAACTGGCACTCATTCAGATACGATATGAGCAGTGAATCCATTATTATAGAGGACAATAATACTATGAAGGACCTTGGCAGAGCTGTATTCACATGGAAACTTCTCCTTCACTGATTCACTAGTCAAGGATCTCCCTCCACCAATCAGATCGGTCCGACTGAACAACGGGTAGTGGCCGATTACACATGTTGAATCGGTTGAAAAGACTGGCAACAGCATAAACAATGGCTGATTGAACGGCATAAACCAACCAGACTCATGTCACCAACCTCGCCAGACTGCCCTGATGACGTCCAACTGCCGAAAATCGAGTTGTGTGTCTTTGCCTTAAAACACATCGTAATCAGACTGTCTCCCTCTCACTCAATACTCAACAGTTGAATTGTGTTTGTAAAACACAGACGTTTTGATAAGTAGTTGGCACAAAAAGTCATTTACCTTGATGAATTTTTGATACATTTGCAGTTTGGTTTGTTAAAGTTACAAGTGTTTAAACTGAAAATTAGAAAATGCACCTTTACCTTTTGTAATTGTTGACACATTTCTTTCATATGGTTTGTGAGATTAACTAAGTAGAGTAAGGAAAAACTTAACTCTATAGGACTGCTAACACTGGCCATAGTAACCATTTAACGCTTAAAGCATAATTACTGTAATCACTGTCATATTTATAGTTTAAGTATTGCTGGGAGGCTAGAGAAAAGAGAAACGGAAAGGTGGATGTCTTTTTTTTTAGTACACCACAATGCCAAATAGGTAGAAAGACAGCATGATTACCAAAGATAATTTGATAAAATCTTCATAAGAAAAGAATGGAGTGCATATGGAAATGGTCCGTGATGGAGTCATCAAACAAAGGGAACACAAAGACCAGAGGTGGGTCCAGAAGTAGAGACAGAGGCACAGAGTCTGAAGTGTACAGAGCTTTTGTTTATCACTGTTAGGAGATGAAGAGCCCTTTCATTATTAAAAATTAAAGGAGCAGCCTCGCCTATGTATTGAATCCTATTTTTGTTCATCTGATTATGGAAACTACCTTATTTCTGTTCTGGAGTGAGTGAGCGTGGTGGAAGGGTCAGATCCGGAGAAAACTGAATACATTAAATGGCAAAACGGGATGGGGGGGGCAGCAAATCATCAGGACCCTCACCCAGAACCAGCACAATTATATACCTATTGACTATACAGTATATTTAATAGTATTTAGTACATCAGCACTGTTGATGTCACATTTGGTGTCTCACCTACTGTTTATCACAGTTATATATAGTTATTTATTTTCATTTTTATTAACCCTTATAGACCCAAACAGCTATCAGCAACCAAAAGTGTCTGCTGATCTAAAATGTTAAGTTACTGGTGATCCACTAATCCTGTCAAAACATGTAAATAATTGAGGTAAAATGCAGTTTTTCATGTTCATTAGATATGATCCATTTGGACACCAACACTGATTCACCGGTAAAACCCATGTAGTTTGATAAATGACAGTGTTGGAGAGACTTTTTTTTACTTTCAGTTATTGATAGCTTTGCTGAAAAAGTCGCATATTCTCTATTTTGACATAATAACCTTTGAATTTACTCTGAGTTTTCAGGAACATCTGCATGATCTGTGAATTAAATGTAGGAATATACATAAGTTACACTGAAAAATGCCAAAAAACAGGATGATATTATAATAAATGGAGGAAAATCACTTGAGGTTGAATAGAAAGGAACATTTATTTAGGAAGTTTCACAAAAGTAGCACTGGGTCTTTATGGGTTAAGAAGTTGTTGCAGATTTTGGTTTGTGAACCGTAAACATTTGTAGTGAAAGTAACTCAACTTATTGTGCACTTATAAAAATGTTACTATTAATAAAATCTAATTAATGTGTCCTGTCAGTCTGAAGTCATTAATCATAAATGCATATTTATACTAAGTTATAATAATCTGTTGTAGGAACTTCTTTTATATGGACAGTGTAGACCTAGAAACAATTTAATTTAATTCAATTTAATTCAAGACGAGATAAAAACTTGTGTTTACTGCAGTAATGTACTGAATAGCTTGTTATTTATGCATCCTCTTGGGAAAACAGAAAAGGCAGAACAAGGAAACAAAGTGATGGAGAGTTTTAGAGAAATGTCACTTGACTGGAATTAATTTCCCCAGCTGCAGGAAATCAAAGAAAACATAACAAACACCCTGATTATCATCTGCAATTTAACCTCTCCTATTTCAGCGGAACAATGATAAAGATAAGTAGCTAATATTTTAAAGGGGCTGAAACTATAGATAGTCGCTAATATGTTTGTCAACTGAATGCAGATACAAATCTAAATTAAAATGGCAAGTCAAGTCGGAGTTGTAAATAGATTTTATTCATTTGAGAACCGCGAGGAGAGGGGATTCTTATGGAGGATGTTTGTCAGACTTGAGTTCATGAAGAGGTCTGCTCGATACAATTGTTTCTTCATTAATTCAAGTATTTAAGTAATTTCATCTTCCATATTTGTTATTTATGCTGTTTTGTGGAGTGGCTATTATGTTTAACACTTTGTATGTCATGTGTAATGTTCTTCTAATGTTCTTGCTTGGCATATTTGCATCTCACTTTAAATAAGGGATGTCAAAGTCAGTTTAGTTCAGGGGCCACATCCTCCCAATATGATCTGAAGTGGACCAGTCCAGTAAAATAATAACATACTAATCTATAAACTACATATAAATGACAACTCCAGACTTTTCTTCATGTTTTAAGTTGAACAAAGTAAAACTGCATTATGAAAATGTTTACATCTACAAACCTATCCTTTCAAACATTTAATTAAATAACATGAACCATGAAAAAAAAAAAATTTATTCAGGAAAATAAATGTAATTTTAACAATATTCTGCCTCAGTTTATCATTTACACCTGTACATGTTAATTTACAGATGGGTGCTTCTATGAGACTGGGCTCATTTTGGTACCTGGCATTTTTCCAGCTTTTTAGACCCAATAATAAAAGACACATTTAGACATATTTCCCCCCACGATGTACCTAATGAGGACCTCAAATAAAAAAAAATAAAAAATAATAATAATATATATATATATATATATATATATATATATATATATATATATATATATATATATATATATATGTGTATATATATGTATATATATATATATATGTATGTATATATATATATATATACTCTTGCTCTGAGCCATCCCAAAATGAATGAATTTTTAATAAAATATTGGGGCCAAAAATAGGACCAAAATTGGGACAGGATAACCTACCTAGGTGTCAGTGCATTTGATCATGAAAAAATTACTTGAAGTGGTCTTATATAGTGCTATAGATAAAACACTGTGTTAAATTTGAGGATCCTAGTGGTTTTCTTATCCAGACATGCAGGTTTTTCATGAATCTCAGTCTCATTCCAGGTTTTGGATGTAACCCATCATGTCCACAGGTGTTACATGCAGAACCTGCCCATTTAAACACAAATAAATCGTGAGTAATTTTGCAACAGTGATCATTTTTGTGAAACATTCTGCCTTTAGTTTGATTCCCAAAATGTATGTGATAGAGAATAAAGAGAAAAAAAAAGGTAAAATAGAAAAAATAGTAAGCATAATTTTCATGTTACATTTTTGTGTTACATGCAAATTTTTCTATAAAAATAATATAAAATTGTGTTATAACTGAAAAATAGTTTCTCTTTTATCTCAGTAAATGTTTATTTTTAAAATAGACCCAAAGTGCTTCCAAGCTTGAGTCATAATATTAGTCTACATCTGGTTTGAATTTTTAGCTCCCATGGCTTGTTTTTAACTCTTTCAGTGCCATGGGCCGATTAAATCGGCTTTACGAATACAACCTTTAAAGTGCCACGGGCCGATCAGATCGGCTTTGGAGAACACGCCATATTTGTGTACAAACAAACCATCCACCCCCATTTCTTTCTCACATTTCGATGACGTTCTTTCAAATCTTCTTGCAAATTACGATCAATAATGAATCGGCTGCGTCCGGTGCGTTTTGAATCTAAGTAGCAATCGGTCGGATGTTACCGAGCGGTTTTTGACCAAGGAAGAGCTCGCTTTTCGTTTTCTGCTTGGGAAATTTTATGAATGAATTTATGAATGAAATCATATGCAAATTAGATGGCCATTTTGTAGTAATATCGTAAACACAGCGATCTGTCAAAACAGTCCCATCTGCTAGAAAATGAGTTCTGATGACGATTCAGACTTCGATTATAAAAACGACGCGAAATACTGAAAAACGGCCAAATTCTGTGGCACATTTAAGGCTTATTAGCCCCTTAACTGTCTGGCACCGAAAGAGTTAAGGACCAGTTTCATAGAAGCGCCAAGATCACAGTGGATCTAAAAATACACAAAATATTTAATAACAGGCAGAATATTGTTAAAATTGAACTTATTTCTCATTAGAAATTTCAGGTTGTTCATATTTGTTCAGTTTATTCACAATTTTTGTGAAAAGATACTGTGGAAATGTAAACATTTTCAAGTAATTTTAGTTTTTTTACACTAAAACAAAGTTCTCTACAGGTTATTAAGATAATATTTTACTGGTCTGATCTGCTTTAGATCATATTGGTCTGTACGTGGAACCTGAGCTAAAATGTCTTTCACATAACTGATTAATATCTTCGGTGTAATTTTTGCATTTCACAAATTCCAGATTGGACCGGTTTTGGCTTGCGGGCCGTATGTTTACACCTGTGCCTTAAATGATTCTCCAATTGGAGCTGCCATATTAGCTGCTAACAATAACACTTCCCTTCAGTTTTGTGTATGACCGCAATAAATGAGAAGGTGCATAGGGTTTACTGAAGACTGGGAAAACCCATGCAGAACATCAAAACCACATAATGAAGTCCTTGGCTGCTAAACAATTAATACTAGCCTACACTTTATTAAATATGCAATAAAGACTATTACGGCTAAGTGTGGAAATAACAGCCATTCTACCGAGCATTAAAATGTCTAGCTCCATTTGAGGCTCATTTATGGAACCTCTCCCATTAAGGATACATTAATACTGCAGGCACAGTTGAAGGGCATTGGAAAGTACTCTTCTAAATATTAAAGATGGCTGTCACTGAAAAAATATGTTGTCAGCAGGTTGAAGAATTAAGGTTATGTAAATTTCATCACATCCTCTCATTTAATGACAAAGCAGAGATCAAAATGTCACGAAGGACAAAAAAGCTCTTCATATCTGATTTAAACAAAGTCAGACAAAAGATGATTATTTAATGAGCACGGAAGAAACACACACATATAGCGCTCAGAACTTACACATGGCAGCTGTGGCTCTAAAAATCAGGATTATTTCTATAACCAAACCTGACGGACCTGTATATATCGGCTTTAGGAATAACTCCTGACCTTTTCGGCGGTGCGCATTTATTTCCTGGTAATTGTGTTTTACTGTAATTAGTAGAAGTCACGGCAGAAGTACAATCAGTCTAACTGAAAGCTGCAACCTTATTAATGGATCTTCAGTATTTTTTTTTTTTTTCCTCATCTGCTTATTGAAACAAGTGAAAGCAAGTGCAGTGTTGTCTGCAGGCCTGTCATGTGGGAGCAAAACATGAATAATATTATTTCATGAATAATACAGTATTGTTATCATTAGGTTATCCTCAGGTCACGTTAAAAAAATGGAAGTTAAAATATATTCACTCTTACAAGTCAAAACAACATGCTGCCATATGCAATGAAAAGTGCTTCTATACTGAACCAATACGTTTGTTCACCCGTCCACCCACACTATACTTTGTTGCTAAACATAGAAACAAGCAGCTTTAACAAACAGAAATATGTCGCTGTTCTTCCAAGGACGACCATATACACAGTGGCAGTAATCACGTATGAACTGTTTTATTTGGATGTGTTGCTACTGTATGTGGTGCTATGATGAAGAGCATAGAGTTAAAGAAAGATGAAGTCAAAGTCAGCTTTATTGTCAGTTTTGTCATTTGTACACATACAGATGAAACTGAAAATACAAAATTATAAGCCCCCACAGTGCAAAATGAACATGGCAGAAAAAAATACTAGAAAATAGAATAGAATATAACTATAAATAGAATACAACTGTAGACATAGAATATAACTATAAACAGTAAATATAAACAGAATATAACTATAAACATAGATTATAACTATACACATAGAATATAACTATAGACATAGAATGTAACTATAAACATAGATTATAACTATAGACAGAATGTAACTATAAACGGAATACAACTATAAACAGTGAATATAACTATAAACAGAATATAACTATAAACACAGAATACAATTATAAACATAGAATATAGCTATAAACAGTGAATATAAATATAAACAGAATATAACTGTAAACAGAGTACAACTATACAGAATACATCAGTAAACATTGAATATAACTATAAACAGAATATAACTATAGATATAGAATATAAATATAAATAGAATATAACTATAGACATAGAATATAAATATAAACAGTGACTATAACTATAAACAGAATATAACTATAAACATAGACTATAACTATAAACAGAATATAACTATAAACATAGACTATAACTATAAACAATATAACAATAAACAGTGAATATAACTATAAACACAGAATATAACTATAAACACAGAATATAACTAGAAGCACTCGGAGAGCGCAGACCTCCGCCAAGGCTGATCAGTGGCCCCCCCCTGTGGGCCCCCCCACGCCAAGGAGGTTATGTTTTTGCCAGGGTTTGTTTGTCTGTCTGTTTGTTTGTTTGTCCGTCCGTTAGTGTGCAACATAACTCAAAAAGTTATGGACAGATTTTGATGAAATTTTCTGGTCTGCGCCCCCCCGTGGGCCCCCCCACCCCCGATCACCACCAAAATTTAATCATTTCTTCCTTATCCCATTTCCAACAAACCCTGAAAATTTCATCAAAATCTGTCCATAACTTTATGAGTTATGTTGCACACTAACGGACAGACAAACATACAGACAGACAGACAAACAAACCCTGGCAAAAACATAACCTCCTTGGCGGAGGTAACTATAAACAGAATATAACTATAAACATAGACTATAACTATAAACAATATAACTATAAACAGTGAATATAACTATAAACACAGAATATAACTATAAACAGAATATAACTATAAACATAGAATATATCTATAAACCGAATATAACTGTAAACATAGAATATATCTATAAACAGAATATATCTATAAACAGAATATAACTATTAACATAGAATATATCTATAAACAGAATATAACTATAAATATAGAATACAACTATAGACATAGAACATAACTACAAATAGCAGGGTTTGAGGAGACAATACATAAACAATAAAGGTGCAATGGTGAAGTTAATCAGATGAGTTATTGGTAATGGATGAGTTATTGGGTTAAAGTGACATGCAATATGTACAATGTGAAATAAAGAGACGAGTGGCTGGAGCAGAAAATTAAAGAAAATTAATATTATGTGTATTTAGCAGTTAGGCTTTAATATCTAAGCTTTAGAAATCACTCATGCCAAATGTTATGTAAGTCGAGGTTTGTGCTCATATTTACACAGTTATATTTTATGAGTGATGAGCTTTTGGTGTTACGTAAATGAAAAAGTTAGGTTTCAACTAAGGTTTGCCCACTGAGTTTCTGTGGATGTGGACATCAAAAGGATGCAGACATCAGAAGTTTTCTAATTTGTGGATGCAAACTCTTTTCAAGTCCACCATTGCTCCTCTCACATGGTCTGACATTATCATTAAGAGCATGGACAGTAATCATCATTATCAGAACTTCATGTTCATCACAGTCCTACTTGGAGAAATATATCACACGGACTGCCAAATGTAATGACTGCAAAGTGTAATTGAATTTGATAATATTCATGTTCATCACATTAGACTTTGCCCAGAGAAAGAGGGAATGTGTGTGGAGCCAATCTTTCAATGTCCAAATGAAATTTCTCTAGAAAGGTGGGTCCATATTCACCTTGCTGAAATTTGACAAGTTGAATGGTAATTAGGTCTAAAATAGAATAGAATAGAATAGAATAGGATAGACATATATTTTTATTTGTTGATACTTCAGATTTCCTCCTTCCACACTAATAGTGATTATTAACAAAATAAACATTTTCCTCTATGCTTGGGCTCCACATCCCTGCATAAACTGCATTTTACGTCAACTAGCCTTGTAGACCTGTACTTTCATCTGTGTTGCCATGGCAATGCTACACGACACTTGTGGCAATAAACACATGCTATACTTCCACATAACCAGAAGAACATCAGCTAAAAGCTCCACAAAAGCAGTTTTTAGAAAACAGAACACAACTCAAACAAACACTTAAATCAGCAAATATCATAAACAAGTTAAGTATCTGAGAAGAGCATATCATAAATAATGTCATCAAACAGACCGATGTGTCAAGCATTGCAGCGCTAACCTAACACCAAGCAGATCCAACAGTACAAGTATTACTTCTGTACTGATAAAACTCACTGAACGAACCAAAGAAGAGCCAAAATATGTTATGTTACAAAGTGTCGCTTGTAATTTTGTCTCACCTTTGCTGTTTTTTGATCATAACTTAGTTTTATATGGATGAAGCTTCTGCTATGGGCTAATACATAGTTTTACGTTATATTGAAATGATTCTGAATGGAAACAACTGACCGAAGTGAACACTGCTCAAAACTCATGAAGACATGAAAAACTAAACAAGACAAGATAAGACAAGATCAGATAAGATAAGACTTTATTGATCCCACTATGGGGAAATTTCACAGTTGACAGTAACAAGAACAAAAGTGAAGTGCTAGGAAGACAGAAAATTAGCTGAAAATATACAGTTGTGAAATGTAAAATATAAACTGAAGTGATTACAATACAATACTGTCACATGATAAATTGTGCACACCTAATGAGACATGCATGTTGATGCCTGAAAAAACACCAAACATAGTGCACAGATATATATCATATACTGTATATTACCTGCACACACATCTGACAGACACATATACCAGTATTGTCAAAATCTATGTAGTATAAAACATGTACTCCAATACCTGAAACAGACTCTTTCCAGTTGAGTTTGTAACTTAACTTGTTGTTGCTGCTCAACTTCGTGATACACTAAATCCTCTAGGTTTGCTGTGTCCAGTATTATCTGAAGATCTGCAGTGTCTGCAGTTTGACTGAAACAATGGTTTGTCTGAGGGTTTGTAGTGGTTTGTAGACATTTTTGTGTTCTAGTGTATAGAGAGATATAGTTTAACCCTTTCATGCATAGTGGTCACTCCAGTGGACAGTTATTCTACAGCTGTTCTCTTGTAGATTCATGGGTTTCGTTGTTTTAGTTCCATATCAGCCAACACAGTGGACACTTATGCATCATGTAACTTTGCTGTTCTTGATAAACCTGATCTGCGATAACATGTTTGAGTGTAAATCAATTGTTATAAAACTGTAATTATCATTTTTTTCTTTAACAAAATGTTTTGTTTTGGGTTTTTTTTGTTTGCTTATTATCTCCATGAAATGAGTAATAACTAGTATTAGAGTATGTTTAAATATGAGAAAATATCCGATTAGCAGCATTAAAAGTGTTTATATTTCATAGTTTTCACTGTATATCAGTAAATACATGTTTCGTGGCTTCAAAAATTAAACGCATCATATCCATTTGAGTGGACATTTTTGCAACTCCATGAAAAGTAGGTTCATAAAAAGCTGTCAATCGCATTGGTTTTTTTTCATGTCTGAAGAGGAATAAAAAGGGGGGGGGGGGGAGGATCATAATTAAGGTTCTCGTAATTCATGCATGAAAGGGTTAAAATAAGATTAAGTGGACAGATTACTTTTTCCTTTAAAAATTACCCATTTAAAGGAAGATCTGCATGGAGAAGGGGGATAACAATGGAATAAGTTTGAAAGTCAAGTTGTATATTTTAATGGAGGGAAATTTGCACTAAAAATATCCTGTCAATCAATAGACCTACAAAAGAAGAAAGACAATGGGGATACATAAAGGTCATGAGGGAGGGCTGGCATTGTCAAAATACATAAATAAGTAAGAAAAAAAGATTAGACGTACAGAAGAGGTGGTGCTGGGCCACAGGACTGTAACAGGTGTTAGTAAGTGACAAAGGTAAGAATAGTAGAACTTGGATTATTACACAGCAGTCAGAGGAAGGTACAGCCAATGGGGGGGGTGACTCCAGTGGAGTGCACCTCCAAGAACCTTCTCCTTCTTCTCCTCCTCAGAAACAGAAACAGTATTTTAAAGGTGCCCTGCCACATGTATTTCATTACTTTTGTGGTAATATCTGAAGTTCTACCATGGACTCTAACATTTTGTGGAAAAAACCTCTTGGTTACCAAGTCTCAAGCCATTCTACCGTGGCATAGAAAGCCTGCTGGAAGACTCGGCTCAATTTGCATTAGTTCTCATGAATATTCAACATGTTTATCTGCTTGACTCTGATTGGCTAACAGCTAACCAATGAGAGCCTTGCTTTTCAGTGGACTGCTGCGATGGTGCTGTTCCAGCCTTCAACAGTAACCTTATTGCGAAGCCTCTGCTGAACTCACCAAAGTTGATGAAGTCACTCTCTTCAAAATGTGAGGAACAGAGAGTTAATTTCGATTTTATAGTGTTGTGGCATTGTTCCAAAAATAAACTGAAGCCATTTGATCCTCAACTCTGGGTTCTTGGGCAACATGTGCATTGTTGAAGTTCTGTTCGAGCATAGCGCACAAGAACGTTGACATTCAGCCATCCTTGCTGTATTCGAAAACTGTCACTGAGCGAGACACATTCTGTGGACGTGGTCTCCTACAGAGCTCATAAATAGTAATAAGCTCAGGTAATAATAATAATAATGATAATGGATTAGATTTATATAGTGCTTTTCTATGAACGCATACTCAAAGCACACACAGTGGATCTGTTATTCATTCACTCTTACATTCTCCCTCTGGTGGTGGTAAGCTACATCTGTAGCCACAGCTGCCCTGGGACAGGCTGACGGAAGCGTGGCTGCCAATTTCCGCCTACGGCCCCTCCGACCACCACCAAACATTCACGCACATTCATACACCAGTGTGAGTAGCAGCACTGGTATTCACACATCACATTGACCAGCTTTTCTAATTGACCAGATTTCTGCATTTCTTTCTTTTCAGTGGCAATAGCAGACAAAGGAGGTAAAGGTTAATTTTCACATTCGCAACACAAACGCCTATGTAGGGTGCGATTTGTCAAAAAAAGAGGGGGGCTGTTTTTTGTTGGAGTGTGTGTGTGCGCATGGGGGGGGGCAGCAGGCAGCAGTTACATACGTGGGAGTGTGATCCATAACTAACGCTGGCATGAAACCAAAGTGAAACTTTACATACTTTCAACATCCAACTCCTGGGTTCTAATATTCCTCTGTTATACAGCAGATCTTAAACAAAATTATCACAACTTTTAATTTCTGTATCTACTGGACCCCCTCCACTGCTCTATGCCCCCCCACAAATGCTGGGCCCCATGATTTTGTTACATTTTCCTCCCTCCTCTCTCTAAAGTAGTGACAGTTTTTGTAAATCAGTATTCTCTTAATTTGCCTTCAGGTCTAATATGAGGTGTTCATGTCTGCTGTGGCCCTTTACTGACAGTTCATTCACTCTCAGTGCTTTTGTTTCTTAAACGAAGGAGATTTTTCCAGATGTTCCACCAAGACCATCAAGACATTTTGACAGGCAGATGTTTTGTGAAACATTAGCCCAGTGCAATACCTGCCAACTTACAGGCATCCATTTGCTAAGTAGTGCTTTACATATAACTTATTACTGTTTCTACAACAAAAACTACCTTCTGTTATTAAGTTAGTGAACATTTATCAAAAAGCTAAATTTACTTTTGCGGAAAATTCTTTCGTTAGTTAATTTTCAGAACCAAGAAAAGAACCTGAACTTTATATTTGGAAAGTACTGACTCAAAATAAGTATGGGCCTCAATGGTGCCTCAGTGATATCCAAAAGGATTAAATTTTATATGATTTACCTTCTTTTATGGGTTATTTTTTCAAGAAAGGAGTAGTTTGAGAATGATTTTGTGGAGCATACAGTTGTACTTACTTCCTGGTTCCATGAATAGTTTAAAGAAGTAATATATACAAATGTTATAAAACAGATTTAGTAAAAGAAAATATCGGTTATATTGCAGCATATATTCCCCAGAAATAATACTCAGCCAGTACAGGAAGACTGTATTAAACCAAACTCAGCAGCAGAAAATAAGGTGCCAGTTATTGTAGACGAATTGTAATGCTGGACTGAAAATAAGTTTTGTCCTGAATTGGTTAGGACTGCACTAAAAACCGCTTTTAAAGTCACAGAGGGAAAGTGAAGGTTAAGGGAGGTAAGCCTCTGAGAGCCTGAAAATATCTCTGACCAAAGAAGAACAGAGAAATTAGGTTAAACACTACACTACAGCTGAAAGGATATGTAAATGCGAGGTAATCATCGGCAGATAAAGTGGATTATCAACTTATTAGCCCCCTGAATGCCCCTGTCAAATCATAAAAATATAATCGAGGTAATAATAGCTCTGAATCCAGCAGGCTTCCGTCAGACCTCAGTATCCATCAAGCCCGCGTGTGCCAAAAGCAAATGACCTTGCGTTAAAACACTGCAGAGTTTTCTTAAAAGTCAGATGATTCCAGCGGAGAAGCTCAGACAGCGAGAAAAACAAGTAAAACTCATGTCACAAGGTCTCCTCGTGTATTTTATTGAAGCATTGTTAGCACCGTGGAAGTAAATCTGGAAATGAAAAATTCTGATAATATACTTGTAACTAATTACTGTCCATTCCTCATAGCTGTAAGGGGCCTTGTAACAATATGTTCTAAGAGAGGGCTTCTGTGAGAACAATAAATCATTGCTGGTTTTGCTGCCTAAAGGTACGGCATGAGGCTAGTTTTCTCCTCTTTCACTCATGTGCTGTAGATTATCCAAACACATGCGCAGCTATTCCGGGAGCCCCTGGGAGGTTGAACTCCTAGCTTTGGCTGACCCTTTTGACAGAAGCAAACCAAGACTCTGTTATGTTGAGAACCTTAGAAAAAACACACAATTTTACTCCGTGGCATAGATCAACCTCTTGAATTCTGATAAGATGTTTTTTCTTTTTCTTCTTTTTGACAATTTATTCTAACCAGTTGTGGTTCAGGCTTGTAGGTCCAACACCAAAACACTTCTCCTGAGGTTTGTATTTACTGTTTGTACGGTCAAGCCTTCTCACCCCTGTGGACCCCCTCATCTCTCTTGGGGAGAACTGTCTCAAATGAAGTGTATCTTAAATATCCACTTCCTACTTGGTTACTAGCTGTTTAATTCAAATAAGATGGAAAAAGAATCATTGGTACAGCATCCGAGTGGAAAAAGTTTTAACCCAAATACTTCATCCTGTTGAATGAAATATTTGGAGGTCTCGTTTTCCAGCAATGTACAGTTTAAGGCCTAGTCCACATGAAGACGAAAACAGTCCGTTTATTTTTTCCTTTTAAAGACGTTTTCAACAATGTGCGTCCACACAAAACCAAAAGGCTTGTTTGCAACACAGAAATTCACCAAAAACAGAGAAGACATGCAGAAAAAACTCATCCACAGAAGTCTGCCATAGTTCCTGTTGACAGAGGGGTTAGCGCATGTGGGTTAAGGCGTCATCGTTTCAGAAGAGATGCATATGGGTTGTAATGATGGAAATGCAAGGGTAGCCTTCTGAGATTTATTCACTCTGAGACCCGACAACACTTTTGCAGATATTCCTAAACTCATCTCCATGTGGACGGCCCCGAAATGTCATGAAATGAGACACCCATATCACATAGAGAGAAACTTAAAGTAAGACACTTTTTACTCTGCCACTGATACTCTCCATCCGTAGAAATGTGTAATTTTACAAACTCGAGTGCTGGGGTGCCGCTAGCAATTGTGGGCCCCATGAAAGGTAATATTATGGGGCCTTCATAAAATACAGTATCTGTAAATTTGTCATTTCTGTGTGTGTGTGTGTGTGCGGGGGGGGGGGGGGGTATGTAAGTGGTGTAGGGGTTGGAGGTATATACATGGGGGTGCATTCCATAAGTGGTGTAACTACCGTAAGTGGTGTTAAACCAAAAATGAAACTTAACTTTGGATGTCTGACTCCCAGCTTCTCTGCCTCTCTGTGTCTGGAGCTTACAGGAAATTTTCACAACTTCTTACCCAGTGTTTTTCAACCTTTGGGTTGGGACCCCATGTGGGGTCACATGGAATTCAAATGGGGTCACCTGAAATTCCTAGAAATTGATTAAAAAAAAAAAAAAAAAAAAAAAAAAGACTTACTAATAAAAATATATGGTGAGTTGAGAGAGACTATCCCAATCCATAAAAGACATGATAAACCCTGAAGCCGAAACTGAAGCACAGTGGTTCTGTTTCTCTTTCAAATGTTCATTGTGGTCGGTTTCAGATGCTGCAGCTCTTTTATAATTCATAGTTTGAGTTCTTGTTTATTCGGTATTAATTGTCAGCCATGTAAGTCCAAGCTGGACTGACTGTACATATCCTGACCAAGGAAAATAAAATTCTCACTTTGTGCAGTAATCTACACCTGGTTTTTCTGCCTCCGTCCATAATAATATACATTATATAGACTAAATGTCATCTAAAATTAACGTTTATTTGCAACATAGTTTAGCAAATTGTTATATGATCAAAAATAAATTAATTTTAGCCAAAAAAAAAAAAAAGTCTCTGTGTTGAATGTCTGGGGTCACCAGAAATTTGTGATGTTAAAATGGGGTCATGAGCCAAAAAAAGGTTGGGAACCCATGTTCTAACCTATATCCACTGGGCCACACAAATTTTTCATGTCCCCCCCTTTTTACGGCGTGCCAGCTTAAGTGTACATTTTTGTCAACATCTCTTATAAGATAACTGAGACGTACTTGTTATTCACAGTGAACTGTAACCATGCTATAGAACGAGATGTACCGGCTGGCTGTAAAGGTTTAAAGTATGTCACTTTATTTTCTGTTGTTTGCAGAATAATTTTCCATTAACTTCTTTAATAAAACGTTATTACATTTAAAAAAAAAAAAAAGAAGCCTGGATCAAATTTTATATGATAGTGTTTTCTCTGTCACGTTGGCACAATACATCATCATTTACCAAACTGACTGAGCAAAAAAAAAAAAAAAAGAAGAAAAAATCATATTGCTTTGCAGTTTATTACTGAACAAACACATCACAAATTCACTTCATGGAGTTATATGAAGTCAGAACATCAAATGTTGTAGTCAGATTTCATATAAAAGAAATTGCACTGAACTGCTGTAATCATCCTCAGGGGTAAAACTGGCTTAAATGTAGCTGCTAAAGGTTTGGAGGGAAAAGATAAACATACAATTTACTGTAGCTATCTCGTGTTCTCCTCCCTCTATACAAGAAAAAAAAAAAAAAACGACCTCTGAGCTGCAAAACTGGAAATATCAACCTCAGAGACTAAGAAAAACATCTTTTTATGTGGTGTTTTCTGTTGTAGAGATCTAGTCATTTTCAGTTCCCATCCCCATGTACAAATGTTAAACAAAAACCAGTTCACCCCTGATGCCAGTTCACAAGCCCCGGACGAGTGGCGCAGAGCCGTCCTCATGTCCACGCTCAGACCCACAGACTCCCACTAAGGGTTTGGGGTCGCCACAATGTCAAATCATGAAGTAACCGGGGGCTCTCATGGATATTTTCAGCCCTTTATGGCCACTTGCCATAAGTCTGCACCTTCTGCAGACTTAGCCTGAGGGAATTACCCACAGTTCACAGTGTTGTGATGTTAAATATGGGTTTACCAGAGGAAACCCTGGAAAAAAAAAAAGAAAGAAAACAGCAGGTGCACTGCAATGCTGAAATTTAGGGGAAAAAAACAAAACACCATATTAACAAGGATTTAAGATGGTTCATAAAAGCACATTAAATCAGAGCAATGCAAGGATATAATTACACACCAGTTCATCCACCATTTCTTTTTATTTTTGCTTCATGCTGTTTTTACAAAAGCAAGTAAATTGATTTCATAGAATCCCCGCTACCTAAGACAAGAGCATGGAAAGTGTTAAAATCCAGCAGTGAGCATCTTAAATATCATTAGAGCGCACTAGATGAACAATAACAGAAAAGAAAAAAGTCGCAGAAGTATGTAATGCAGGGGTCTCAAATATGTGGCCCGGGGGCCAAATGTGGCCCGCCAAAGGTTCCAATCCAGCCCGTGGGATGTTTTTGCCAAGTGCAGATATTTCACAGTCTTGAACTGAATTAAGCCAAAAAAAAAAAAAAAAGGAGCTTGAATTAAGGAAAAATCTTGAATTAAGCAAAAAATAATCTTCAGTTAAGTAAAAAAAAAAATCTTGAATGAAGCCAAAAAAAATCTTCAATTAAGCCAAAAACAATCTTCAATTAAGTAAAAAAAAGTCTTGAATTAAGCAAAAAAAAATCTTCAATTAAGTAAAAAAAAAAATCTTGCTTTAAGCCTAAAAAAAAAACTTCAATTAAGTAAAAAAAAAAAATTGAATTAAGCCAAAAAAAAATCTTCAATTAAGTAAAAAAAAATCTTGAATCAAGCCAAAAAAAAAAAATCTCAAATTTAGCAAAAAATTTTGAATTAAATATTTTTCAAATTTTCAAATTTCTTTTTTTTTCTTTGTTTTAGTGCAAAAAATAACATGAAATTCTGAAAATATTTACATTTACAAACTATCCTGTAACAGTAAAATGTGAATAACCTGAACAAATATGAACAACATGAAATCTCTAAAGAAAATTAAGCATGATTTTAACTATTTTCTGCCTGTTACTAAGTGTTAAGTGTCTTTGTAGAGCCGATCCATAATGCACATGTAGAAATGATAAGTTGAAGCAGAATATTGTTAAAATTGCACTTAAGAAATGTCAGTTTTTTCAGGTCATTCACATCTTTTTTGTTTGAATAGTTTATAAAAGTAAGTATTTTCAGAATTTAATGGTGTTTTTTTGCACTAAAACAAAGACAAAAATTTGGACTTGTCATTATTTATAGGTTATTATGTTATTATTTTACTGGTCTGGCCCACTGGACTAAATGTGGCCCCTGAACTAAAATAAGTTTGAGACCCCTGATGTAATGTGTTTGTGTCATCAACATAACATCATATGATACTATGTAAAAGTTATGTCACAAACCTTAATATGACATTTGGAGCACTTGCAGCCTCTTATGTTTTGCAAAACTGATATTTTTTCCAGTACATTTGGGCATCTTGTCCATGTGTAAATAGTGTTTTAGGAGACAAAAACTGAGATTATTAAAAATATGAAGTTTTATGTGGTGTAACACTCCATTTTGTGCATATCTGTTTTTACTTTGAGCAATGAAACTGTGCCTGAAACATCAAATCCAGGTGTATAAGTCTGATGTAGATCGATGCCAGCACAGCAACAACTTCAACCAACACTTAATGTAACTAAAGTTTATAACTAAAGTTTGAACTTGTTGTTGCTCACATTCATGACAGATTAAAGCCTCTGTCTGATGTGTCCAGTGTTATTTATCCACAGTTTGACGTTCAGTAGAAACAATGGTTTGTCTGAGCGTTTTTGTGGTGTTGCGTGAATAAAGATAAGAGATATTTTGTTAGATGAAGTGTGTTTGGAGTTTTTTTTTGTTCTCCAGAATGATAATGGACTGAGTCAGACCTATCTGTTGCGCTGCCACGGTGTTAATGATTTGTTGAGATAGTCTGGTCTGGCCATGGGAGGCTACAATTAAAGGTAGGGTAGGACATGTTTTCCTGGAGCATTTTTTACTATATTGCTTAAAATCCTCTTCACACCCCGATTACAAGCAGTTAATTAAATGCTCTAACACAAAAACAAAAACATTTAGTCACCTGTGGAACGGACAGGACTGAAAAAACACCACTGAATCAATTTAACCGGCCCATCGAAATGATTGAATGGTGACATGTCTATCAAACTCAACTGCCATTTGTCCCTCCCCCCTCTGTGAGTACAATCTGGTACTCCGGAGGCGTGGCTTCGGGGGGGTGTCTGAAGAAAGGGGTTTGGACTTTTGAATTCTGTTTTTAGCTTACCAGCCGACAGGTCGTAAGCTATTGTCGTCATGCGGCGTCCGGTGGCGTCTGTCGTCCGTTACAAAAATTTCAATCGTCTTTTTCTCCGAAACTACAATTCCGATTGACTTCAAACTTGGTATACCGCTTCTTTATGATGATGTCAACAAAAGTTAGTGAAATTATTTGGATCCGGATCTGATTCTGGATTTGGTGCGACTTTGAAAAGTTTCCCCATTATAAGAGATAGGAAGTGGATTGATGCAATAACTCAGTAAATATAAATTATATCCAGTGTAAATTTCTACAGTCCAGCCCTGATGGGGAGATGACCAAAACATAATGTCCACATGCTGATAAGGATCTTCTTCTGGATCCGGGAACTTACGGAAAATTTAACATGGGCTCTTATGGGGAAAAACTTTCAATCGTCTTCTTCTCCGAAACTCCAGTTCTGATTGACTTCAAACTTGGTATACAGCTTCTGTATGATGATGTCAACACAAGGTATTGAAATTATTTCGATCCGTATCTGAGTCTGGATTTGGTGCGACTTTGAAAAATGTACCCTTTATAAGAGATAGGAAGTGGATTGATCCAATAAATCAGTATCAATGATATCAGCTTGGAATTTAATTTTTTTACAGATCTGATTGGAATATGACCAAAACATGGGCTATTTCTGTAATATAATAAATACACATAACTGGGTGAGAATAAATGGCATCTGGATACATTTCCCAAAGCTTTTAATTTGGCCGGTAAGCTACAGGGCCATTGGTCCTATTTTTTTAAAAATGTAGCTTGCTCGAACCCTTTTTCCAGGATCTCTAACCCTACCTTTAAGGCAGGGGTGTCCCATCCTGGTCCTCGAGCGCTACCATCCTACATGTTTTAGGTGTTTCCCTCTTCCAACACACCTGATTCAAATGATAGGCTGATCGTCCAGCTCTGCAGAAGCCTGATGACAACCGTCAGGTGTGCTGGAAGAGGGAAACATCTAAAACATTTAGGATAGTAGCTCTCGAGGACCAGGATTGGACACCCCTGCTTTAAGGTCTCTGGGTTTAGCTGACTGAGCAAAACTGAAGCCTAAGTTATCATATCACTGGTTACCATGACTGGTTCAGTTCCTGTGTGTGGTCCATGTTTACCTGAACCCCAGATGCTGCATATCCTTGATTACTCCCCTGCTGCTTCTGGTTGCTCCACCATTTTTAATGCAGCTTCTCCAGTCAGTATTTTTTTCAGTTGATACACTTTTCCTTTTAATCTAATGAGCACATCTGATTACAGAGTAGTTCTCTTCCCCGTGCCTGTGCATGGTTTGCCTCATTACCCTGGTCCTGGTGGTTTACTGCCATAATCTCACCAGTCCCCTCAGCTACCTGCTAGTCTCCTCCTGCAGTTTACCACCGGTCGCTGCCTGAGCTTACTCATTCAGATGCCTGTGGTTTTTCTCAGCTGTGTCCATTCCTTTAAGTCTTAAGCCTATCCCCCCTGCTGTCTGCCAGCCGCCTCCTGTTTAGCTCCACTTGCTCACTTTCACTAAACTGGCACCGTCTCTGCAACGTGGTGTGTGTGTTTTATGGCTATACCAAAGACAGTATTTCATTACCTAAGGTGACCCACTGGAAAATGGGTATTTTAAATCATTTTAATGATATACAAAAGAATAGGTTATATATTTTAATGTGCTATTTCCTTTATGTAGTTTGCAAACTAAACTTATATTAATCATAACTGCTCTCATAATGGCTTATTGTAAAAATGACATTGATAAATTAAAGGAAAATGTTAATAACTCATTAAATTTTAATGTGTCACGATAGTCTAAGTCCCTGTCCCAAGAAAAAAGGGGTCAGGCAGCATTAAGGACTGAAACAAAGGTCAAAAACCTTGGCTTGAACATGAAGCCAATGACAAAGTTTCTTAAAGTTATAATGCAACTGATGGTCACATGGGAATGGCTCCAAAGCCCTGGCTCCCATTGAGTGACACTGAAATTCTCTGTATTTCAATTGTTCATATATTTTAGGGTCCTTACAAAAAACAGGTGTGTTTTTTATGTTTTCATTTCAATGATTGCAGCTTACAGGATTTCAGTCCCAAAAAAGAATGTGTAAGTATGATATGTGTAAATACATTATGTTACACCAATGTTATACATTATGTTGGGCGAGGCGTCTTTGGCACAAATGACTGCATCAGTGTGGTGGGTGCAGAGGCGATCAGCCCATGGTGCTGCTCAGGTCTTATGGAAGCCCAGGTTGCTTTGATAGTTGATCTGTAGTCTTGGGTCAGCTGTCTCTCATCTTCCTCCTGATAGATTCTCTGCGGGGGTTCAGGTCAGATGGGGCGGCTGGCCAATCATGCACAGTAATACCATGGTCAGTTAACCAGTTCCAAGTGGTTTTGGCACTGTGGGCTGGTGCCAAGGCCTGCTGGAACAGGAAATCATGAAGCTTGTCACCAGATGGAAGCATGAAACGATCTAAAATCTTCTGTCAGACGACTGCGTTGACCTTGGACTGGAGAAATGGTACTTGTAGTCCATTTCCTGGACACTCGTCTGTGTAATGGCTCTTCTTCTTGTTGTTCTTCTGTAATTCTGCCAGAGTCTGTGTCTCGAAGTGTCTTGTTGTTCCTCATGGTCAATATTAAATCAGGAAATGGAGGCTCCCTAAGCATCTCTCTGAGTTCCCAAACCCTGTATGGTGGTAAGCAGCTGCGGTCTGTTTGTATGTGACGCAGTCCACACACATTCCCTTCTTTTACCGTCTCAGTTGAACCACTTTTCTATTACACTATTCTGAAAGAAAATAATGTCAACTCTTTTCACTGGTCATGGCTCTTGATGGACTAACTCCAGTCTCACTTTAGTTTTTATCAGGATCCTCCAAGTTCTGGAATTAGCTTTTCTATCTTCCATCTTCTCGTGGCTGTGGTCATTCCTGTTGCTTGTACACCTTTTTTTTAATTTGCCTTTTTTTTTTTAACTTCCACTCAGCCCTGTTAAATCAACATTCCTCCCTGTGATCATGGTAGTGTGCACTGAACCTGCCTTAGACAATCATAGTACTTACAATGAATAAATAGTGATTTAATCAAACTTGAAAAATGATATTCAATTAATATTCTGATACGTATTTTGTATTTTTCTGTGCTGTAGGCTGTAATTCTAAACATTACAACTTATGAGTTGTGAATATACAGGTTTTCATGTTTTGAATAAAGTCACAAACAATGTTGAACTTTTTTCACAATATTCACACCAGTATTTTCCAGGTGTCATTCAACTCTCATACATTATATTTAGACCCTGTAATAAGTGATCTCGTGGTCCATGTTTATTTTTCCTCTGTGAATCACAGGAAATATTAAACAGGATATGGTAAATAGTCAACTTTCATGTCTACTGTGTCAGATTTTGATTGACAGGTCTGTACGACAGCTTGCTCTCTTGCTGAGTCAGGAGATTCAGTTTATGTTATAAAACACATTATTATTCCTGACAGACAGCTCAGCTGTAGATGTGGTTCATAGGGTCCATTAACAAGACTTTTTGACACAATGCTTAATGAAGTTTTACTGAGTAAGTAAACCTGCGCTTAGCAGTAGCTAACCTCTGCCCCTCATGCTCCTTTAGTTCAGCCCCTTTTTTCCAATTATGGTCATTTCAGGCTCCAGAAAGTCAACATGGTGATGACTAAATCACAAACAACTGGCTCCAAATTGTCAGTTTAGAAAAGAATCAGTAATGTCGAGATTCTGACAGTATACTACTGCCATGACCTGGCCTGAAGGTTGTAACAAATAAGAGGGAAACGTGAGTTACAGGCCAACAAAAAAAATAAAATTAAATTAAAAAAAAAAAAAAAAAAAAAAAAAAAAAAAATATATATATATATATATATATATATATATATATATATATATATATATATATATATATATATATAAAAGCTTCAAAGAGCTAAATATATGTATGCAGACAACAGATGGTCTTTGGATGTGACAATGAAATCATGTGTGAGGTGCTGGGTGTATTGATGCATGAATAGACTAATACTTCGTATGTTGGATGTGGAAAGAAAGATAAGACACTGCACCAGGAAGTGAGAGCTTCCTTATTCTGGGATGGAGGCGGGGCTTGTATAGCTGCAGAACCACGGCACAGCTGACTCTGATCTTCAGGGATGGTTGGCTCCACCTACAAGGCCACATCAAAGCAATTAATAGATGGATGTCCATCACAGCTACTGTTTAGTCGCTTTATGAAGATGGCTCTGACCACTTACATAGCCATTTTATTCTAAATTTCATATTTTCTGGATCCAAAATGTAAACTATTGGATTGTACTAATTATGTCCAGTTAAACTTTTATGTATTTCGTCTGATAAGTGAATAAAAAATGAACCACCATATTGTATGTACATTAATTGGAAAATCTCTTTTTTCAAAAGATATATTTTTAAAGCATTTTAAAAATGGGCTTGACGGAAAGCCATTCTACCATAGTGCTTATACTACAAAACGTTTACCTTGTTTTCAGGAAATCCCAGAGCAAAACCAGTCACTTTTTCCTTCCAACCTGTCTTCTCTCAGCTTTCAGTGTAAACTGATCTTTAACAGAATTAATTTAGTTGAACCATTTGTGATTTGTTCAATAGTTTCTGTTCAGAGTGGTGTTTGAAACCAGTTTACCGATGAACAGAACATACCATCACTGAGTTTCACCTTTGCAACTGTCACATAATAGTGTAATCTGTCCAGAGGTGGGGAAAGTAATATGGCCACATATCTCAGGAGGTTTCCAAATACTGTTCCTCTGAAATCCCAGAATTGGACTGATTTCATGGCGCGTCACCCCAGATATGCCAATGGAGCGTGAAATTGAGTCACTCAATGTGAAAAAAGAGAAGAAAAAAAATCTTTTCTCTTTCCATTTCTCTGCAGAGAAGAGCAGTGATGTTTTTGCCAGTGTGCTGGCACTGCTTTGGTCTTTCATTTCCAAAGCAACCAACTGAAACAGACCTGTACATTCTAGACAAAAACAGCCATTTCACACACAAGAAAGTAGATGACATTTTGCAACTAATCAGGAGCTACATGGGAGTGAGAAGTGTTGTTTCTCAGGAAGCATACAAAAAAAGATATCTCACTCTGATATTTTAATAACAGAATCAGTGTTGCTGCAACAGGTGTGAATTTCTTTTGGGTCTAAATAATATGTTGCAATGATGAACCAGATGTCATAATTTCCCTAAAAGTATCACAGTCACATGTAGCAGATTGCATGATGCTAGTGGATTTAACTGTAACCTGTTTTATCCCCTCTCTGTGTTAATGCTCTCCATAGCTGAACCCTGTACATGTGTGATTGTGTCCCTTAAATCCCACTCAAAGAGGAGTGGAACTCAAGGGACTGACTCACTCATATCCACCTGAAGTTTTACAACACTGATGCCATTTTGATAGAGGTTTAGATGAAACAGTTAAGTCAGAAAGTTTGAAGGTGAGTAGTTTTGCACAATTTTTTATCGAACTTATTTGGAATATAACTCAAACAAAACATGTAGCTCTTTAGATGGTGGAGAGTAAAAAAAAAAAAAGTCTGGCTCTAAGGACTATCGCATCTAAACATCCATTGTCTCTGCCTCAGAGAAAACAGATGGTGTTGAGACTTAAAGCTGGAGAAGAGATGGCACAAAAGCAGGATGCACAAAGACAAATACATTAGTGAAAATGCAAAGAAGTGCTCCACTAATAATTGTCTTGTGAACACTTTTTAGTACATTTTAAAGAGAGATGTGATTTCAGATCATAAAACACTGATTAAAATAAACAAAGAGAGTGAGGTAACCAGCAAGGACTCAGAAAAAAGAAGGAAAATAAAATAAGGAGCAATTTGTGTTGGTGCAGTGTCCTTTAAGGAGCACATTGTCTTGGGTCAGTCCTTGGTCACACTTGACACATTAATTTGTTTTGCACAGCGGTCATTGGGTTTAATGATCAAAAGAGCTAATCACTGTGCTCTGCGGCTTTCAATTATATTTCCACAATCCCAAATTTGCAACAATACAATTAAAGAAATAGTAGGGTTTTGGGCAAATGTACAAATTAGTGGCTTAAAATAGTTGAAATGCATAAAAATATTGAGTATTATTTAAAAAAGGCAGTTCTTGGCCTTGGATAGGATAGAAACATTGCTCTAACGCACACTGTATGTTATCTAAAAGGAAAAAAAGGCAGGTCCTATATATCCAATGAATATTATTTGTTGATCTAAACATGCTGCAGAATCAGTAATGAAAACAAGACACCCCTACCCTTTAATATCCTATCTGCCACACTGAACAATTCCACTGCAGGGATACAAACAAAGACATATATGTGTTATAAATCAAATCCTTGACACGTAAAACATCAGCACAAGATTTGTATTCATGTTTCTATCACCAGTTGGTCTGAAGTTGGCGGAATGGATTAATGGAGTATGAGCAGGTCCTATATGAAAAAGTGTTGTCATTCCCATTCATCTTTCACTATTTCATATAGTGAAAATTTTATGTATTCTAGATCCAAAAACTTTCAAGCATTTTATTTTTCATTTTCGTTGTGGTAATTACAACCAATATCACTAAACAGCTAAAATATTGGAATAATAATTCATTTTGAATGCAAGTAAATCACTATTTATCAGAGTTGTGGTCTTAAGATGTATTATAAGTCTTGAATTTACAAATCTGCATTTAATAGCTTAAAAATGTCTTTAAAAGGTATTAAATTTGATATTGTAGGTCTTAAGTTATGTTGCCATAAACTTGTTCGATGTGTTGTGTTTAAATGTGTCCAAGCTGCAACAAAAGTAACATTAGTCGACGCAGTTCCACCCATTCCAACCCGACAATTTATATTGAAATTAGGAACCAGTTATCGCTAACTTTGCAGCCTTCAGTGAGAAATGACTCATAATAGTGGGAATCCAGGTATTGGAATACATAAATACATTTTCCTAAAATATAGGAGTCATACATTTTTGCCAGTATGAAATAAGCGAGTGAAATAATCTGTGAAATGGGCATTAAATTCTGTTCTAAGTAGTCTTAAAAAGGTCTTAAATGTAATTTGTTGAAACCTGTAGGAACCCTGTTTATGCAGCATAAATACCACAAATCATGGGGACACTACATGGGTTCTCTGGCTTCCACCAACCATCCAAAGGCAAGCACCGTTATAGGTTGGTCACACTAATTTGCCTGTAGGTAGACAGATGGTTATTGGTCACTTGTGATGAACTGGCGACATGTCCAGGGTGTACCCCACCTTCAATTGATGGTAGCTGGGAAAGGCTTTCGCACCTCTAGGCCCTCCCAAGGGCTAAAAGAAAGGAAGGAAGGAAGGATCTTTTTTCAGAGGGGAAACAGTGGTCCCAAGTCTTGTCTTCACACTGTTACGGCCCCTGGGGTCCTCTTGGGGGAGCTACAGGGGTTGGACAAAATAATGGAAACACCTTAAAAAATCAACAAAATATAATTTAATATGGTGTAGGTCCGCCTTTTGCGGCAATTACAGCCTCAATTCTCTGAGGTTTCATACAACTTGTGAATTGTTTCCAAAGGAATTTTAAACCATTCTTCAGTTAGAATACCCTCCAACTCTTTTAGAGACGATGGTGGTGGAAATCGACGTCTTACTTGAATCTCTAAAACTGACCATAAATGCTCAATAATGTTGAGGTCTGGGGACTGTGCCGGCCATACGAGATGCTCAACTTCATTAGAATGTTCCTCATGCCATTCTTTAACAATTCTAGCTGTATGGATTGGGGCATTATCATCTTGAGGTGAAGGTGTTTCCATTATTTTGTCCAATCCCTGTATGTCTTCCAGCTCTTGTCTTCTAACAGGCACCTGATGGGGAGATCAGGAACACCTGTGGCACCCAGAGTTCCTGCCCTTAACTAGTCCGCCTGTAGTTTTCACTCTCTTTCTCTCTGCTTGCTGCCCTCACAGGTCCTTGGTTCTCCAGTCGCTGGTTTGGTTATGTTTATGCATTTGGCAGACGCTTTTTTCCAAAGCGACTTACAGGGGAAAACCAATCAAATCACTCAATCAATCAAATTTTATTTATATAGCACCAGGTCACAACAAAAAAGTTATCTCTTGACACTTTATATATAGAGTTGGTCAAAACCAGACTATAAGCCAATTTACAGAAACCCAACAGAATCCTCCAGAGCAAACACTTGTGACTGGTGACAGTGGCGAGGAAAAACTTCCCTTTAACAGCAGAAACCTCGAGCAGACCCAGACTCCTGGAGGACGGTCGTCTGCCTTGACCAGTTAGGGTTAAAGAGAGAGAGTAAAGAAAGAGAAAAAGAGAGAGCGATAGAGACTGGGGGAGAGGGGGAGAAGGGGGAGACACATGGAGGCAGTTGAGGATAAGTGAGTGATGATGATGAAGGCAGGAGAGAGGCAGGACCACTGCAGCAGGTCCAGAGATAATCCTAGGAAAGTCTGTGATAATCCTGGTTATGTTACTTTAATGTTTTGTTCTGTTCTGCACTTTTCAACACTCACATCAACACGTTCACCCATGCACACCTACACTACTGACATTACTGATGACTCATTTACATCCTGTAATATACTTTAGTTTGTCTTTTCCTAATTTGGCCTAATTTGGTTGTTTGGTTTAATTCGGCTTAATTTGATTTAATAAAGTATTCTTGTGTTAAACTTCATTTATGGCGTGTTCCCCTTCTTTGTTGTGGCCTCTGAGCCAGGTCATAACAACACCAAAAGTAAATTTTGCATTTCATTTGCAAATCAAGGTCCCAGAGTCTGAAGATAGAGAGGACAGGCACAGAATCCAAGTAGCTTCTAGTTTAGAGTGAAGTTTCCACATTCAGTGATGATTTGTGGTGCATGTCATCTGTTGGTGTTGGTCCACTGTGTTTTTATCAAGTCCACGGTCAATGCAGCCGTCTAACAGGAGATTTTAGAGCGCTGGTGTAGTCAAGAGGAAGATGGAAGATGCCAGACCCAAGACTGCAGATGAGCTGAAGGCTCTTATTAAAGTAATCTGAGCTTCCATAACACCTCCAAGTCACACTGCATTGATGCAGTAATCTGTGTAAAACAAGCCTCAAGCAAGTATTGAGTGCAAAAATGAACTTACTTTTCAGAAGTTCAATAATTCAGTATTTTAAATTCTTTTTTGTTTGATCTTATGAAATATTCTAATATTTTCTGATATTTTTTTTATTTTGGATTGCAATGAGCAGTAAGCTACAGTCATCCAAATTAATCCAAAAGAGGCTTGATGAACATCACTTTGTGTGTAATGAATCAAAAATACAGTCAGGTCCATAAGTATTTGGACAGTAACACAAATTGTGTTATTTTGCCTCCACAATAGGTGAAGAAGTCAAATGTACAGGTTGAGGCCTTCTTACAATGTGAAGCCAGGAGTTTGGAATGCATCCACATGAATCTGTCTTCAGAAATTATCTCCAAATATTCTAACATGCAGGAAATGTATATCACATGACCATGGGACTGACGATGCAAAAAGAGTTCAAGTAATAGAAGATCTGTGAATGTAGACAGCAGAAAAAAAGCAGAATCTAACAGCAAAACAGCTGCAGACTGAGACAACAAAAACAGCATAGCCAGTAATTCACTATCTATTGAATTGACAGTGGTTGTGTTCTTATGGAAAAAAAAAGACATGGAGTTTCTTAAGCCCATCGAATTACAGATGGATAATAATACGGATAAACCCAGTCAAGCAGCTAATGTGGGAGTCTGTGTCATAGCAACTGAATATCTCTGTGTTTTGTACATTACAACACAACTCATATTATTTATTATTTTCAAACATATTATATCATATTATTTTCAATCATGTGAACTTAACCACTGAAATTCCTGAAAATCCTTCCATTGTCACCAGACTTGTAACAGCCCCACGTATCGATGCAGTTTCTGTGTTATCTATCATCTGTATTGTCATAATCAATCATGTGATGGGTTGCACTTAGGTCAAGCAATAATAACGCCAGGCATTCAAAACAATCTGCATTTATCGACTCCAACCTTGACATGTGCAGTTTCTTCACAGATGGTGCTCTTTGGAAATAACATTTACCGTAATATCGGAAATTAATCTCTGAAAAATATCTTAGTTTGGGAGAAAATATTTTTCTAAAGAACAAGTTAGACCAGATTGTCTTCATCAAATACACCATACCGTTGAGAGCTGTTTAATATGGTAATTGAAGGTCAAGGGTCTTCAGCTTTAATAAACACTTTTTCTGACCAGCTCTAAAACCAGGGTGTTTAATTTTTTATTTTTTATTTTTTGTCCCTTCTCATTCCTGCTTCCATCAGAACGAATTAGTCATACCATCTGTAAGTGACATAACATTAGAGGGGGTGAGGTTGTACATTTGTCAGCTAGATGTACTTGAAAATAAAATGTTGTATTTAAAACTTTCACAAATCACAAATGTCACCCTACAGGTGGTGCGAGAAGAAAACTCAAAAGATCACCAAAAGTCATTACGACTCATTTTCATAAATATCTGTACCAAAATGTACCATATCATTCCGCATGATCATCATATACTATAGAGCAGTGGTTCCCGACCTTTTTTGGCTCGTGACCCCATTCTAACATCACAAATTTCTGGCGACCCCAGACATTCAAAACAGAGACTTTTTATTTATTTTTTGCTAAAATTCATTTGTTTTTGATCAAGTAATAGTTTGCTGTGCTATGTTGCAAATAAACGTTAATTTTAGATGACATTTAGTGTATATAATGTATATTATTATGGACGGAGGCAGAAAAACCAGGTGTAGATTACTGCACAAAGTGAGAATTTTATTTTCCTTGGTCAGGATATGTACAGTCAGTCCAGCTTGGATTTACAAGGCTGACAATTAATACTGAACAAACAAGAACTCAAACTATGAATTATGAAAGAGCTGCAGCATCTGAAATTGACCACAATGAACATTTGACAGATAAACAATACCACAGTACTTCAGTTTCAGCTTCAGAGTTTGTCGTTTCTTTTATGTATTGGGATTTTCTCTCTCAACTCACTATATAATTTTTATTAATAAGTTGTTGTTGTTTTTTTAATCAATTACTAGAAATTTCAGGCGACCCCATTTGAATTCCAGGCGACCCCACATTGGGTCCCGTCCCCAAGGTTGAAAAACACTGCTGTAGAGTATGGATGAACGTGGATGACTGGTCAACCGTAGAATTATACTCGTAGCTTCCATATCGTCTGTTTTGACTTGTGGCAGCAGTCTTTTCCATTTATTTGACTTTGAAATCACACAGTTTGTGATTTGGAGACTGTCGTGCAGCACAAAAAGTCTTTCTGTGTGTGACAGCAGGAGAGTCAGGCCTCATTGACGACAAAGGCAGATCAGCGAGGGCGGATGACACTGTTCTGAAGAAGGACAATAGGGTGTCATTTGGCTGCTTTGAAGGGCATCGAGGAGCCTTTGTCGTTACAAAGTACCCCTGGATCTGCATTCATAGCCGCTGCCATCTTTCACCTGACACAGCCCTGTCATCTTCACAGTCCAATTTGTGTGCAGTCCCAGCAGTGGTGTCCTTGGTGCTGACAAGAGCTAGGGAGGATAGACTTTGGTGACCAAGCTGGGGCAGGGATGGGCAGCACTTGATCAGTGTGCCATTAGACAAAAGTGATCCTTGACTGCTTTCATTTTCCCAGCACAGAAAGAGTTCATAAGGAGTCCTGTTGCTACTGCTTCTCTATATTCTCAAACAACTTCAGTTTGCAGAGATACTGACTTAAGCCTTAGTTGCACAGTACTAGCACCACCTGTGGACTTTTGGTAATTTGTAATAATTGTGAAGGCCGTCAGTGGTCATAATCCCCTGCCAGGTTGTAACGTAAAAAAAAATTCCACCGCAAATTACCTACCCTATTTCAGCAAACCCAGAGGTCCTATGATGATATTAGTCTAGTGTGGATGGAATCTCTGTGATTTGAAGTCATTTCTTATTTCCTTGGCACATTTATTTCTGTTCCAGAACAGTGAAAGCTGCATTGGTCATTATAAATGAACGTTTTAAAGGTGTTTTGGGTGCAAAGTAATGAGGCTCATTTTGCAATATCCCTATTCACTGAAAGAACAAACTTAAATCCTAAAGATGATTAGTTAATGATATCTGTAAATCTGCATAAAAGACACACTTTACTTATCCTGTCTGGAGGAACCATTTGAAAGATGGGGGCGTTCATTTCTAAATCAGCAAGGTTTCCAGGTTGTACAATGAGTCTGTCCTCCTATTGAAAACATGTTTATAGGTTGTTTGAATAGCTGTCTTACTATGACCCATAGCTTATGTACAGTTTTTACCTTTGGCCCTCGCCACAGGGTATTGTCATGTTTGTTGTCCATCCGTAGTCTAATGCAGCTTGGCTTGGCTTGGCTCAACTCGGTATTCCTGGAGACCATTTCCATTACAGGATACTACTGACTACCGACTTTACAGTACCTGGACGTCATTGTGATTCGGCGTGTTATTTCCGTGTCGTCTGTTCAGACAGTTGCTGATAAACTCGTTCGTTGCATGTGGTCTCATCTGAATTTTTACGTCAGCTACCAAAGACTGAATCTCCTCGACCGACCATGGTGTAGTTTTGGGCTGTTATCATGTGGATTAATGTACCACTATATTTACTGTCAACTTCCGCATCTGTTTTTTGTGAAACGGCGGGTCACAGAGAAAACTGTCTGACCAATCAGTGGTCTACAGTGTTATACATCATGGTTTAGTATTGCTTGGAACCTCAGCGGAGGTGATACCAAAAAACTAGTACCGGGTACCAGATTCCAGGTCCTTCTTCGTAATGGAAATGCAAAAAGGCCGAGTCGAGTCGAGCCGGTACCACGCAGATGATAAGGTGAGGGGAGCTCACTTTCACAGGTCCGTTGTGTTACTTGTAGAATTATGATTTGAGGTCCAGATTGAGGATGGATTGAAGTCCGTGAGTGGGGGGGGGCATCCGGCACATTGTTTTCGGGGAGCAGCAGGTACTCAATGATAAGGTGAGGGGAACTCACTTTCACCTTCTCATACTTTATCTACAGAGCTGTATAACCCACCACGTCCTCCACATACAGGTCCGTCGCATTACTTGTAGAAGTACCCCCCCCTCCTCCCATCCCACAATTTTTTTTCAGGCATGGGAGGGCACCAGGGGGCTGTTGATGCCATTAGTGGGGCTTGGTTCAAAAAAGGTTGAGAAATCCTTGCATGGACTGAAGGCCAAGGGTTTCCAAGTGTGGCCACGTTATGTTTAACAACATCCAGTGGTCATATCCCAAATCATCATGTGGAGTGGAGCAATGTGGATGGCAAAAACACAGACATTAAGTTTTTATTGAGAAGAAGAGAAGGATCAGAGGGTTAACAAAACTATAAACTGTAACACATAAGGATGCTGTGCATCTCCTGTTCGTAAATGTCACTTTTAAAGGGGCACTATGTGGTATTTTTTACTTATAAATATAAGAAAAAATCAAAAATCAACATTAGTGTTGAGAATTAAGAGCTGTGAAGTTATGCCAAAGATACCAGTGTATTGAATTGTTGAGATATGAACTGGATTTATTCATACCTGAGGTCCATTGGATTTATGTGACCACTAGAGGGAGTAGTGAGTGACTGTGTGAGTTCCATTAGCATTGAAAACTAATGCCACAGGACCTCAGTTCAAAGCATCAAGGTGGGATGAGAACTGCTTAGAAACAACTTTTAGAATGAAACAAAGTGATAAAAGCCTGAAGCACCTCTGCTGTTTTCACCACAGGACACAGCTGTAAATGAAGAGAATGGAGTTGAAATTGCATGGTGATGAAATCACAGTGCATCTTCTACGCAGGTAGTTTGATTATGAAGGCATTAAGTTCACTGTTTGTTGAGCAGAGAGGAGGGGTGACATTTGAACAGTGTTTGTTACAAATAAGATTTACATATTATACCTTTAAAATTAATATTTTTTTTCCTACTATGGGCCTAACCTCCCATCCCTAACTCTAATCTGATCGTCACAAAGTTAGCCCAGTTATGGATTTAAGGTAGTTTACACCCCTTGTTCTAACCCTAATTTGTGGGAATTTGGAGGAACACTAATAGAATGCTGCTATCAGATGGTTTCAAAGTCATATTTGTTGGTATTGATAACAGTAGTTATAGATTACACAACTTAAACAATATTAATTATACATGAAGTAACCAACGTTCTTTCAAATCCATATTTCCTCACATCAGTGTTGGAGGTGGAATTTCTTCCTTTACGTGAATGCAAACACTGCACCATGAGGATCCTGCAAGATATGCATGGCATCTATAAATGCCAGCCTTAACAATAAACAAATAACGTAATTATGTTTAAATATATATTAAAACAGGAAAGAATAGGCACATAGTAATAACCTCACAAACAGCCTGTTTTGATTGTTGCAACAGTTTGTCATCATCGCCTAGTAAACATTAAAATGTTTGCTCTGGAGCTAGAGCATAATCAGACTGCCAACATCACAAATGGTTTCACATCATATCATGTTGTGTGCGAAGAAAGCTCCTTAACATTGTGGGAGTATGGTAACACTGCTCTGTCTGCCACCAAACCTCCCTGCAATAACACATCCTATCTCTCAACTCACCGTGGTGACCCTTGGAAAAGACACACACAGATGGTCACACCAGACAACTTGGCACCTTCTGGTGGAAAAGGAGAAAAAAATAATAATAAAAAAAAAGGAAATAAATGAACATTTCATTACTGTGTCATTTGGCCATGGGTTGATGATTAGAAAGATAAATGTCCCTGTGACTTGTTTATGTTTTATGGTCCATGGATAGTTTAGTTCAGGGGTGTTGATTATTGGCAAAACAACATGCAATTTCTTTATTAGCATCTGCTAGAGCTAAGATGATTTCCTGTGACTCATTGAACAATGGCAGCCATGGTTCATTGATAATCTCCTGATATTAACATAATGTAGCGACTTTTGTTCGCTTAGCGTTATGGCAACAGACTGTTACCCATAAGTCATCTGATTTATATGATTAATGCTACCACCATGTTGTATCAATGTCATTCCAAATAGCTCTGAAAATGTGCCCTTCACATCAAATCAGAAGTCATTACCATGCTGTCAAAAACAAATTTTGCATTTTCAACACATGCATTATGTGTGTGCACCTTTGACAATATTAACAGCTTGGGTTGACAGATAGTGGTGCAAATGGAACATTTAGGCGGACGTAAGTGGAAAGCACTTGTCCGTGAACCTTCCTCTTTTACCACTGTATTAACTTGACTTGGGACATTATACACAGTCTGGCACTGTTTCATAATAACTATACCGTATAGAGTTGAGATCTAGTGACAAGGTTGAACATAATGAGTTTCGCCTTCTGGATTTATTATAGCTGACATGAGTTTCTTCTCTGGGTGGACACAGTTTGGTGACCTCCAGTTATAAATCCACTTTAAACCTCTGAAAGCACTGCACATACATTTTCAGCATGGAAGTTTTGTCTTATTCGTAGACCTTAACAAATAATTGGACACTAAAAAAGGCCAGTGAAACATTCTCTACTCGCAATATAGATTCTTGTAAGGACTTGTCTTGGCTCTCTCCTGAATCTTCTTAACATGAAGTCTTGATGGATAATTGCCATGTGTTTGTAGCTGCTACGTCTTTCACTCCATTTTACATTGATTACTGGAATTTGTTGTAATGAGGTAATTTCTCTCTGTCCCTTAAAAGAGTGTATTGATTTTTATGGAAATGAATGAGTCATATGGAACTTCTGATGGCATCTGTTCTTAAACGGTGTATCTATTGATTTCTTGAGGCGCACAATTGTGCTGTTAAATGACATGTATTTGTTAGGAACAATTTAAGACTGAATCGAGGTAATAAGGGGTAAACAAACGTGCGTTACTTCATTGCACTGTTATAAGGAAATGCCGTGTAATTAAGTCAGGCTGAAGTGATACGATACTGTAGCGGGAGAAGCCACTTTCAGCTTTACAGATCGGACAAGGTAACACTCTTTTTTTCTCTTTTAGTCTACACGGTAGTTATCTTGACACCTTTCACTATAGTTTCAGTGTCTGCTCTATCCTAGATCTGAAGGTGGCAGACATGGAAAAGGTAAGTCCTGTGTACATTCTCTGTCTCACTCTGCAAGGGTGAATGAAAATCATGGGGCAGATTGAACTCTTCACATTTATTTAAGAAAATAAAATGGTTACCTGAAACTATACTGATGGTTATTATTGAGGGGCAACGGTGCAGTGAAGTAATGTCACAGGTGAGGTAGACAGAGTGTGTGTTCAGATCATAGTGAATAAAAGGGACTTAGGGTTTAGCTGACTGAACTGTGAGCAAAGTTTGATATTCTGGATGTGGGAAGGTCATTTTCAAACATGTAGTGGTAAACTGATGGTCAGAAAAGGTCAAGGCTGTACCATTTGCATTGTGGGACTGAGTATATGAACATAAATAGACTTTTGTCAGTGAATGTTTGGTTTTACACAGTGTACGGAATGGCAATTAGACACCAAACCTTACACTGTACAACCAGATTGTTATAGTTATCATTATTAGTAGCGTTGGTGTATAAATCCCCTCATTGTGGGTGGCACATGCGTGTAGTGGTTAACACTTCCACCCCAAAGCAAAACGGTTATAGGTTTGACTCTCAGTTGGACTGGAATCTTCTCTCTGTACTGCACCGGTTTCCTCCAAGTCCTCCCAACATTAAAAGCAGGTTCATATAGGTTAATTCTGGAGTTGGCCCCATTCAGTGGCAGCTCACTGCTCCTAATGTGTGTTTTATGCTAATGCTAATGCTGCGTACTGTGTGTTTTTTAAGATGGGTAAAATGCAGAGACTGAATTTCCCTACAGGGATAGTAAAATGAGTTAACCTTTAATCTCTGCCTTTTTTTTTTTTTTTTTTTTTTTAATAGAGAATCATATTCATGAATTGTAACAGCAATGACCAAATCAAGAAAATGTTTAATATAAAAAATATTTTAGTTTAAGATTCACTTTATTTTCATTAAATAGTGCATTTGTAAGTTGTGGTATCCTTGTTGAGCCGCATTATGTAATAAATTCCCATTATGTAAAAAAAGTTCAAAATGTAATAAGAATGTCACATCATCTTGTAATACAGCAGCATTATGTAAGAAACTGACGCATTTTGTAATAAACTACGTCAACGCGTTATATAGTAAATTTTTTCACATTATGTAGTAAGTTATTACAGTTTGAGAGATTTATTAAAAATGCACTTGACACATTTTTATTTTTAAAAAAATGTAATAACATGGTTCATTATATAATAACAATCCAAATTAATATAATTTCAGAGCAATTTAGAAGAAATTAGTCACAGGAGCTACAGGTAATGGAATCAGAACTTTAACCACACAGTTTAAAGATTAATTTAGCACATTACATTTTCCTGAAAATAAAAATGTGTCAAGTGCACTTTGTAATAAATTTCTCAAATTGTAATAACTTACTACATAATGTGAAAAAAATTACTACATAATGCATTGTAGTAGTTTGTGGTAGTTTATTACAAAATGCGTCAGTTTATTACATAATGCGGGTTTATTACAAGACAACGTGACATTCTTAGTACATTTTGAACTTTTATTACATAATGGGAATTTATTACATAATGCGGCTCAACAATCCTTTCTTTCTTAATTTTAGTCATTGATTAATTGGTATTTGGTGTTAAGCAGCTTTAAAAAATCTCTCTTTTTTTTTTTTTAAATAGCAATCTAAGACTATCCTTTGGCATAGAAAAAAAGCCAACTTATTTACTGTTCAAGTACAATACATTGTAATTGGGTAAAATACAAAAATATGTAGAGGCAAATGAATCCACTGGAGCCAGATATTATCCTGAATGTATCTACAGGTTCATTGTGAGAGGTTGTAATCAGTGATTAGCCTTTAGGGAAAAATCAGATTTTTCAAGAACCTTATCAGATGAGGAGAGCTCTTATCTGTGTGACTCTATTGATCGCTCTGTGCTCTGAACAGAGGTGTATGGCACTCAGGAACAGGAAGGACGTGCTTGTATCTACAGTACCAATACCATAAGTGTCATCTGCGAAACAGCGATGGTTATCAGATTTGTATTTCATACTTTTGTCAAACCCCCCCACTCCCACCCCTCTCCTTCCTCTCTGCCACTTGTAGGCAGATAGACCTTCTGGACTCCAAAAATCATTTCATTATGTAAACAGAGACATGGTAAGATAAAAATAAATAAATAAATAAAATAAACAAGCACAGTGCTTCTGTATTTCAGAATACTCAACTTTTGTGACTTACGTCGTCATGCTTAATAAAGAAAATGTCCATCTCTCCCTGAATTGCATTTGACACATTCATTCTGCAAGTCTTAATCTTATAAGCGTATTACAGAATATATGCCCAAAGCAATTATTTGTGATGCGAACAGGATGTCTGTGTTGTGTCTTGTTACATTACGAATCTAATTCTTCACACAAAACATTTACATGTAACCTTACTATGACCGATGTATCTCTTAAGTGTTGTGTTCCAAGATTTGCTGTCAACTCATGCCTCAACACACAGATAAACTCATCACGTTTTAGAAATTACTGATGGAAGTCTCGAAAAGTTCCTTTGTCGGTGTCACAGAAGACCAAGGTTCATTGCCAGAGAACAATTAATAGAAAGACTTTGCTTATAGTGGTGCTAAAGGAGGAAGCGTCTAGGTGGTGAAGTAAAAGAGGAAACTATAACAATTGTGATTACTTTCAATATTCCACTAAACATGTGGCCACATCCAAGGAAACCTAATTCACAAAGCACTTGCAAAGGGTGGAATTCACTATAAACTGGGCTGACAATCAGCGTCACAGTGTGCCTGTGTAGCATTTGCATGAATGTAAATTAGGCAATATTTCTACATTCTGTGCTATGCAAATAAGGCACACTGCAAAACCTGTCTAATTCACAAAAGACCAGTGTAAATTGCCACAGACATCTTTGGCTGCTATGAAATGTCTGCAAAGCTTGTATTAATATCACACAAAAAACTCTGCCTTACACTCTCTTAAATCTCATGTTAAATTGTATATTGTCATATATTGCTAAAAAAAAAAGAGTCCTCGCCAGGATTTAACCCTTTCATGCATCATTGTGAGAACCTTAGTCAAGATTTTTTTCTTCAGTGTTTTTATCCCTCCTTAGGTATGAAAAAAACAATGTGATCGAGTTTTTTGTTTTTTTTTTTCCTATGGAGTTACAAAAATATCCATACATTTAATTTTTGAAATAAAGAAACGTGTTTAAAACCCAATATTAGAAAGTAATATGAAAACAATGAAATAAAAACATTTTTAATGCTGCTAATCTGATGTCTTCTCACATTTTAACATATTCTAATGCTAGTAATTACTCACTTCATGGAGATAATATGCAAAAAAAAAACCTTCTTGTCTAACAAGTAACAATTGATTTACACTTAAACATGTTAGTGCAGATCAGGTTTATCAAGAACAGCGAAGTCACAGCAATGGTATGAATGTCAGTGTATGGGATGGTGCATAAGTGTTCACTGTGTTGGCTGATGTGGAACTAAAACATCAAAACCCATGAATATACAAGAGAACAGCTGGAGAATAATTATCCACTGTAGTGACCTATGCATGAAAGGGTTAAAGCAGCACCACGGAACTTTTGCTTGCGGCATCCCCCTAAAGTCAAGAAACCGTTTTGTCTGTAACAACTGTAGTAAAATCTCTTTCTCATTAATAACCACACATTTGCTGACAAACCATTGATACAGGCAAACTTCCTGAAGCACTTACAGGAGACATACTGATAGAAATTTACTACGGTCTTCCTGAGTGAGACATGATTAAAATCACCCAATATAAAGTTCAGAGCCTCCAGTAAGATAGTCTGCAACCTCCGTACAACAGTGGTCCCCAACCCCTGGTCCCCGGACCGGTACTGGTGCATGGATCATTTGGTACCGGGCCACAAAGAAAAAAAAAAAAAAATTGTGGTTAATATTAAAGCAATTTTTTCTATTAGTCTTGTGGAGATTTTATTTTGAAAGCAACCGTTTCTGCCCTCGCCTCACAGCCGCTCATGGATCAGTAGTAACACAAGCTAAAGAAATGAGCCAAAAACAAAATTCACTGGAGAACTTTTTGGGGAAGAAACGAGGAAACGATGAGGCTGCAGAAGGGTCACAGACTGCCTGCAAACACAAAGCTGCATTTAGAAGGAAATATCAGGATTCCTGCCTCAGTAACAGGTTCATCGCAACAGGTGACACACAAGCGCCTCCAAACTGCTCCGACACATCAATCCATGTTTGAGACAACTTCAACTTCTGTGCATTCTGGATTAAAGTCAAAGCAGAGTATGCGGATATCGCCACAAAAGCCCTGAAAGTCCTTCTTCCGTTTCCAACCTCATATCTTTGTGTGGCTGGGTATATATATGGAACACAACTGGAGTGTGTGTCTCCCATCAGCCCCAGATGGGACCGTCTAGTTGCAGGGAAACAAGTACAGGGTTCCGACTGATTCTGCATTAGGGTGAGTTGATATTCTACTGTAGAATCATTGGAATTACCTGATATACAGTGTAAGTGTTTCAGATCACATGCTCTGAACTGACTAAAGGTTTTTGTTATTGGAACCCCTGTACCTCTACTCAGTCCGTGGAAAATTTTCATGCATGAAACCGGTCCTTAGTACAAAAAAAGTTGCAGACCACTGCTGTACAACATCAAATACAGTGTGGGAGGCAGAATGGGCATTTCCCTTTGCAAAGAGAAAGTGAAACTTAACACGCATTACTAATTCCTCTAAATCTCCTACTTGTGAAGCTCATTTACCTTTTCCCTACCCCCTGAAATTTTGCACACTTTAATTTGAGGGGGCAGGATGTTTGTTTGTTTGTTTAATGTTTGTTTTTTTCTTGTTTGTTCTAGGGGTGTTTGCCCCCCTGTTGAGCCACATTATGTAATAAATTCCCATTATGTAATAAAAGTTCAAAATGTAATAAGAATGTCAGCACAACACGTAGTTACAACATACAGTTACATTATACAGTTACAACATACAGTAATTTACAGGACCAGTCAACCTATGTAACAATATTTTTTTAAAAAGTATTTCACAAAAGCGATAGTCTCGTTATATCCTCCAATAACACACTAAGGTTGAAATTTTGAATTTTAGAGTATTTCAGTGAGTGAATATTTAAATGACCATCAGTTTGATACAGAGCATATATATTGGACTGTGGTCATGTGGTCTGATGAGTCCAGATTGACCCTGTTCCAGAGTGATGGATGCATCTGGGTGAGATGAGAGGCAGAGGAAGTGATTACCCATCATGCCTAGTGCCTCCAGTACAAGAGCATGGGGGCAGCGTTAGGATCTGGGGTTGGTTCAGTTGGTCCGGTCTAAGTTCAGTAACATTATAAGTCCAAAAAATTATGGAAAATTATGTTCAATGTTGTGTTAGAGGAGGAGATTGATTGATTGATATTATGGCCAGGCTGTGTATATTGTACGTGTTGACAGGACTAATGGAGATCAGGCTGCTTTATTGCATACACTTTACCTCATAAACCAAATCAGAGCGTAACAGCTGCCGGACACACAGCACTAATGACCCTCATATCCTGGCTGATCCAGATCTGACGTTAATAGTTACTGCTGATGCTTCAGACCATTCACCTGTTTGGAGACACACATAGTCTTTCAGCTGCTCTGTGATGTTGCTTCTAGTGAGTAAACATAGAATTCCAGTTATCATCCAGTGACACACAAACAACATTATTTCCCTTTACAGACATTAATCCAGTGGTTCCCAACCTTTTCTGGTTCGTAACCCCATTTTAACATCACAAATTTCTGGCGACCCCAGACATTAAAAACAGACTTTTTTTTTTTTTTTTTTTTGCTAAAATTCATTTGTTTTTGATCATGTAATAGTTTGCTATACTATGTTGCAAATAAACATTAATTTTAGATGATATTTAGTCAATATAATGTATATTATTATGGACGGAGGCAGAAAAGCCAGGTGTAGATTACTGCATAAAGGGAGAAGTTTATTTTCCTTGGTCAGGATATGTACAGTCAGTCCAGCTTGGATTTCCAAGGCTGACAATTAATACTGAACAAACAAGAACTCAAACTATGAATTATGAAAGAGCTGCAGCATCTGAAATTGACCACAATGAACATTTGACAGATAAACAGAACCACAGTGCTTCAGTTTCAGCTTCACAGTTTGTCATGTTTTTTTATGGATTGGGATTGTCTCTGTCAACTCACCATATATTTTTTTTATTAACCCTTTCATGCATGAATTATGAGAACCTTAGTCAACATTTTTTTCTTGAGTGTTTTTATTCCTCTTTAGGCATTAAAAAAAAACAATGCAATTTAATTTTTTTTTTGTGAACCTATTTTTCGTGGAGTTACAAAAATGTCCACTCAACTGGACACCATGCATTTAATTTTTGAAGCAAAGAAACATGTATTTAAAAGTCATCATCAGAAAGTGATATACTGTGTGAAAACTATGAAATAAAACCATTTTCAATGCAGCTAATATGATGTTTTCTTACATTTTATCCTACTCAAATACTAGTTATTACTCATTTCATGAAGATAATATCCTCTGAGACCCAGGAATTTGACAATTTTAGCTTTTTTACACTTAAAAATTGTCTTGATTGGAAACTGCATAATGCAACACTTTTTTCGGATATATTTTTTAAAATAATTTCTATTTATTTACTTATTTATTTATTTTAATAGAATGTCCTTTGCAATGGACAGCATTTTAGTTAAACTGTCAAACTTTTGTCCCCTATAGAGGACACAATACATTGCTGGGTCTCAGGATGATATGCAAAAAAAAACAAAACAAAACTTTTTGTTTCAGAAAACTGTAAATTATAGTCTCATAACAATTAGCAATTGATTTCCACTGAAACATGTTACTGCAGATCAGGTTTATCAAGAGCAGCAAAGTCACAGTAATAGTATGAATTGCAGTGTATGGGATGATGCATAAGCGTCCACTGTGTAGGCTGAAATGGAACTAAAAAACAAAACCTGTGAATATACAAGAGAACAGATATAGAATAGTTGTCCACTGTAGTGACCACTATGCATGAAAGGGTTAATATTTTTTTTTTTTTTTTTTTTTTATCAATTACTAGAAATTTCAGGCGACCCTACGTGGGGTCCCGACCCCAAAATTGAAAAACACTGCATTAATCAAACCCATTTCAGACCAGCCTGTGTCACACTAACAGCTGTAGCCTATTTTGACAGATATTTAAGTAGAATGTGTTATAGAGAAGAAATCCTAGAGAACCAAAACACACGACAGTTGGTTTTGTGAGTGTAGAGAGCTCTGTGTGCATCACTGCTAATTAAACACATGCGAGCCCAGGGTTTTTGCTCTCTGCAGTTTTCATTATGGAGCAATCTGTAAATGTGGAGAAAAGCCTGAAACACTAGAAACAGGATCTTAAAACGAAGCAGGTTTTGGGTGCAAATGTAACACAGTTCACAGTGCTAATCCTGGCATAATATATTCTTTGTAGATCTGACACCATGGCGTATTTACAGAAAACAAAATATACTGTATATGCTACACTAATGAATACTGTAAAGCATTTTTTTTTCTTTTATCGTTAACTATCATATGTTCTGTAGGTGGTGTGAATGTGAGAGTCGGTGGTTGTGTGTCTGTTTACGTCAGCCCTGTGAGCCCTCTTGAGGATTAAGTGGTTTGGGAAATGAATGAATGAATAAATGCTATTAAAATAAAGAAAAATGATTAAATAGAAGATTTAGTTTTATGTTATGTTAAGTCAGTGTTTTTCAACCTTAGGGTCGGAACCCCTCGTGGGGTCGCCTGGAATTCAAATGGGGTCACCTGAAATTTTTTGTAATTGCTAAAAATCCTACCATATAATGCACATTCTGTGTCCGTCCGATCAATGTCCCGATGTTGCAGCGCAGGAGGGCATTTGTACGGGTTTTCCTCAGCCTTCACAGGCCTGATTGCCACCAAACTCACTAAATGAATAGAAACATTACCTGACTATCTACTAGGCACAATTTTATGTCTGTATTCAAATGTTGTGAGGTATGCTGGGCGATTTTAAAAGGGTCCCAGCTCACCACAGACCGGGTCCCCGCTAACCTCGGAACAGGTCCCAGCTCACCACAGACCGGGTCCCAGCTAACCTTGGAACAGGTCCGAGCTCACCACAGACCTTCACAGGCCCGATTGCCGTCAAACTCACCAAATGAATAGAAACATTACCTGACTATCTACTGGACACAGTTTTATGTTGTGAGGTATGCTGGGCCATTTTAGCCTCTCATACTATCGTACAATGGCACCACGGGTACAATACCGCTAGTAATAATAAAAAAAACTTACTAATAAAAAATATACGGTGAGTTGAGAAAGATAACACTGGTCTACAGTTTTTTAGAAATGATTTGCTTCAGAGATTAAATGTGCTAAATGTTTCGTATTTTAATAAGATTAATTGGAAAACAAATGACAAAAGTGCCGGTTTGCTGATGTTTTCAAGGTACAGTATATGATTAAGTGTTATTACACATACAGGGTGGGGAAGCAAAATTTACAATATTTTGAGGCAGGGATTGAAAGACAGTGTATGACCAGTTAGTTTATTGAAAGTCATGAGAATTTATTTGCCACAAGAAAATTGACATCATAGAAAATGTTTTTATTCTATGTGTCCTCCTTCTTTCTCAATAACTGCCTTCACACGCTTCCTGAAACTTGCGCAAGTGTTCCTCAAATATTCGGGTGACAACTTCTCCCATTCTTCTTTAATAGTATCTTCCAGACTTTCTCATAATAGTTTTGCTCATAGTCATTCTCTTCTTTCCATTATAAACAGTCTTTATGGACACTCCAACTATTTTTGAAATCTCCTTTGGTGTGACGAGTGCATTCAGCAAATCACACACTCTTTGACGTTTGCTTTCCTGATTGCTCATATGAGCAAAAGTTTCTGAAAAGGTATGGATAATAGTGTTAGGTATGATTATGACATCAATATATGTTTGGTTTCAAAACAATTGACATAGTGCCTGCTGAGAAAAAACAACTAAATGTTCATTGTAAATTTTGCTTCCCCACCCTGTATATATATTGGTTTATGTACATTTATATAATAGTTTTATAAATCTTCCACTAAATAGAACCTGTAAAGTGAATGTATTCTAATGTGCAGACAGTGTTTTGAAGTAGATCTTGTAGCTCTGAGACAAATATTCCTTTTGAGTCAAACCCATTCTTTCGTTAATTCTTGAATTTCACATTTTGACCCAAGGCTGTATCTTGGAAAGTTCAGCCAACCAGCATTTTTTACTTGATTTTTCTTTATCAGTGACTCTCATGTGGTAAAATTTCATTACTTTTATTCTGGAAGCATTTTCCTTGTAGACCAGTGTCATCCCAATCCATACAAGACATGACAAACTGTGAGGCTGAAACTGAAGCACTGTGGTTCTGTTTATCTGTCAAATGTTCATTGTGGTCAGTTTCAGATGCTGCAGCTCTTTCATAATTCATAGTTTGAGTTCTTGTTTGTTCAGTATTAATTGTCAGCCTTGTAAATCCAAGCTGGACTGACTGTACATATCCTGACCAAGAAGGAAAATAAAATTCTCACTTTGTGCAGTAATCTACACCTGATTTTTCTGCCTCCGTCCATAATAATATACAGGGGTTGGACAAAATAATGGAAACACCTTAAAAAATCAACAAAATATAATTTAATATGGTGTAGGTCTGCCTTTTGCGGCAATTACAGCCTCATTGATTCATACAACTTGTGAATTGTTTCCAAAGGAATTTTAAGCCATTCTTCAGTTAGAATACCCTCCAACTCTTGTAGAGACGATGGCGGTGGAAATCGACGTCTTACTTGAATCTCTGAAACTGACCATAAATGCTCAATAATGTTGAGGTCTGGGGACTGTGCCGGCCATACGAGATGCTCAACTTCATTAGAATGTTCCTCATGCCATTCTTTAACAATTCTAGCTGTATGGATTGGGGCATTATCATCTTGAGGTGAAGGTGTTTCCATTATTTTGTCCAACCCCTGTACATTATATAGACTAAATGTCGTCTAAAATTAACATTTATTTGCAACATAGTATAGCAAACTATTACATGATCAAAAACAAATTAATTTTCACAAAAAAATGTCTACGTTTTTGATGTTAAAATGCGGTCGCGTGCCAAAAAAAGGTTGGGAACCACTGTGTTAAGTCAAACCAAAAAGGAAACATATGAAGTAAGGCGTGTGATAAGACTATCTATTCTATTTTACTGGTGTATCTACTCTGATGTGAACTCCTTCCACCTCATTTACTCAGTAACTTATCAAAGACATTAGACATGTACAGCGCTTGAAAAGACTGTGATCCTAATGTTCACAAAGGCTCCTGCACTTCTTCTCTTACTTAAATATTTTCAGGATATCTGACACGGACCAAGCTGTACTTCTCCCCTCCCACAGTCTAGCAGAGTCTGACTGAACCTCTTTGGGGATTCAACTTGGATCAGAGCTTGTCACAGTTGTATAATATAGGCTTGGATTAGAGAGTTGAAATAATGAGCAGAAAAAGCACATGGGCTGGGAAAGAAAGTTTTCCACTCACTTTAAAAGGGCCACTTTTGAGGAAAACTTCAACTTTAAGGAAACAATCATAGCGTGACGTATCTCAATTGTTTATCAAATTGACTTGAGATTTTGAATGCAATAGAGCAGATAAAAACAATTATTTCTTCAGTTACGCCACACTTGACATGATAATGCAGAAAGCCATAATCATTTCAGTCCTTAGTCACCGTAATTAACAATAGTCCATCTAAAACACACTCTTAGGAGGACGCTGCCCCACAGGGGACAGGCATATGTAATTATTCTTCGTAATTAGTGGACTGAAAGTGTATCTGATTAAGTTGTAAGATGGGTCTTTGACTAATTCAATTTAGACTGCAGTTTGAGAGTGTCATGTCTTTGACTGAACACAACCATTCCCGCTGTGCAAAGAAGATAAAACACTCAGGCCATCAGGTCTCATCTGTGTGATATAAACTATATCAGGAGGATCAAGTTTGTCACACCGCAGTTGGTCAGATAATTGCATGCTGTTGTACACCGTTGTTCATTCAGATGAAATTCTGTATAAAGCAAGGGACTCACGAAACAAAAACAGCAGATACATGGTATTATTCTTTGGTTATGACTTTTAACCCTTAGGGGTCCACAGTCACGGCTCTGTGACTGAATCACATGACATTTTCAACACGTCGTAGCGTCGGAAGTCGGTCACATAGACGACTGAGGCTAATTGCATTCCAAAGTGCGGACGTGAAACACTCTCCTACTTTTAATTTGATGTTGATAGAGCAAATACAACCGGAGATATGATGTTTTGAAACCGGAGCAAAGAAATGTGAATAGAAGTATGAAAATGAGGTGGGGGGGGGGGGGGCGTAATAATTCTGACCATATCTTCATCATTATTTGTCCTTTCTTAAAATGGAAAAAACTGACCTAATCTGGTAATTCTGATCCACAGACTGCATTTGCATTAAAGGTAAGGGTGAGAATGACCCCCATCTGAACCGGATGCGGAAACCGGGAGAACTGGGGGGGTGAGAAAACCTTAGAAAACGTCTATGTAATGATATGCTTTTATGTCAAATATTTGAGTATAGTTTTAATGTATTACAATTTTGGTTTTGTATACCTAATATCTGGAACCAATATTCACTTTTAAAGTCTTTGAAAAGGTTCGTTAAGCATCTTTGTGTTATTTATGTTATAAATTGTATACATTTTTCAAATCGGATTTTATATTTTTTGTGTGTTTTTCGTCCTTTTGTGTTGATATAGTAGGTTAAAGTGAAAAAATAATAGGCAGATGAGATAGATGAAGTTGTGCTGAAAAAAACCAAACAAACATGGGTATAATAAACATTTCTTAATATAGTATTTAAAGGCAAAATCAAAAGTACTCAAATATAGGCTCAGACCCCTAAAGGTTAATATATTGTGCAGAAATATGGGGAAATGCAGGGAAAACTAGTATAGATACACTAGTAAAACTACAAAAAAGAGCAATTAGAATATTTTTTTAATTTTGTTTTATTTATTTGTACATCATAAACGGCAAGAGAAAAAAAACAACATTCAAACAAGTAACAACATTGTCCAGGAGAGGATAGAAGCCAAAAAAGGCTTATGTGAATACTTCCCTGGAAATAAACAATACACAGGAAGAAGAAAAGAAAAAAAAAAAAACGAATTAAAAATACGATATAATTGAAATAATAACTTAAAGTAAAAACAATAAATGTACAAATGAAATTACAAATCACTGACTACAAATCAAATGATATACAGCCTTACATTTTTTCCTAAATTAGAGTCCTTTTCAGGTGATTTTTAAATAATGATAAAGAAGATGTTGGTTGAAGTTCAGGTCATAGATTATTCCAAAGATGTGGTCCACGATATTTTAGAGAATACTGACTGACAGAGGTTCGACAGTGCGGAAGATAAAATTTGCTTGAATATTATGTAGGATAATTTTGAATAATAGAGGACAACATAAAGACGTTCTGTAAAACTTTGGGAAGGTAATGAGTTAAGTGAACATATTTGTACATGACGACACAGGTCTGGTAAACATTCACATCAAAAACTAAGAAGTTTTTGAAAAGAGGAGTTTTAAGAATTAATAAAACAGGATATTTTGAAGCTACTACTAATTTATTTATTCAACTTAAAACCTTAAAATTGCAGGATACTGTGAAATATTGGAGATGATTTGTAAAGTAAATAATAATATTGTTTCAAATGCCATTCAAGATTTCTTTAAATTAAAAGAGAGTAACTACAATTTAAGAGGTCTTTATATTTTTGAATGAACAAAAGTGAGGACAAATGTGAAATCCAGATGTTTTGGATGTGGGTGTGTAATTATGGAATGGACTTGAGGACAAATTCAAGTTGTTCACATCTCTGACAAAGTTTAAAAAATGTCTTAAGTATAAGATCATTCAGGAATATTAAGTTGAGGTGGTAGATGTGTTTTTGTTGTTGTTGATTATTTTGTTATAACGAGAATGCTCGATGATGTACACATTTAATTTAATGTGAGCAGTGTGTCAGGTCAAAAGGATAGGCAAAAAAAAAGCTTTTGCTTCTAGCCTATTCCTTTTTTTGTTTTTGTTTTTTTATTGTGGTTGTTGTACTGTGTGCGGCGATTAATGTACAAACCAAAAATAAACCGTTTGTTTGTTTGTTCGTTCGTTCACTACTTGAATTTGACTTTGGTAAAGCCATGAGTTTTCCGTCAGCTGAAGGTTTACAACTGAGCTCATCTGTACGCAGATAATGTATGTCTAATTAAAAGGGCTCAATGTAATAATATCAGGCAAATAAGGTAAATATATACACTGTTGCCCATGAAATTGGAATAAAATATTCTTATCTCTTTTCATGAAATGACTGAGACAATGTGATTTATTCTTAATAGATAAAGTGTAAGTGGGACTCAGTATGTAATCATTGCACCAAGTCAAAGGTGATTTCTGATGTGTGTAAATAGGAATAAAGAACGCTGTGTCTGAAAATAAAATGAGCCCAACTTTATGGGCGACAGTGTAATTGATGTTGCACTTAACCCTTGTGTGGTGTTCATATTTTTGTTATTCAGTGTTAGTGGGTGTGGTAGACCCGCTGAATTTGTGGGTTTTTAATTCAACATAATCAAACAATTTTATCTTTAAATACTCAACAGATGTTTACTTGATCCAAATTACATGCAATATAAAAAGCATATTTGTTGAATATTTGCCGTTTGCCTTTGCTAGATCACATTTATGAATTAAAGTGCTACTTGGTGTTAGTTTGTTTTTTAACCCTTTCATGCATAAGTCACTCCAGTGGACAGTTCTTCTCCAGCTGTTCTCTTGTATATTCATAGGTTTAGTTGTTTTAGTTCCATATCAGTCAACACAGTGAACACTTACACACCATCCCATACACTGACATTCAGACCATTACTGTAACTTTGCTGTTCTTGATAAACCTGATCTGCACTAACATGTTGGAGTGAAAATCAATTATTTGTTAGACAAGAAGGGTTTTTTTTGCACATTATCTCGATGAAGTGAGGAATTACTAGCATTAGAATATGTTAAAATGTGAGAAGACATCAGATTAGCAGCATTAAACATGTTTTTATTTCATTGTTTTCATATCCCTCTCTGATATTGGGTTTTAAACACGTTTCTGTACTTCAAAAATTAAATGCACGGATATTTTTGGAACTCCACAGAAAAAAAAACCTTGATCGCATTGTTTTTTTCATGCCTAAGGAGGAATAAAAACACTGAAGAATAAAATCTTGACTAAGGTTCTCACAATTCATGCATGAAAGGGTTAATAAAATGTAATATAAACAAGATGTGAGGAAAAAAAATATTTAAAAATAATTACTTATGATTCCTCTTAGAAAGAAAGAAAGAAAACAGGTCCCACAGACCCAAACACCATACAAGGGTTAATTCAACCACAGAATTCTAATATCTAATTTGAATGGTTTTGTGAACACATCTCATATTTTTCTTCTACTCAATAGTTCTAAACAGTTTACCAGGTTTATTGGTTAATATGTGAGTGGATCACAAAGGAGTCAGCTCATTTACAGAACTAACACTTGTTTGTCTGAGAATGCAACACATGAAATTAGGGAAGATCTTTATTTGATGAAAACAACCAGCTGCAGTCAGATGATGTGCTCTCTCCTGTCTATTGTTGAAAGCCTTGTTTTTGAAAGAGAAGTTGTTGATGTCAATAGCTACAATAAATAAGCGTATTCTCATTGTAATTATGCTACAATGTGTGATGTTGTGGAAGGATGACAGCGTAACCCGGGCTGTCAAACCAATAAAGCATGTGCAAATCAAGTTTGTTTTCAAGCTTATTTGCTTTAAAAGTTTAAAAAGTAACATTAAATGAAAGGTTAATTAGACAAGATACAGAACACGAAGTGACAAGAACCATTTGTCTTTCCCCGCCAGAGTGTAGTACAGTGAGCTGTTAGCCAGTGCCAGCCCCTTTTGGTCAGATCCACTAATGTTTGAAGGCCCACTGAAAATGTTGTGTTATGAGTATGTGAACACTGAATACATCCAAAGAAAGAACAGAGCTTCAATTTTTAAACACAAAATGCTATTTTATTCTATCTTCATTAGTTTGTGAGGTTTAAACATTTGAATATTGGTAATTTTCAGGAGAAAAAGACATTTGGAGCCAAAAACTGAGAAAATTGCATTTTTATTTTTTTTTTTAAAGATATTGATTTTCAACTGATTTCCTATTTACATTTTTAACTTATTTACAAACAGTAACACTGTATTCAAAATCACAAAATAAAATAATAATAATTATAATAATCATCACCATCATTATCATCATCATAAACAGTTTTAACCCTTTCATGCATGAATTATGAGAACCTTAATCAAGATTTTTTTTCCTAAGTGTTTTTATTCCTCTTTAGGCATGAAAAAAACAATGTGATAGAATTTTTTTTATGAACCTGTTTTTTATGGAGTTACAAAAATGTCCACTCAGTTGGACACCATGTGTTTATTTTTTGAAGAAAAGAAACATGTATTTAAAATGCAATATCAGAAAGTGACATCCTGTGTGAAAACGATGAAATAGTATTTTAATGCAGCTAATCTGATGTTTTCTCACATTTTAGCATACTTTAATACTAGTTATTACTCACTTCATGGAGATAATGTGAAAAAAAAACCTTTTTGTTCCAGAAAACTATTAATTACAGTCTAATAACAACTAGTAATTGATTTACTCTCAAACATGTTACTGCAGATCAGGTTTATCAAGAACAGCAAAGCTGTCTGATATGCAAATAAAACAACAACACCCATGAATATACAAGAGAACAGCTGTAGAATAACTGTCCACTGTAGTGACCAGTATCCATGAAAGGGTTAAGCTATCCCAGCATTCCACAAAATGTTTGGAGAAACCAAAGAGTACACACCAAACTTTACACAAAACATCCCCTAAAGCACCAGATTCTTTGCAAACTTTACACATTTACATTAATCAATAGTCACTCACATGTTAGTTTAGCCTTTTTACATAAACACTTCCATATTCTTCATTTTCAAGAAAAACAATACACAAACAAATGCAGTAAATCCTGTATATTTCTGACCTTTGCTTGGCTGCACCATGTCCTCCGATTAGACCATGTCCTCTTGCTGTGTTTTAATCTGTAAATAATTATATAAATGTCTCGCTATTTGTCTGTTTATGAATATATGTATTTATTTTTTTCATACTAAAGCCAAATAAAACGGTGTCTTACCTCTTTCACTGCTGGCATTATGGAGCTGAGAACGACACCTGTGTTGAATCTGTTCCGTGTCCACAGACAGAATCTGAACTCACAGTCTAACAGATGAAGACTAACTGTCCTTTGTCTTGTTCCTTGTCTGGTTGTCTGTCTTCTCCTTGAATGTCCACTATAAATGTCTCTTATATCTTCCTCCCATCTGTGATTGTCTCTGGGTCCCTCCCTTTCCACACAGCCCCCCCCCACCCCCCATATCCCTTATCTCACAACAACAAATAAAATTAAAAAAAAAAAAAAAATTGACAAACAACAACAATGAAAACATCAAATTACAATGAAAAAGGTAATAGAGATAAAGAGCAACTAAACAATAAAGATTAAGGGCAACGGGGGGGCAAATAATTATTATAATTGATAATGATAATAACAACAACATAACAATATATTGTAATAATATTAATAGTCTAATTTGCTAGTATTACTGTGGTGGAGGCAGCCACAATAACAGTAGAAATTGGTTGAATAATTAAATATTTATAATAATTTGTATCAATTTGAGTTCATATTAACCCTTTCATACACAAATTATGAGAACCTTAATCAAATTTTTTCCGTGAGTGTTTTTATTCCTCTTTAGGCATGAAAGAAAACAATGCGATTGAAAATTTTCTTCTGAAAAATAAATACAAATAAATAAATAAAATAAAAATAATCAAAAATTTTTTTTTTAAAAAATACATAAAAAACAATAATGAAAAAAAAAAAAAAAAATTCTTATGAACCTATTTTTCATGAGGTTGCAAAAATGTCCACTCAGCTGGACACCATGTGTTTAATTTTTGACGCACAGAAACTTGTATTTACTGATAAATTGTGTGAAAACTATGGGGAGGGCTTATGATCCTGGGGGTTTATACTCAAGAGAGATCTACATAATGTTACCAATTCATGTCAGAAAAGGTATGTAGTGTCTTAAAACTTTAATAAAGATATGTGTAAAAAAAATAACAAAAAACAAAACGAAAAGAACAACAAAATCCATGAATATACAAGAGAACAGCTGTAGAATAGCTGTCCACTGTAGTGACCAGTATGCATAAAAGGGTTAATTAATTTAAATTAATATGGCTATGGGGGCGGAGCCAAGCACACAGAGCCCGAGGAGGGGAGGACACCATTACCTCTTATTTCTCTAAAACGTTCTTCGGAAGTTTCATCATACCTTGAATTGTCAGAGTTTGTCTCCATAATCATATTTATGGCTTTTGAAACTGCACGTATGTTGAGCCGCATTATGTAACAAATTCCCATTCTGTAATAAAAGTTCAAAATGTAATCACGTCATCTTGTAATAAAGCCGCATTATGTAATAAACTGACGCATTTTGTAATAAACTACGTCAACACATTATGTAGTAATTTTTTTTCGCATAATGTAGTAGGTTATCACAATTTGCAAAATTTATTACAAAATGCACTTGACACATTTTTATTTTCAGGAAAATGTAATGTGCTAAATTAATCTTTAAACTGTGTGGTTGTGGTGTGTATTTTTTTTTTTTTTTTTTTTTGTGACAACACTGAAACCAGACAAACAATACAATGAAAAGAAAACTAAGACATAGTCTGAATAATATAATTAAACTAATGACATAAACATAAGAAAATAAATAAATAAATAATAAATAAATTTTTTTAAAAAAGGGAGTAATTCGAAAGTAATGTTTACAAACCTGGTTAATGTTGACATCAGTGTGCCATGGTGTTGGTATGTACAGGGTGGGGAAGCAAAATTTACAATATTTTGAGGCAGGGATTGAAAGACAGTGTATGACCAATTAGTTTATTGAAAGTCATGAGAATTTATTTGCCACAAGAAAATTGACATAATAGAAAATGTTTTTATTCTATGTGTCCTCCTTCTTTCTCAATAACTGCCTTCACACGCTTCCTGAAACTTGTGCAAATGTTCCTCAAATATTCAGGTGACAACTTCTCCCATTCTTCTTTAATAGTATCTTTAAGAAAGCCGACATTGCTGTGTGATGTTGTATTGGTAGCATGTTCTAAAACGCCCCAAATAGCAGAATCCAGAGGGTTTAGATCTGGGCTAGAAGGCGGCCATAAACATGATTCCCAAAAATTGCTAAAGTTGGATTTGTTGCTGTTGTAAACAAGTGTTTTGGTGTTCTTGTGTAAGAGTTTACCTTCAAATCATATTTTACTGCATTTCGCACGGTCTTGTTGTCTACCTCAAGTTCAATTGCCATTTTTCTCATGGATTTGGTTGGATCCTTTAGGATTTTGGATTTGAGAGCTTTAATAAAAGCTTTGGTACATTTTTTGTTGCTTCCTCCACTTCCAGACTTTCTGGTAATAGTTTTGCTCATAGTCATTCTCTTCTTTCCATTATAAACAGTCTTTATGGACACTCCAACTATTTTTGAAATCTCCTTTGGTGTGACGAGTGCATTCAGCAAATCACACACTCTGACGTTTGCTTTCCTGATTACTCATATGGGCAAAAGTTTCTGAAAAGGTATGGATAATAGTGTTAGGTATGATTGTGACATCAATATGTGTTTGGTTTCAAAACAATTGACGTAGTGCCTTTAGAGAAAAAACAACTAAATGTTCATTGTAAATTTAGCTTCCCCACCCTGTACTTTTTGTTTTTGTTGTATGCATACCAATAAAAAATATGAAACAGAACATGGTTCATTATGTAATAACGACACTCAAGTAGATTTTTTTCCCCTCTTTAATGGAAGTAGCCCTGCAGATTAGTAGTTGTAGTAGTGGCAATGATAGCCTACCTATTACCATTACATTCGGAATTAGTACACACACTCCAACATGCACACACTAAGCAGAAAATGCTGATGTTGAACAGTAAATGGCTTTATTTCTAAACAGAATCTTTTTAAGGCAAATGAAATTTCTCAAATTGTAATAACCTACTACATAATGTGAAAAAATTTACTATATAATGCGTTGACGTAGTTTATTACAAAATGTGTCAGCTTATTACATAATGTGGCTTTATTACAAGATGGTGTGACATTCTGATTACATTTTGAACTTTTATTACATAATGGGAATTTATTACATAATGCCGCTCAACAATGTATTTTCCCCGGAGCCAGCATTTACCCATTCAAAGTGAATGGTGCTGTATACGTTACTATGGGATACCGATGATTGGAGTTCAAATAACTTTACAAATTGATCCTTCATTTTTCTGGAACAGCTGTTTCTTTGTTTTTGGACTAAGAAAAGTAATTCACGTAATCTGCAGCAGCTCCAACTACAGTATAATAGTGAAAACACAGATTGACGGAATATCTCGTCAATGGCGAGAAAAAGCGATAAAAAAACATAAACAGAAGGTGAAGTCTGGGAAAGGGGAGGACCACAGAGAGGGAACTGTCACTGGTGATAGTGGGTAGTAGTATTAACTTGTCAGTTAAGGTGTAAAATACACCAGGCAATGATAAGAAATAAGGTCCACCCCACAGAGAATTATAATCAAAGCACAGGGATAAATAGGTATCGTCCGGTGGGATGATCCACATTACAAAGCAGTGCACGTTATAGGCAGATGCCAGTGTGTAGTTTTTCCTCTAATCATCTTGATGTGTACACCCATCAGCACATGGCTCTGAATGCAAACCACAGCCATCAGAGCTTAACGTCCACATTGTGCTGGCTCCCACAGAGAGCCGCAAATTGAAATATACAGCCACATAAATAAACCACACGGGGATGAAGAGTCAAATTAAAATAGGAGAAGATTATACTTTGGGTCAAAAAATATCGCAGCTGTTCCAGAAAACCTGAATTCCAACAAAACTTAAATGATGCCACCTGGAAAGCCAAACGGAATATTGCCGAGACCATTTTGGAGCAAAGCCATCAGAAGTGATCATCTCCACTTCCCTGCTGTGAGCTATGTGGAACACACTGACAGTTCTCGTTGGATAAATAGCACCAGAGGCTTACAATAAGAAATATATTTGTTTCCTGCTCGGGTAAAATAAACGTTCTAGAGTCAGTCACAGTTAAAATGGCCAACACGTCTCTGGTACCACGGCACAGTCCACCAACCACTATGGCATGTTACGAAACCTGACCTGATACTGATAAGAAGAAAAAACCCAAAAACCTTGTTTCATAAAATTGTGTAGGGTTTTTTTTCGGACTTTCTTTTTTTATACTTGTTTATTACAGGCTATTTTGTTGATGTGAAAGTTGAAATTAAAGGTCACAAGCACAACAAAGAGCCCTACATTTGTGATGCGCTCTCACCACAGGAGAAGTCTATGTCAGAGATGTTGTTGCTAAGTATCGTCATGCAGGAAACACATCACATACACACAAAAATAGCGGGGATGCACCGATACCACCTTTTTCCAGACCAAGTACGAGTACTTACATTTGAGTGCTTGCCGATACCGAGTACCAATATGAGTACTTAATAATCCCATTCCAGTTGTTGGTTCCTTTTGTAAATGTGCTTTATTGTCGTTGTCATTAGTCTGACTGGAAAAAAAGTGCTGCTACTGACATTTAATATGTTGGAATGAGCGTTTCTCAATTAATCCACCAGGGGGCGCCGCTCTGAATTAACCATACTGGACAAATACCACGAAGAAAAGTAAAGTTTTTTTGAGCAGAAGAAGAAGAAAGTCAGTAATAACAAACATGGAGACGACAGAGGTAACACTAATGTGATACTAAAATCGCAGCATTTTCGCTGGTAAGGTTTAAAACCGAAGCTTCAGCAGGAAGAGAAAAGAGAAATGAGTGATAAGTTTCGTTTTCACTTCCACTGGCGGCGGTCTGCACCGCTCTGTACTCCCAGTGTCTGACTGTCTGGGTACGCATCCACCAGCTCCTGGAAAACAGATGGAATGTACGCAGAGGACGGACAGAACACTGCGTCTGTATCTGTCTGTGTCTTTATAACCTCCTCACTCCCACCACAATAGGACAATGCACCGGACCTTGGGGGGGGCTGAGCCTTCACTGCAGCCGACCCCACCCTATGGAACCTGGACTCAATACAAAACTTCAAATCCCTACTCAAAACTCACCTGTTCAAACTTGCATTTTCTTGGGCCCCTTTGTTCTTTTGTTTTGTTTGTGAAGAGTCTTTGAGTGTCCAGAAAAGCACTATATAAGTGTGATGTATTATTATTATTATTATTATTATTATTATTATTATTATTATCATATTATTATTATTACTTGAGTCTGTTTTCTCATGCAAAATGAAACTTGATTGATATGGATTAAAAATGAATGATATTTAATTGCGATTTATCGAAATTAATCCACGACAACCCTGTGATTAATTATGATTGAAAATTGTAATCATTTGACAGCACTAATCAAAAATAATATAAAAATCCAAATATTGCATTCATTCACTGTACAGTTGGCATATAAGGAGAACTACTGTGTTTCCAGTGTGTGGGTGCGTTGTGGAAGCCAAGTTTCACAACTAAAAGTAAAATACCTGCAATACTCTACTTATTCAGGGGTGTAAAATGCAGCTTCACTCAAGCACATGTGATTGATTTAGTGATTGCACCCAGCACGACATCAATATCTTTAAAATATCCTCCCCTTCCCTTTGGTTAACACTGTTTTTAATTAGTGGAACTCCTAAATAAGCAGCATATCTGATTTTCATATCAATTTCGTCTAAAATAATTGTAATTTCAGGTTTGTTAAACAGATACCGTGTATTATGCTTATTATTTTTTTGGATGCTGTGTAATATTCTGAGCCTTTTGGCTTTTTGTGTATCTTTGTGAGTATCTGTACCCAGTGGAGTGGTTGGCCTCCATTAACAGTGAATAAACAAAAATGAAAAGAGACAATGAGGAAATGCTCTTTCATGAAAGGTGATATCAACAGAGGCAGGGTTCATGAGAGCGCTTGACTGTAATGGAGACAGACGGCAAAGAGCTTCAGGGGGTTGTGATTTTATTGAAGCCATTGTGACACTCCAATATCACCTCTTCTTAGATATGAATTACTGCACCAATGAGAAAAACTGGAAGGGAAACATTTAAGCTGTAGATGACAGCTTCAGCAAGCAAAAAGGAGTCGTTTGATACCGCATCTTGTCCAAGCAGTCCTTGGTATTATTGAACTTGCCTAATTGCGGTGGTGCTCTACATCAAATAAACTGCTGAAACGCGCGCCAGTTATTTTAGGTGTTTATCGGGCCTTTTCTCCCATCACTGTTAATTAATTTCGATGGCTGGCTAAAGGCCAGTCGTGTTCATTTGCCCTGTGATCTTCCAGAAGGACACGGTTTACAGCCAAATGACCTTATACCTCTTATTCATTTATGTGTTAAAATTCAACCATACCTCAGCTGCTCTCCAGGGTCATGCAGTTCAGAGGTTATGTACTCAATGTTAGGTTAAGCCTGCCATCTTTCATTGAGGCATGTTTGTATTGGACAGGCAGGAAAGAAGCTGCAGGATGAAAAGACCATTTGACTGTGTGAAGAGCATCACAAGGTCAAGTGTCGCTGTTTGCCCTGTCCGTGTCAAACATCTGGCTGTCATCTTTGCTCTTACTGGTCCTATTTTAGCTCAGATGCACAGAGACAAATACAAGTACGTACTATTTATTATGTGTTTTCTATGCTCATTCAATCTCACTGAATGTTGAGCAGTAAAATAGAATAACTGAGCTTTACATAAATCTGAACAGCAGATAAACAGGCTAGGATGCTGATGCCAACCAACCAATTAACCAACCAACCAACTAACCAACCAAACCAAACCAACCAGCCAACCCACCAACCAACCAAACAACCAAACCAACCAACCCAACCAAACCAACTAACTAACCAACCAAACAAACCAGCCAACCTAACCAAACCCAACCAACCAACCAACCCAACCCAACCCAACCAACTTCTTGTTTCAAATAAGTTAGAATTCATCAATTTATTTAACACATAATATGTAATTTCTTCTTCTGCAAAAACAAGACACATTAGTGATGTGGACTAATCTTTTTTCCTGTTTTCTCCATTACTTAAGACAATTAACTTGACATAGATGAGGCAGAAATTACTTTTGGAGACGGGACAGTATATTAGTCTTTAATTCTAATTATGTTGAGTGACATTCACTGAACATAAAACTAGGTTACAAATAAAAATAAAATAATGAAACTGCCAAACTCAGCACATACTTCAGATCCTTCCATGGGATATTTATTACAGTGATTAATATGTTTCCTCGGGGGGGGGGACGACACAACCCCGCAATGATTAAAAAACAACTGAAATAACAGGCAGTTTGGGACTGAGTTTTCCTACATTACTGGCACTAACTTTCACCTGAACCGAACTGTCGGCAGTCTCAGAATTCACATCCCCATGCACATAAATATACTCAGTGCCAATGAAAACACAACACTTGAAAATTCTTATATTTTTTTAAATCGATGAGGATTTTTATTCCATAAGCTCTTTGGAATTAATCATCGGCCATTTCTATACAGTAAAAATAAAAAATCACACCCAAATTTGTTGACAAAAAATAAGGATAAAGAAAGAAACTCCAGGACCCCCAAAACCAAAAGTCACAAAGTGGTCCCGGAGGTGCTGCAGCTCAATGTAGCGATCCTGCTGTGGCGTGGTCACACGTGCTCGTCCAGGGCGAGGTCTGTCTGCAGTTGAGCCAGTTTCTTCATGCCTCTGTTGCATCCTGACTATGGTGGACACATTGCATCCAAAACGGCGCTCCACCTGCCGAGCAGAGATTCCGGCCTCCAGGAGCCCCATAGCATGGCATCTTTGGTCACGTGTCAGTCTAGGCATCGCTGAGTTATTGCAAATGGTTTTGGTGCTTTTCAGCTTGCCTTTATCTACAGAACATGACCACTCCTTAACTGACCACAATTCCTTAAGTTGAGCAGTTCATTGCTGAGCAACGAGAAAAACAAGTCTTATGAATGCAGACAAGTTCATTCAAGCGTGACAATAGCTCAACCCGTCACAGGTTGTTAAGAAATTGTCTGGGATTATCTTATACAGGTGAAACTTAAACATATTGATGCAGCTCAGGAACAATAAAACACATTCAAGTGTTGCATTTTCATTGGCACTGAGTATACATTGTATATATGACCTATCTCTGTATATATCAATGTCTCTCTCTCTCTCTCTAGTGTCACTCAGTATATGTGAGATATGCACAGTAGGCCATATGGACGTGCGTCTGCAGGCGCCAATGTACACGTTCAACTACATGTTCAACACATTTACTTAGTCTAATTAGCTGAATTATTTTGACATGATGTGAAATCTTAATCGATTAGGTTTTATGTTCCGTTTTACAGTCGGATTGAGTTGCCCGTTCACCATAAATCCTCTACCATGTTGGCATGATCGGCCCCTATCCATGGTCCTGAAACTTAATTAGACCATCTCCCACATCGCAGGTGTGGCCGTCCCACAAAAAATTAAATATTTCATGTGTTTTTAGTTTGCATGAAAGATGAATATTGAACTGCTCGACATCTAATAGGGCCTACTGTTAACTTTAAAAAGAAATAGGCCTGTTGATTGCTTTTTTTTTTTTCATGATAACCCCACCCCCCCCTCTATTTTTTTGACAAATCACACCCTTGGTATAAGTGTGACCAATATTAGAACTGGCCCTAGTAGACACAGAGAAACAGGTGTTTTACATAGTCAGGTAGAAAAATGAGCGTCTCATTGTTAAACCCAGTGAATGATTGTCAAGTACAGGCAGCAACATGCAGTTTGACTGGTTGTGATTATTAAAAGCTGCTGGCACACATTTAACATACTAAATGTATGCCAACAGCCTTGATCCTGCCCTGGACATTAACAGTGAAGGTAGACAGCTTTTTTTTTTTTTTATCAGGTATGGATCCATTCATAAATTTAATGTGAAATGATCAGAGCATCATCTGATCTGTCATTGACTGTTTCTGAGATCAGAGCAGGAGGATTTCAAGACGAAGAGGCTGTGGGCAAACTACAAAACTGGCAGAATGAAGAAAAACCCTGCACACAGTTATTATTCTTTAAAATGATGCGTGAAAAACTATTTTATTTTGTTGTAAATAATGTTTTCTGATTTTTCTTTCATGGCAATCTTTGACAGATTAGTTCAAAACAACGCCGTTATGCTTTTCTTCTCATGAAATGTAAATGAATTATGCTACAGATTGGGATAAAAACTGATATTGAAATATTTGTGCTCTCATTTGAACTGTAACCCTAACCTGAAAAACAAAGCAATAAAAATTCTGTTCAAGTACTGTGTCGATAAGCTGGATCTATAAGAGTAGTAGTATTGATAAAATCTTAACGAAACTAAATCTATTCTTAAAACTTATGAGAATTCTTTGGCTTTTGACACCATGTAGGATGTTGATATTATTTGGTTTTACATGTTGGCTCAAAAAAATTGTGTTTTTTTCTGCATCTATTTTATTAGAAAGTAAGTACATTTTATTTATATAACACTTTTCACAGATAAAATCACAAAGTACTTTACAGTTTAGAACAGGGGTGTCAAACATGCGACCCGGGGGCCAAATCCGGCCCGCCAAGGGGTCCAGTCAGGCCCTTGGGATGAATTTGTGAAATGCAGAAATTACACTGAAGATATTAACAATCCTTTTAGTTCAGTTTCCACATTCAGACCAATTCAATCTCAAGTGGGCGGGATTCAGTAAAATACGATCATAATAACATAGAAATAATGACAACTTCAAATGTTTCTTTTGTAAATGTAAATATTTTCATGTATTTACGCTAAAAAAACCCCACAATTTTGCAAAAAAAAAATTTGAATAACCTGAAATGTCTTACGAGAAGTAAGTACAATTTTAACAATATCCTGCCTGTTACTCAATGTTTTGTGTGTTTGTAGATCCACTGTGATCTGTAAGTTATAACATACATGTGTAAATGATTAGCTGAGGCAGAATATTGTTAAAATTACACTTATTTTTTCAGTTTGTTCATGTTATTCACATTGTTTGAAAGGATAGTTTGTAAATGTAAACCTTTTCATAATGTAAATTAATTTTATTTGCTCTAAAACATAGAGAAAACTTTGGAGTTGACATTATTTATATATTATTATGTTATTATTTTACTGGTTTGGCCCACTGCAGATCAAATTTAGTTGAATCTGGTCCCTGAACTAAAATGAGCTTGACACCCCTGGTTTAGAATAAAATGTTAGTAAAAGCTTAAAATAAAATGAAATAAATAAAATGTCATACATGCACCAGGATAAAAACAAGACAGTAGTACAGAGAAACAGACAATAACACAAGCCCATAAAACATAAACCCAGGCTAAACGCCTGCCTAAAAAGATATATTTTATTTATGTCTTTTATAATGTTGCCACAAAAGACCATCATGCTTCAACAACCTTTCTCCTCAGATTCCAAACCATTTGGAGGACATAATGGATTTCATTGAAGGAGAAATACTTAACCAAAATCCCACGGTTGTTACTGAAAACCTGTGGGGAGAAATCGATCACCTCAGAGCTCAGCTGAAGTGTTCCATAGCCGCTTATAGAACACCATGTGTGAGGAAAAAACACGGCAGGTCAATGATCTCATGGCTGAAAATGACAGACTCAAGGGACTAAATGGGAAATATGAAGATGTTAGTAGGTTTAAAAATACCAACAGGAAGTTTGAAGATACTACTAGGACAGTGTTTTTCAACCTTGGGGTCAGGACCCAATGTGGGGTCGCCTGGAATTCAAGTGGGGTCGCCTGAAATTTCTAGTAATTGATAAAAATGAAAATAAAAAGTTACTAATAAAAATATATGTTGAGTTGACAGAGACAATCATAATCCATAAAATACATGACAAAGTGTGAAGCTGAAACTGCAGCACTGTGGTTCTGTTTATCTGTCAAATGTTCATTGTGGTCGGTTTCAGATGCTGCAGCTCTTTCATAATTCATAGTTTCAGTTCTTGTTTGTTCATTATTAATTGTCAGCCTTGTAAATCCAAGCTGGACTGACTGTACATATCCTGACCAAGGAAAATAAAATTCTCACTTTGTGCAGTAATCTACACCTGGATTTTCTGCCTTCGTCCATAATAATATACATTACAGGGTTGGGAAGCAAAATTTACAATATTTTGAGGCAGGGGTTGAAAGACAGTGTATGACCAGTTAGTTTATTAAAAGTCATGAAAATTTATTTGCCACAAGAAAGTTGACATAATAGAAAATGTTTTTATTCTATGTGTCCTCCTTCTTTCTCAATAACTGCCTTCACACGCTTCCTGAAACTTGCGCAAGTTTTCCTCAGATATTCAGGTGACAACTTCTCCCATTCTTCTTTAATAGTATCTTCCAGACTTTCTCGTAATAGTTTTGCTCATAGTCATTCTCTTCTTTCCATTATAAACAGTCTTTATGGACACTCCAACTATTTTTGAAATCTCCTTTGGTGTGACGAGTGCATTCAGCAAATCACACACTCTTTGACGTTTGCTTTCCTGATTACTCATATGGGCAAAAGTTTCTGGAAAGGTATGGATAATAGTGTTAGGTATGATTATGACATCAATATATGTTTGGTTTCAAAACAATTGACATAGTGCCTGCTGAGAAAAAACAACTAAATGTTCATTGTAAATTTTGCTTCCCCACCCTGTATATAGACTAAATATCGTCTAAAATTAACATTCATTTGAATCATAGTATAGAACAGTTTCCCAACCTTTTTGAGCCACGGCACATATTTTGCATTAGAAAAATCACAATGCGGGCGACACGGTGGTGCAGTGGTTAGCACTCGTGCCTCACAGCAAGAAGGTCCTGGGTTCGATTCCAACTCCAGTCGACAGGGGGTGGGACCTTTCTGTGTGGAGTTTGTATGTTCTCCCCGTGTCTGCGTGGGTTCTCTCTGGGTACTCCGGCTTCCTCCCACCATCCAAAGACATGCACTAATAGGTTAATTGGTTAATCTAAATTGCCCATAGGTGTGAATGTGAGAGTGATTGTCTCTATATGTTCAGCCCTGCGATGAACTTGTGACTTGTCCAGGGTGTACCCCTCCTTCGCCCCTTTGTAGCTGGGATGGGCTCCAAGTGACCCCTGTGACCCTAGTGAGGATAAAGCGGGTTCAGAAAATGAATGAATGAATGAAAATCACAAGGCACACCACCAAATAAAATTGTCACAAAAAGTATATTTATTGAAATATAATGTAAATCTAGTCTCAATTTACTTACTCAGTGTGAAACCTAGGCCTGTTTAGTTGAACACAAAGCTGATATTCTTGCAAGAATTGAAGAAAGACGCACAGGAATCTTCCTCAACAGCTCTGAGTCTCTTTTTTTTTTTTTTTGGGGGGGGGGGGGACATCTGGGGTGCACAGGCGACATTGTACACAACATTGGAACAAGAAAGCTGAGAGGGGTGCATCAGTGACCCCTCGGATGGACCCCCGGATTGAGGTCCATTGTATAGTAATATGGGAGGCATATCCCTCCGCCCCAACCCGACACCCATGGTTTGCGGATAACTCACTGATTCACTCGTGAGAGGGGGCTTTATCAACAGAACACACCGCATTGGGGCCGGTTCATTTTCACTTTCACTTTTATTTTGCAGAGGATAACAGGAGACTATTGCTGCAGAGTGGATCACTGGTGCGTGCACTCATATGTATGGATATGACGCTGCTGGCTTACAGTACCAATCAGGCGGAATTGGATCATTTTTCCACGGCACACCTGATGATTTCTCATGGCACACTAATGTGCCACAGCACAGTGGTTGGGAAACACTGGTATAGAAAACCATTACATGATCAAAAAATATATATTTTAACAAAAAAAAAAGGCTCAGTTTTGGATGTCTGGGGTCGCCAGAAATTTGTGATGTTAAAATAGGGTTACGAGCCAAAAAAGGTTGGGAACCACTGGACCAGGAAGACGAAGCTTGAAGAAGAGAAGGTATCTCTTATTGAAAACGACAAAAACAGTCAGTTAAGGTGAGCCATTTCCAAAGATTAATGGAGAAGCACTCTGTGGAAAATGACTATCTTAAGGAAAAAATGAAGGAGCTTAAAGGAAATATGAAGTATGTAATGGACCAAAATGCAGACAGAAGTGTTCAGTTTTATAGGTGCACTTATAGAAGAGGTGCAAACATGAGCTACCTTGGAGAAATTAAGAAATAGATGTAAGGATGATGATAAGTCTACATCAGATGAAGATGAGCACTAGGACGAATAAAACAAATGTCAGAACCAAATATAGACTTTGCTCCTGAGGTGCAAATGGCAGAGGGATTCTCCATACTTTTGAACACAGTGGACCAATCAGCTCAGACAGACAGACAGACAGACACAGACGAGGGCTTTGACCAGGCTGCAGCTGAGGAGTCTGATGCTGCTGAGGATCAGACATGTCATGGCTAAGCTGCGCTCAGAGCTTTCTGAAAGGAACTTTGGTGATCGGAGCTGGAGCCTTTACCACCTGTGTGCTCCTGAAGATGCTCATCCATAATCCATGTGCCTTTCAAAGACATTCACTGACCACCACATAGCCCTTTGTAAACATACAATTAAAATACAAGCTTAACACATTTTTCACTTTATTATTGTGTTTGACAAGGGTTTATATTTAGATATCAAACTGGAAGAAAAATCCAAGACACTGTCTTTAAACATTAAAATGCCTTTATTAACTTAAGTGTTTTTTGGGTCTAGATATGACTGTGCCATGTTAATAAAGGCATTATCATGTTTAAAGACAGTGTCTTGGATTTTTCTTCCAGTTTGATATCTACTTTATGAATCCCTTTTTCCAAAGAGCACCTCAAACAAACGCTTTTTTGGTCTGAGAAGCATTCTTTCCCATGATTTTTTTTGAATTTTTGGAAGGGTTTATATTTATTCTAAACTGGAACTCACAATAGGAGCGTCAAACCAACACTAAGCCTGGAGACAAACTTACCTTTAACAATGCAATTGGTGAGATGAGCCATGTGTCCCATACCAGGTACAATGGTGTCTGGAGACAACAGTGCCATTGTAGATGGTATGAGACACACAGCTCAACACATTCTGGACACAATGTGTGTCCCCCTTGGACCTACAGTGTGGATTCCAGTTATGCCCATATCATTACCATGATGGTGCATTAACCCATGAAGACCCAGTGCTACTTTTGTATCAGTTTCCAAATTATTTTTTCTCTCTATTTAACCTTTCTTAAGTGATTTATCACCAGTTATTGTAATATTATCCTCCGTATTTTTGCATTTTTCGGTGTAAATCGTCTGTTTTTACCTATATTTAATTAGTTGATCATGTAGATGTTCATAAAAACTCAGAGTACATTCAAAGATTATTGTATGAAAACAGAAAAAACTGAAGAGACAGTGGCTTTTTCAGGAAATCTAACAATAACTGAACATAACATTGCACATACTTGAAGATAGATTCTGTTCATTTAAATGTTATTTTGTTTTTGTCTTAATTTGCTTATTTTTGTTTTATTTTGTTTGTTTGCATGTTATAAATACATACATACATACATACATAAACCAAGCCTTTCCATCCACTGTCACTGATTGAACTCCATGGGTTTTACTGGTGAATCCATGTTGTAGAAGATGACGGTGTTTCCACGTTCACAACGGAGCCTCTGAACGTCCAAATGGGTCATATCTGATGACCATGAAAAGATGACACCATTATTTAATGCACTGATAGGATTCATGGGTCAACAGTTATTAAATATTTTAGATCAGTAGATGCTTTTGAACACCAGTGGATGTTTGGGTCAGCATGGGTTAATGTCATAGGTGACAATAATGTACCTTCACCTTATTTAAATATTAAGGACCTTAAATATCTGCTTATCTCACCTGAGGACACACATTGTGTGGTCAGGTGAGCTGTGTGTCCCATACAGTGTATGTTGGTGCCACTGTCACATAACTCACCTTATCTGGGACACAATATGTCCTCTGGTCAGACAAGCAGATGTTGAAGGTCCTTAAATATTTTTATTTCTTTAACCCTTTCATGCATGAATTGTGAGAACCTTAGTCAAGATTTTTTTCTTCAGTGTTTTTATTCCTCCTAGGCATGAAAAAAAACAATGCAATCAAGTTTTTTTTTTTCCTGTGGAGTTACAAAAATATCCATGCATTTAATTTTTGAAGTAAAGAAACGTGTTTAAAACCCAGTATCAGAAAGTGATATGGAAAACAATGAAATAAAAACATTTTTAATGCTGCTAATCTGATGTTTTCTCACATTTTAACATATTCTAATGCTAGTAATTACTCACTTCATGGAGATAATATGCAAAAAAAAAACCTTCTTGTCTAACAAATAACAATTGATTTACACTCAAACATGTTAGTGCAGATCAGGTTTATCAAGAACAGCAAAGTTACAGTAATGGTCTGAATGTCAGTGTATGGGATAGTGCGTAAATGTTGACTGTGTTGGCTGATATGGAACTAAAACATCAAAACCCATGAATATACAAGAGAACAGCTGGAGAAGAACTGTCCACTGGAGTGACCTGTGCATGAAAGGGTTAAAATAGAAACACTGGAAAGCTAGAATGATACGCACATTATCTAGTGGGATTATGTTCATATCATGCCTTCCTCACCTTCCTACCTGTGTTCATGTCATGTGTTTAGTGATGAAGTTACAGAATATAACTCACTGAAACCTCCTTAACCTGTTTAACCCTGACCATATTTTCAGGGGAAAAACGCCTAAAAAGACATACCCAAAGTAAATGAAGAATTACTTCACAATAATAAGGTTCATATGGATGTTCTTGGTGTCTATGGACATTTAGAGACCTCACAGAATCTATTCCCATTGTCTAAAATATTGTATCTATTACTATGCCTGAGTAAACTGTAACAAACTAAAAGAGAAATTAGAATTTTTTAATCCTCGTCTGTTTTTTTTTTCGGCTGGATTGACGATGATATGCATAAATTAATTGTTCGTGTCGGAGATTTTTAATAGCGTATATTTCACCCCACAAAGACTAAAAATCATGTTTGAACATTAAAGTTTGCAGTAAAATACACTTTTGATGTACTTTTATTAACATTAGGGTCTAAACTTTGAGCAAAAGTTGAAAAAAACATCCACTGTCCTCATTTATTATATTTTTATAGTAGATGAATATTAATATAATTTTTCGGCCCGCGGGGGCCTGATAGGGCTAAAGAGGTTAACTCCCCTTCTCTTACACTGGCCACCAACAGCCAGACTAACACCAGAACAGGCCTTCATTAGAGAGCCAGGGTTCCCACGTGTCCTGGAAAACCTGGAAAATGATAGAGCAATTTTCTAGTAATGGAAAATGTATGGAAAATGAGGGAAAAAAAGGTTAAATGTCCTGGAAACAGTTAAGTTATCCTGGAAAATTATTTCTCCTCCACCTGCCTTGTGACCTTGTGTGTCTAAACTGAGAGGAAACAAAGGAAATTGTTTTTCAGTGATTTATTGAAATATTTTTTTAGAGGAAGTGCAAGGGAGAAGAGAAAGTTGAGATGGAATTGTCCGGTTGAATATTGTAACACCAGTTTGTCATGTCAGTGAAGTGCTCCGCTGTTATCTGTGGGTGTGTTTGCATTATTCTATGATACATTTGTCATAGTTATTTTTCATAGATAAATTATAGCCATAGACTGCACATCAAATGTCTGAGTAATAAACGTAGAAACAATCTGGGTAAATGCAAGTTACAACTGTAGAAAAGAACGCTTCCAAAGAATGAGGGGGGCAGGGGAATCGATTAGTGTATGATGTGATAACTTGCCTCTGTAGCGGCTGAAAATGTCACGGTCTGTGCCAGTGTTACCGCCAGCTCCTCCCTCTCCATTGCATCCATTATCAGACCCACCTGTCGTGCGGCGCTGGTCCATTGTCCTCTTCACCCGCTCCATAACACGGACATTCAACCCACTCCTACGGACTCTGACTACAACCCAGGTTTTTTGCTTATCCCTTGTTTAAGTTTGATTTGTGTTAATAAAACAGTTTTTCCCTTCAGCACCGTGCACTTGAATCCACTCATTTTCCACCATTGTGACAGAAAATGTCCTGAAAAAGTCCTGGAAAATAATTTCAGGGAAAAAGTGGGAACCCTGAGAGCGCTTTTTTTTTTTTTTTTTTTAATGCAGGCTTTTGGGTTAATGGGATATTCACAATGGTTAATTCACTCTGGTTTATATCTCCACTACAAAGCTCTATTAATACACTTTAAATGTATTTAGGGACCATAATATATGCTAATCTCACCTGAGGACACACATTATGTCTCAGGTGAGGTGAGCTGTGTGTCTCATACCATGTACGATGGTGCCACTGACTCTAGAAACAGTCTCTTAAACCAAAGAACTTTAATGTCGTGACAACAGGAATGGTTTTTTGTGGTGAGAAAACATTTCTAATTGACAGTTCTACGTTACTACAGGGTGTCCCATAAGTCTCCATACATAGGAAAAATAAACGTTTCTTGACATAAACCATTTTTATTTATATAATATGCTCTATATGACTGCCATTTTGTCGGGAACACATTTCAATGCGTGTCTGCTGAAGAACTATAAAGAAGAAATATAAACAAATACATGTTAGAACCATATATGTATGGAATGTATTATGTCTCCTATGTATGGAGACTTATGGGACACCCTGTATATTAGGGACCTTAAATAGGGATGTCATTGGTGGGCTTGTTTCAAAATGGAATATGACAAAGTGAAAAACAGTGAAATAAAACACAGGTGTCAAACATGCGGCCGGGGGGCCAAATCCGGTCCGCCAAAGGTTCCAGTCCGGCCCTTGGGATGAATTTGTGAAATGCAAAAAATTACACTAAGATATTAACAATCCTTTTAGTTCAGGTTCCACATTCAGACCAATTCAATCTCAAGTGGGTAGGGCCAGTAAAATACTATCATAATAACATATAATGACAACTCCAAATTTTTCTCTTTGTAAACATGAATATTTTCATTTGCACTAAAACAAAGTTTAATTTCACAAAAAATGTGAATAACCTGAACAAATATGAACATTTTGAAACATCTGAAGTGCAACTTTTCCAATTTTCTGCCTGTTATTAAATGTTTTGTGTGTTTGTAGATCCACTGTGATCTGTAAGTTATAATGTACATGTGCAAATGATAAACTGAGGCATACTATTGTTAAAATTACATTTATTTTTTTCAGTTTGTTCATGTTATTCACATTTTTTGAAAGCATAGTTTGTAGATGTAAACCTTTTCATAATGTAAATTCACTTGTTTTTGCTCTAAAACATAGAGAAAAGTTTGGAGTTGACATTATTTAGATATTATTATGTTATTATTTTACTGATTCGGCCCACTGCAGATCAAATGTAGCTGAATGTGGAACTGAACTAAAATGAGTTTGACACCCCTGAAATAAAATCTTGTTTTTTTTTAAATAAATCAAAATGAGTTTAGATCAATTACAGTGTCATATATTACCCAAGGTACAAAGAAAAGAACCCTCATTCTATTATTTGTTGTTTCATGTTCTGTTTAGTGATGTCCTGATCTGGATTTTTTTGCTTCCGATCCAGTTTTTTTTAGGATTAGTTTTGCTCATACCAATCTGATACCGATCCGAGACCGACTTTTTACAATGAAATTTTGATTTAAATTTGGAATCATTCTTTATGGGTTATGTTAATATTTTACTTGACATCACAATTGGGCTGAATGTGGAACTTGAACTAAAACAAGTATGACACCTTTGACTCTTAATAACTTGAGTATAATTTTTGCACTTTCCACATTCATACTGTGGGACAAATGAGAACTTTTGGCGGGCCGGTTTTGGCCTGTGGGCCATATGCTTTCCGCTACTGTAGCACGTCTATGGACAGGTCCGTCCAGGGATGATGTGAAGCGGGTTCCTCACAGGTTGGGTCAAAAGAATGTCAGTTCATTTGAGGGGCGGGTTGGGTCAGGTCACATAATTCCACAAAGTCCAGCGGGTGGAAAAAACCCGACTCACGTATCACTACCGGACCAGAAAGTGAAACTTATAGACGCTTTACTAATTCTTCTAAGCCTCCCACTGTTGTGCAGCTAATTTTCCTTTTCCCTACCTTCGGAAACTTTAATTTGAGGGAGCAGGGCATGTGTTTAACCCCCCAGAACCGGGTCTGGATCGGCTCAATCTTGTGACTAAACCTGATCCGATCTGATCTTCTAAGAAATGCCAGATTGGCAGCTGATACATCCCTAGTTCTGTTTAAACTGCATAACAGTGGGTTTGACTAAAACCAGACCGTTCTCTATGTATGACATCTACATATATATAAAACATTAAGGACTCTTGTGGTTTGGGCAAATGTCTAAATTATCTCAGCTGTCTGGAATTACTGTGAACTTTGACACACTGGGATCAGAGGCTATAAAGATGTTTTTGCTCAAGGCACTTCCTCAAGATATTAGACTATATTTCTGCTGGGCAAGTCTGAATTTTTGCCAAAGCTGCGTTAGTTAACCTTAACTCTGTTCTTAGGGCTACGACATGTTACACAAGACAGAATATTCTTTCTCTGCATGAATATTTCAGATGGTGAACGGCATCTTAACTCTGTGCTCTGTACTCAGCCGTGAAGAACAAGAAGAAAATCACTGAGTTTGAGTCGAAAATTTTTTTTTTAAATAGCCTCAGGGATTATGCTAATATTTGACAATCAGTCTCATTCAATGTTGAATCTTAAGACAGTGATCTAAATCTGCAAAAGAAACACAGACGTTTCCTTCTATTAGTGTTCATACTGAGCGGTGAAATCAAGTTTCGTGTTGAAATGAATTCTGCATTTTCATCTGCCTGAATCATCAAACCTGTCCGAAGCTACTCTGTTTTCCCTCTAATGTTACATATTTCAGTCTATCCTTTGGTATTATCTCCACAGAATGTGATACTCTTTACATTAGAGTGTAAAGGCTTGACTGCATACATTTCCAATTAATAGTAATGGGTCAGAGGGATTGCTTGCCATTTCCATAAAAGCAATAAAAGAGCTCTGGGGTTTTACTATTCTAGCTTTCAAGGTTTAATGTTTGTAATGCCCAGCCAGTCTGACCTTGGCTTTTCCTTGGCTTTTCACAGCCAACCTGGACTTAGCCAATACAAAAAAAAAAAAAAAAAAAAAAATCAAGCATAAGAGACTAGCCGAGGACAGATTCTCTACTACAGTCACACTTTTTATCTTTCACTCGTCTGTCACTGACTGTTTCTCCTCCACCTCACTGGCAAGGCAAAACACGGCCTGTGGTTCTCCATTCCCTCGACACCAGCCCTCACTGACCCCCCAGCAGTAATTTTAGACTTCATGTTGGCTGTGCCAGAGAACCAGCCCCAGCTAATTCAAGGTCATCCGATTTTTTATTATTTTATTTTGTAGAATAGAAGCCAACCTGGTCTTAGGCGCTGTGCCATGCTGGAGGCAGACAGCATTATATTTCTGTAATCATTTTACCAGAGTCTATAGGATCTGCTATACATACTGAATGTCTGCCATTCTGCTCTGGTTTAGCAGAATATTTGAGTATTAGTTTCCAAAGAGGCACTCGTTTTTCAATTGAATTATTGATGCTAGAAGTCCTGTTTGTGTTTGAAATAAAATGTAAAAAATAAAATGAAATTGGCTGTTCCGTCTGAAGCCCAGGTCGATAAGGCGGCTTCACAAAGAGACCATGCAGATACAAAATATGATGCATGAGCTTCACAGCATTTGGACACAACATACTCTCATGCTGATGAGTGAAATTCACTGTTGTTGAGGTGAATAATAGAGAAAAAGCAGGTCTGGCTGTCAGCAGGGAGTTGTTTGCAATAGTAGCACCCATTTTCAATGACTATTTTAAATCAGTCACATTCATGTGCACTGTCATTTGTGACATGTACAGTAAATGTTCATGAGTTGTCAGATGTCATTCTGTGTCAGAAAAGTTGAAGCGTTAAATGTGAAACATGTTTGGACAGTTTTGGTGTTGCGAAGCATTCCAGGGGATGTCATCCTGTCACAGACCGTGCAGTCACAGAGGTCCTTTGTGACGAATGACATGTACATAGAATCACATCAGTGGATACCAGAGACAGATTACATTTTTTCATACATACAGTTGCCATTTTTTTTCTCACTTGGCACGATGAACTTCACAGTCTTCATCCAATTATGCAAACTAATAAGCACAAAAGCTTAGCGGACTGCAATAACATCATTATAATCCTAATCTGCTATTTAGTTTTTATGTTACAGCATGTTGCATTTTCGATACCCCCCAACTACTACTGATTAGGAAACAGGTGTCAAACATAACGGGCCAAAACGGGCCCACCAAAGGGTCCAATCCGGCCCACTGGATTAATTTGTGAAATGCAGAAATTACACTGAGATGTTAACAATCAACAGTGTCAAAATCATTTTCATTCATAGGCCACATACAGACCAATATGATCTTAAGTGGGTCACACTAGTAAAATAATAATAACATAATAACCTATCAGTAATCATAATTACCCCACCCCCAAAAGGGGAGGCAAGGGGTATCGTTGTTAGTGTGGTTTGTTTATTTCTTTGTTTGTAAACACTCTAGCAGCAAAACTATTGGTTGAATTCCTGCCAAATTAGGTTCATAGATTGCCAGTGACTCCGAATAGATGTAGTTACATTTTGAGAAAAATAGGTCAAAGTTCACATTTTTTCTGAATTTTTGAAATCTTTTTTTTTTTCCTCCCATTTACTTATAATGGGCAAAATTTCACATCTATAAACATCAATTTTGTTTCAATTTACTTCAAACTTGATACATATATAGAGGCAATTGATATGCTGACATCAGCACAGGCGTAGACATGATGACGTCAGCTGGATCGATGCTAAAATAAGATACAATACGTGCGAGTGGCGCGGTTTGTTGTGCCTGGCGCCACTTGTTTCTTTTTGTGTTAGGTTAAAAGAGTAAAATTACAGGAATATATTTACATTTATAAACTATCCTTTTACAAAAAAATGTATATAACCTAAATAAATACGAACAACCTGAAAATAAGTGTAACTTTAACAATATTCTGCCTTTTCCTAAATGTTTTGTGTATTTGTAGATCCACCGTAAGTTGTAATGTGCATGTGTAAATGACAAACTGAGGCAGAATATTGAAGAAAAAAAAAAAAAAAAACACTTAAAAGCACTTTTCTTTTTTCTTAGGCCATTTCAGATTGTTTGTGTTATTCAGACTTTTAAGGAAATTTAGTAGATGTACATATTTTGATGATGTACTTTTACTTTTTTCCACTTGTTATTATTTTAATGGTCCTGCCCACTTGAGATCATATTGGACTGAATGTGGCCCTTGAACAAAAATGAATTTGACACCCCTGGATTTGGATATACTGAGAGTCCAATGTTTGTATTTGTATTTTTTTCAAGTTAACAAATGAGTACTAATTAAAAGAACCTTGTCATGTTGAGAGCTGCACGGGTACTTTCACTAGTTCTTATTTTATGAGGAGAAAAAGTTCACTTGTCCAACTTTAACGCCTGTGGTAAAACACTTTTTTTTTTTTTTATTTTGTCTTCATGTCATGTCCGCACAAGTGGGTGGAGCACAAATACCCGCTGTGAATGCCAACTATTTGACATGTTTTCTTTTCTCCCAAGTCCAAATGTTTTTAAATATTTGAATGAAATAAATATTCATGCAACCCACTATTTGTGCTTTTCCAAATCCTGTTCCATTCCTACTAAAGATGCTTATTTTGGTTGACACAGCGGGTAAAGCAACAATTTTATTTACTTAGTCTCTAGCAGGGCTGTACAACAGTTTGTTTTTATTCCTTTAAAAATAAAAAATACAGTAACTCCTGAACGGCTGATACAGGTTCGTAGAGCTCGGTTCACTGTTCAACTTCACACAACTTTTTGAGATCGATTTCCTCCTCCTCCTCACTTCCACGAGATCACATCATTAGATTTGCCTGGTTAGGTGACACCTACACGTCTGATGGGTGATGGATGTTTTATATATAGGGACCAAATGAAAACCCCCTCCTCCCCCCCAACTTCCACACATCTTCCCATCATACACACATGAGTCTGATGTTCCTCCTATCATCTTCTATCAGAGAGGCAAGATAACCTCAGAGCCAATGACAAACTTTGACAAATGGCTTGTCTCCAAGCACCTGCGAGAAAATGGAACTGACAGACTCCTTCACCTTTCCTCTTCCTCCAAGCCTTGGGCTGTGCCAAGCAGGCATAAGTGATATACTGTAGGACATGGCTGGGTGTAAGTCATGCTCCTTCCGTTTCCTCCAGATTGTGAGGGTCTCCATCTATCATTGTCAGTCACCTTTCTCTCATTGCCTCTGTCCGTCTCGGCTGCTCTGTCTGTACGATGAGCCTTGTCTCTTTACTCATTCACCCAAAGGTCACTCTTCCATTCTTCCATCCCCAATGTTTCCTCCCTTTGCCACCGGAGCAGTCTGCAGATATCTATAACGCTGTGCAGATGGCTGGTAATCTGGCCCGGGGTCATTATGAATCCTAGCCAGGGCCATGACCGTCGGCTACTCTCCCCGTCTGTCAGTCGATCTCAGCAAACATGACCTAAAACCAGCCATTCATCTAAATTTCCACATATTTGGATTTTCTTGGCAAATACAGCTCAGCTATTTTGCCTGGAGAATTTAAATCCATACGCTTTATTTAAGTAGACAAGGTTTGGGTATACGCTTGATTTGTGCGTTTGTGCTCAAACTGTGTGAATGCACACGTAACCCTGACTGTCCCACAGCTTCATTTTGTGAGTGAGTTTATCATAAGGTGATAAGTGGATGGTGGGCGGTATATTATTGGCGGTAGGCATGGCTGGTTGTGTGAGGTGTATGAGTCAGAGTGAGATTCTGATCATTTCTAGATTTATTTGGTCTTTTACTTTGGTTTCTGATTTCAGTTTTGTTTTAGTGTATAATGAATTGAAGAATTGACTGTTTTAGCTTAATGTTTATTTAATTTTAGTGTTCATTTTAGGAAAACTTGTGAAAACCTGAAAAAGGTTGAATAAAGAATTGAAAAAAGACATGATATTTTAAGCCATTGGATATTTACATTATACCAGTGGTTCCCAACCTTTTTTGGCTCATGACCCCATTTTAACATCACAAATTTCTGACGACCCCAGACATTCAAAATGGAGACTTTTTTTTTTTTTTTTTTGCTAAAATTAATTTGTTTTTGATCATACAGGGTGGGGAAGCAAAATTTACAATATTTTGAGGCAGGGATTTAAAGACAGTGTATGACCAATTAGTTTATTGAAAGTCATGAGAATTTATTTGCCACAAGAAAATGGACATAATAGAAAATGTTTTTATTCTATGTGTCCTCCTTCTTTCTCAATAACTGCCTTCACACGCTTCCTGAAACTTGCGCAAGTGTTCCTCAAATATTCGGGTGACAACTTCTCCCATTCTTCTTTAATAGTATCTTCCAGACTTTCTCGTAACAGTTTTGCTCATAGTCATTCTCTTCTTTCCATTATAAACAGTCTTTATGGACACTCCAACTATTTTTGAAATCTCCTTTGGTGTGACGATTGCATTCAGCAAATCACACACTCTTTGACGTTTGCTTTCCTGATTACTCATATGGGCAAAAGTTTCTGAAAAGGTATGGATAATAGTGTTAGGTATGATTATGACATCAGTATATGTTTGGTTTCAAAACAATTGACATAGTGCCTGCTGAGAAAAAACAACTAAATGTTCATTGTAAATTTTGCTTCCCCACCCTGTAGTTTGCTATACTATGTTGCAAATAAACATTAATTTTATACATTTAGTCTATATAATTTATTATTATGGACAGAGGCAGAAAAGTCAGGTGTAGATTACTGCACAAAGTGAGAATTTTATTTTTCTTGGTCAGGATATATACAGTCAGTCCAGCTTGGATTTACAAGGCTGACAATTAATACTGAACAAACAAGAACTCAAACTATGAATTATGATGTTATGTATGTATGTATGTATGTATGTGAGTGTGAGTTAAAAAGAAATAAAATCAATAAAAGTAAATAAATTAATTAATAAAAGACACAGAGGACCACACACCTTACGCAGATTTAAAAGCCAGAGAATAAAAGTAGAAAGAATAAGTACAAAGAAGAATAAAATAACTCAAACTATGAATTATAAAAGAGCTGCAGCATCTTAAACTGACCATAATGAACATTTGAAAGATAAACAGTACCACAGTGCTTCATTTTCAGCTTCAGAGTTTGTCATGTCTTTATTGGATTGTGATTGTCTTTCTCAACTCATAGACTTTTTTAATTAGAAAGTTTTTTTTTTTTTTTTTTTTTTTTTTTACCAGTTAGTAGAAATTACAGATGGCACCATTTGAATTCCAAGCGACCCCAGAGTTGAAAAACACTGCATTATACAAACTTGGTAAGTAAATGAAAAAAGACCTGCTTTTACCTGTGATTGTATTTACTCGTATACTCCGTTCACAGTTGCGAACCTGTATTCACACCTTAGAATGTGTCTGTATAGGTGTCATGTGTGATCAGTTGTCACTTCCCCTTTGTAACTAAATAAATAAGCTCAAATAGTTTAAAAAGTAGCACAAGCGTTTGTTTCCTGCAGGCATTGGGGATATTGCAAAAGCTGTCAAATTTAACAGGTTTTCTACCTAATTTTTCTTTGCAAATGCATTACAAATAAAAAGTCAGAAAAGTGAATAATGCATGAAAGGATACTGCACTAGTTAAAATTGGATGGATATATGCAGTTCAAGGGTATTAGCAACAACATACGTGTTGAGTGACTAAATTATTACACTTTAAATGGTGATCAATTCAAATAAAATGAGAAGTTGAATTATTCCTTGGGTTTATTTTATTGTAGGGGTTTGGTGATCTGGCCAAAAGCTCATTAGACGGTCCTTTAAGGTATAATCACAAGCCACAATCTGAATCACTTTACTTGATTTGACTACAACGCCCCACTCTATGGAATCTCCGGAAGCACCTTCAGAAACTTCAATTTATTCAAAACAGTGCTGTCAGAGTCTTAATGAGAGTCCATAAACGGGAACATAACCTCCACTGGCTCCACATCACTTGTAGAATCGACTATAAGACGGGTCTCGTCACCAGTGAATCCATGGCAACGCCCCCGACTACCATAAGGACCTCCTCACCGCTCATACATCCACCCCCAAGGACCGAGTCTGGGACAATGGGAGACAGGGCCTTTAGTTCTGCCGCCCCCCTGTATCTGAAACGCCCTCCCTGACCAGCTTAGAGCTCCACAGTCATTGGACTCCTTCAGAAATGGACTCAAGCCTATGGAAGCAAATCCGTGTCATCAGATTTTGAATTATAAAAGAAGATTTGCAGCTGAAGAAAAGTTTTGAACACATAAAAAAAAAAAAAAAAGAGGTTGTAAAAATAATTTGTGCATGCGTACGTGTGTTCAAAACTTTTCTTCAGCTACAAATCTTCTTTTATAATTCAAAATCTGATGACACGGATTTGCTTCCATAGTCTACACTTGCACAAATTATTTTTACAACCTTTTTTTTTTTTTTTTCGTATGTTCAAAACTTTTCTTCAGCTACAAATCTTCTTTTATAATTCAAAATCTGATGACACGGGTTTGCTTCTATACAAGCCTTCCCTGTTTAGACAGCCTTTTCACAGCCTTTGTGACGTTTTTACCAGTTGTTTTACACTATTTTACACAATATTTTATTCTATGATTTTCCTTTTTTTTCTCTGTTGCACAGATTATTTTACATTTACATTTATGCATTTGGCAGACGCTTTTTTCCAAAGTGACTTACAGGGGAAAACCAATCAAATCAATCAATCAATCAAATTTTATTTATATAGCACCAGATCACAACAGAAGTTATCTCATGACACTTTATATATAGAGTTGGTCAAAACCAGACTCTAAGCCAATTAACAGAAACCCAACAGAATCCTCCAGGAGCAAACACTTGTGACTGGTGACAGTGGTGAGGAAAAACTTCCCTTTAACAGCAGAAACCTGGAGCAGAGCCAAACTCCTGGAGGATGGACGTTTGCCTTGACCAGTTGATATTTTGATCACTGTTTTCTCACCTCATAATATACGTGCATGTTACAAACACACCAAGAGTATTTTTCTTATTTTCTGGAGCTTTATTTAGATTGTGTGATGGGTCTTTGTTATTGTTATCTGACTAGAAACTAGTAATTTTGCGTCATTTATGATGCAAAATTGTTGAGTGAGTCTGATTTTCACAGATGCTTTAGAGCTATCAAAGCATATTATAATAAAAGTCAGTCTGACTTTTATTATACTATTTTGACATTGCCCGTTTTGCCCCATAATGATGCTTTGATAGCTCTAAAGGATCTGTGTAAATCAGACTCACTGCACAATAGAGTTCAAAAGCTGGACCTGCTTCTGATGCATTGTTGACTTAACCCTATGATGCCAAACGTATCATATTTGATACATGAGTTTTGAGGTCCTCTGCATGATCAGTGTGATTTTTTTTAAAAATAATAATAATTTAGGTTGCTCAGAAAGACCAAAAAAAGGCTCCAGTTTCAAAGAACTGGAATTTTCTGTTAATTGTTTAGGCTTTACAGTGCTAAGTTAATTCTTCACCATGATTTCTGCAGCACGGCCAAAAGAACACTTTATGCAAACTCTGTAAGTTAATGTGTACTGAATTTAAATACTTCAGTGCACACAGATGGTTAAGTATCACTATAAATGGACTGGAATACACTCACTACCCTGGCGACCTATGCTAGCAACACTAAGGTTACTAATCCAAGATGGAGTTTGCTACTGCTTAGTCCATCACCCTCTGTAAATTAAAGCTATTAGGCCAATTAACAGGCCGTTTAAAATAAATTTTTGCTGAGAAGGAAAGATCTGATAGCACTGTGTGTTTATTTTTTTATTTATAGCAGATCATATGACAAATTAACCCTTTCATGCATGAATTATGAGAACCTTAATGGGTCAAAACACAGTAATATCCCATCAGAGAGCAAACTTTAATTGATTGCCATTCCAACATTTATTTCACTATAAAGTAACTCCTTGTTTTGGATGATCCCTTATGGTCCAACTAAAGCAAAAATTAATTTAAAAGTAAAAATGTGGGTCAAATTGTTTCTAAAATGTCCCGTCAGACAGATTTTGATTACCGTGTTTTGACCCGAATCAAGTTATTTTTCCTGAGTGTTTTTATTCCTCTTTAGGCATGAAAAAAACAATGCGATTGAACATTTTTTCATGAACCTATTTTTCATGGAGTTGCAAAAATATCCAATCAGCTGGACATCATGCATTTAATTTTTGAAGCAAAGAAACATGTATTTACTGATACACTGTGTGAAAACTATGAAATAAATGTTTTAAAATGCTGCTTTTCTGATGTTTTGTCACATTTTAACACACTCTAATATTAGTTATTACTCACTTTATGGAGATAATATGCAAAAAAAAAACAAAACTACAATGTAATAACAATAACAAGCAATTCATTTACACTCAAACATGTTAGTGCAGATCAGATTTATCAAGAACAGCAAAGTTACAGTCATGGTATGATGTATGGGATGATGCATAGGCGTCCACTGTGTTGGCTGATATGAAACTAAAACAATAAAATCCATGAATATACAAGAGAACAGCTGGAGAATAGCTGTCCACTGTAGTGACCAGTATGCATGAAAGGGTTAAGATAGATCTCTGTGTAAGATCTTGACCAGCCCTATTTTACTGATAGTTGGATCTCTGAATTCTTGAAACATTTATAAATTGCTACTGGATCATTCAAATTGTGAATATTCTATTTCGTAAAAGACAAAAAACAGCACGATCCTGTGTGCTCAGGTAGCACTACACCTCTGAAGCACTGGTCTGACCTTTTTTACTGACGCCGTTAAACCACTTTAATGTTAGATGCTGTTTGGTAGGCGAGTGAGAAGATGTCAGCCCTTCAGTGTTGGGCAATGAATTTGCATTCACACTGTGAAAGAATGTGGACATATCAAGCTCAGACCACGTCTAGTCTGAGCCATCCAATCTAACAACATCTTCAGAGCATTTCACTTCTAATCAGGTCACAAAATAACATAATGCAGCATCTGAAGAGGGCCGTAGTTACCAAAGAATCAATGATATGTATCCACAGACTGTATCAAATAAACTGAATAAAGTCTAAAGGCCATTGCTCACACATATCTGAATTATGGTAACAAGTTTTCATCTTCAAACAAAATTCAAAATCTTCATGTGATCCATCATTAGCCGATTATTATATATATTTATAGCTCTGTTTGCTTAGCTCTGTTTTTAGACAGTAAAAGCTCAAATCACTTCTGTTATCTGTAATGGTTTGTGTTGTCAACTTCTGTTTGGAATCGTCCAAAAAAGGTCCAAACTTTGATTCCAGCTTCAAACTTTATTCTTTTACTGTAGAACTGTGTCCAGTGGTGAAAACACTGCCGTTACGTCTACTTTTTTTTTTTTTATCACTTTGTTACTTTCCCTGACTGAATATTCTTTCTCATTCTCATCTCGGCCTTGGCGTTAGTTTTCCTCTGCATGGGAGACAAGCAGAGTGACTCCCAAATCTATATGTATGTTATATTTGTTCATAATGACACACTAGTCTGTGGCTGTGAGTAAAATGAACACACATCCCTGCAATAAAATACACTGAATCATTGACATAACATTGAAACTCTTTTTCTAAACACAGCAATGGTTATTTGATTTATTAAGCTATTGAAGTTCACATTCTACATATAACCCTTTAAATTACACTGGGTTACAAAAAAATGTTTTTTGCAAGTTGTCTAGGTTTTTTTTTTAACTGAATTAGGACCATTTTGCACCGCTAAATCCAAAAATGACATCTGTTTTTCTCAATCAGGTCAGGTTTTTTTGCTAATTTGATTTTGAAAAATTTGATCTTCTCACAAAATTGATTACATTTTTGTGACTTTATCAGTTGATTTTTTATATAGTTCTCATCCAAAATAGATTTTAAGAGAAAAAAAATCATTTGATCACTTGATTCCTGTTAGGTACAATAGTGTATTCACCGCAGATGTAGCAGAATACGTCAGGCTTATTTTTGCAAGATCTTCTAATCGAAGCCATTTCATTCACCTGTAATATTAAAAAAAAAACAATCATAAATTGACAAAAGTAAAATCTTCAGAACACGTTTATTGCAAGAAATATGAAAGAATTTTGTATCATATTATTTGAAAATGCCCATAAATGTAAGCAAAAATGTTAAAAAGCCAATATGTAGCATAGTTCAGAAAGTTGACCTGATTGAGCAAAATGAATGTGATTTTTGGATTCAGCACACCAAAATTATCCTAAATCAGCTCAAAAAACTTAAACAATAAATTTGTTGTTGACCAGTGTTATATATGGAGTAAAAACAAATACCACCAAGACACAAAGACCACAGAGGTTTTAAGTGATTACTATATTTACTTAATTAGCAGGCACTCATTCGTTCATTTGCTCATTCATTTGCCGTTTCTCCTGATCCAGTTCCTTTTTCTCTGTCTTTACCGTGTCTCTGCTTTTCATAATCTCAGCTCTGGCCATGCATCATTTACACCGTTCCCTCCTGTCTTCCCTCTTCCCCTCATTATCCTGCCATGTGCCGTGTCCCTCCACCAGCCTCAGTCTCAGTTTAATGTAGTCACCTGACAGCCCCTTGTTGTCTCCACCCTCCTTCCTCTTAGTGTTCATCACCATGTGACATTACTGACCTTCACCGGACATTGTTTCCATTAGGGTGACAAATCTGATGCGTCAACACAGCGTTGTTGACATGCTGGTGTAGAATCACCATTGAATAGATTTTTCATAATGAAAATGCCAGAAGAAGTGATGGTGTGTGTTAGTGTTTGGCAATTAAGTTGAGCCCAGGGCCCCTATTTTTCAGCGGGACCATCCAACATTTTATAGGTGGTTCAAATATGTGTGTTTGCTGCTGCGATTGTCAACACCTACCATATGTGATCCAACTATTCTTCCTGCTAATGCCTTCATATGCACCAACTGTATTTACATAGAAAATAGTTGTGTGCAGTAGCAGCTTGTTTGCATTTTACCCATTTAATGTAGTTTCATGAGGTTGTTGAAAGGCTGCATCCTTTAATAGAGATTTTTTTTTTTTTTACATATTAACCAACATCACAACCATAAAGCAGATTATGAAGAATGTATGTTCTGCAGGTACACAGCTCACGTGTTGCCAATGGATAGACATGCTTTATTATAATGTTGACGATTTAAAGCTAAGTGAATGCATAAAATGCAATTATAAGCATAAAAAATATTTATAAATGCAGTTTATATAGGAGACACAGGTGGATTGGAATAGATCCTTGTGTTTGTGTGTTTGTGTGTCCGTGTGTGTGTGTAGATAAATGCATTGGTGTGATCTCTGGAGGCAGCAGTGGCTGTGTCATTCCCACTGTGAATGAAAGAGAATCTGTGACTGCCCAAGGAAACGGTAAAGCCCCATGAAAAGATGAACCAATGACAAACCACTTTTAATGTATTTGTATGTACACACCTGAAACACTTAACCAGAGTATGAGATTACATCTTGGTTAATGTTTTCCTTCATGCTTAGAATTTAATATTATGACCATAACTCCAATGCATTAAATGATAGATTTGTGCTTATGCAACATAGTTAAAATACAAAATCAAATAACAAGTATTTGGAATGGTATATAAATGTAAACAGACAGCAGTGATATTACAACTGTACAACTCAAACCACAACTCAACAATAACCCACTCCAGTGCCATTCATTACAATGACGCCGCTATATTTAGCTATGCAATCTACTACTGCAACAGGAGGTGCAATTACTGTAATATAACGTGCAATACTACATATCATGTGCAATAATCTGTTAACATTCAGTCATTTTTCCTCATCTTCTATCAACCTTTCAATCAATCAACCTTTATTTATAGAGCGCTTTTCATGCACAGATGCAACACAAAGTGCTTTACAGAATTAAAAACAATTACACAATAAAAACAGAAAAACAATATTCTATGTTTATTCTATGTTATCAATATTCTATGTTTATTTATTTATTTAGTTATTATGTGCACTTGGCTCTATTTTCTATTTTGAATGTGTGTGCTCGATCCTGTGGATTGCACTTTAGCTTCCTATCAGCAGAATATATGAAAAATCAAGTCCTTTTGACCATTTGCAAATAGTTAACCTCACTTATCATCCTCACATACTTATACAGTTGCGGAAAAAAATATTAGACCATCAAAAGTCATCAAAAACAATGGGTATGCAATCTAGTACTAATTCCTGTGTGACTAAAAACAGACAGAAAAGAAAACATGGAATGCCTAAAAGCACTGTTTTGGTCAGTACAATGCCATACAGGGTGAGTCAGAAAAAACGCTCTTTTCATTTAAAGAAATTGTACCACTGAAATGGAAATGCTTATTTTTCTTTTGATTATACAGTCATATTGATGTGGTTATTGAGCATGTCTGGTGATTGAATCATTGATTTATGGCATAGCATAACAGAGGGAATGTCCATTGTTTATCGTGCAACGAAATATCTGCCAACACAGTTTATGCCACCGTGAATGAAATTGAAATTGTCAACCATTACAGCATGTTTACTCGCCATCAAAATGTTTTGTCTCAACGAAGTCGTCCGGCACGACCTTCAACCTGGCTACCATTCAGATTGATGCAAATCTGTGCTCGTTGTCGCATCTCTAACACAGCTCTTCTCGCCATTCGTGTTCGTCGTAGGGCTTGGATTTCAGCTGTGATGCGATTTCGGAGTTCCTGAAGAGTTTGTGGAACAGTCTGATACACACGGTTTTTAAGATACCCCCACAAGAAAAAGGGAAGCGGTCTTGAAACTGCCGGATGGTTTCTTGGACGCTACCAGTTTCGCAGAATTTTGTCACCATGAAAGCTCTCTGAACATCCGTAAACTGTGGTCTTGCCATGATGAAAACTCCCTGGGCACTGTCATGTAGGCCTATGTCCTGAGTGTGAAAGCAAAGCCCCGACTCCTGTAATTGTTGTCAATTTCAAGTTTGTTCACTGTGGCATACATTGTGTTGGCAGGTATTTCAGTGCCCAATAAACAATGGACCTTCTCTCTCTTATGCAATGCAATAAATCTATGACTACATCACCAGACATGCTCAATAACCACATCAATATGACTGTATGGTCAAAAGAAAAATCAGTGTTTCCGTTTTAGCAGTACAATTTCTTTAAATGGAAAGAGCGTTTTTTCTGACTCACCCTGTAGATATTGATGTAAGAACTGAAGTGATTTTAGTTATTATCAAGAAAACATGGCAAATGGATAGATATCAGCTCAAAAATTAAACTACTATGAGCTATTTTTTGTTGTTATCATTATATTTGTCCAAACAAATGTACCTTTAGTTGTACCAGGCATTAAAATGAACAAAAAATTGAAGAAAACAAGGGTGGTCTATTTTTAATTATTACAGCTTGTGTTTAAGTAACAATATCCAACTTCATAATCACATGTTCATCCATTCCTTGCTTGTATGCTTAAAACATAGAGGGAGGGCTCATATAGACGAAAGTGTACAGGCACAGGATGAGACAAGACAGTGGGACAAACCAGCCAAGTGACTGCTGTTAAAAACATAACAAACCGTGTAAAAGACATGACAACAAGTAAGACAAGATAAAATCAGATACTAATTACATGTTCATCATTATACATTGGTGTGTGTGTGTGTTTGTGTGTGGGTTAAGGTTAGGGTCAAAAAAGCTTTTGACACAATAAATCTTGAATTATGACATACTTTTACTAGTATTTCAGTGTAGACACTAGTAAATATATTTCATTATTATTTTATGTGGTCACCTTGTAAATATAGATCCGTTCTTCATATTGAACCTGCACAGAAAGAAAAGACAAATGGGGCCAATAATGAGTTAAAATAATTAAAAAGCAATGTTATTTGAAAGAGGTGAATTTATGATTATTATGATAGAAATAAAAAAGTAAAGATATTAAAGAATGGCCCAGTCCCTTGGAAGCAAAGATGGACAAGGATTTACTGCAGATCAGTGTTTTTCATCCTTAGGGTCCAGACCCCACATAGGGTCGCCTGAAATTTCTAGTAAATGGAAAAAACAAAAACAAAAATAATGCCTTGCTAATAAAATATATGGTAAATTGAGAGAGACAATCCCAATCCATAAAAGACATGACAAACTCTGAAGCTGAAACTGAAGCACTGTGGTTCTGTTTATCTTTCAAATGTTCATTGTGGTCGGTTTCAGATGCTGCAGCTCTTTCATAATTCATAGTTTGAGTTATTTTATTCTTCTTTGTATTTCTTTGTACTACCACATGAGTTGTGTAGTCCTCTGTGTCTTTTATTTATTTATTTATTTATTTACTTTTATTGATTTTTATTACTTTTTAACTATTTGATTTTGTGCTATTTAGAGCAATCCTGTAGTTTTATCTACTTATTCATTGTTTTTAGTATTTCTCTTAATTGTTTTATGGTTTGTATAATATGCAGCACCTTGGAAACGTTCTTGTTGTTTAAATGTGCTATAGAAATAAAGTGGATTAGATTATTGTTCAGTATTAATTGTCAGCCTTATAAATATAAGCTGGACTGACTGTACATATCCTGACCAAGGAAAATAAAATTCTCACTTTGTGCAGTAATCTACACCTGGCTTTCTGCCTCTGTCCATCATAATATACATTATATAGACTAAATGTTCAAAAACAAATTAATTTTAGCAAAAAAAAAAAACTTTAATTAAAAAAAATATATGGCGAGTTGAGAAAGACGATCACAATCCAATAGACATGACAAACTCTGAAGCTGAAACTTAAGCACTGTGGTTCTGTTTATCTTTCAAATGTTCATTATGGTCAGTTTCAGATGCTGCAGCTCTTTTATAATTCATAGTTTGAGTTATTTTATTCTTCTTTGTACTTATTCTTTCTACTTTTATTCTCTGGCTTTTAAATCTGCATAAGTTGTGTGGTCCTCTGTGTCTTTTATTCATTTATTTATTTACTTTTATTGATTTTATTACTTTTTAACTCACACTCACATACATACATAACATCATAATTCATACTTTGAGTTATTATTTGTTCAGTATTAATTGTCAGCCTTGTAAATATAAGCTGGACTGACTGTACATATCCTGAACAAGGAAAATAAAATTCTCACTTTGTGCAGTAATCTACACCTGGCTTTTCTGCCTCTGTCCATAATAATATACATTATATAGTCTAAATGTTCAAAAACAAATTAATTTTAGCAAAAAAAAAAAAAATCTCTGTTTTGAACGTCTGGGGTCGCCACAAATTTGTGATGTTCAAATGAGGTCACCAAAAAAGGTTTGGAACCACTGCTGTAAATACTTTGCTCTCTACAGTACAGAAAAAAACTAAAATATTCAAGGAACCTGGATGTGTTTCACTGCATAAAAGACAGGAGTGTAAGCCCAGTTCATGATCTTCTATCTGTCAGATGGCACCACATCAAAAACCACCACTCATCTATAGCAGTAAAGGGCCACATGGACTCGGGTTTACTATGGCAGACCTTTGTCTAGCTTGATGATACGTCCAGTTCAAAGCCCTTTTCATTTTTAGCCCAGAGCACACGGCATCTATTTCTTCCATAAAAAACTTGGTATATTGACCACAGTCCACATCAGCCCTGAGCGGTGCCTCCACGGTCCATCCCAGAGCCCAGAGATGTTTGATGATGCTTCTGGACACAATTAACACATGCTTTTGTTTTTGTGCCAGTAAAGCGTGAACTGACATTTGTGGATGTAACCCCAAAAATAATGTACTGAAGTGGTGTAACGTAGAGTTGTGCTGGGCTAAGGTTTAATCGTACATCTGACCCGTGAGGTTCTATCAGCTCTGGATGAATGACAGCTGACACTTGATTTGGCATCGCCTGAGGAAATACAGACTGTGGTGTCAAATTAAGCTTCTGAGGGCGCGCGCTACTAGAAGAAGTTTTAATATATCTGTGTGTGCTGTTAAATTATGGGATAGATTGAGGAAGAAATGTTCAAACATAAACCAATTCAAAAACACTTACAAATTGTAATTAATTCATTTTATTGTATGTATCAATTTTGGATGTGTGCCTTCCAGTGGCGGCTGCTCGTCTTTCAGACAGGGGAAGCTCATTGTCACCTTACATTAAAAAAAAAAAGTCAAGTTATTTAAACATAAATTCGGCTTTCCGTTCCTTTTTAAGAAAAAGGTAAGTGACCTTATCGTACCAAATAAACAAGAAAACGTTGAAATTATGTTAAATTGAAACAAGGAAGTACAATGAGTGTGTTTTATTTACAGTGCAAGAAATGAACAAGTAATTTCATAGTGGTTTCTCTCGTTTTCACAGCAGAATGTGCGATGGTATTAAACTGAACTGTGTCAGTGAAGGAGTAGATCTGAAAACAGCTGTCAATCAAACAGGATTCAGCCTTTCAACTGATCCTCCAATCAGCACATGGAAGCCTGGCATCCAGCCCGACCAAGCTCCGCCCACAGCTCCATTCACCCCCAGAGATGCCAAGTGTCCGGGGGCGGGGCAACATCATGGCATTTATCCAATTACCGTCCAGTTTTGAGCCAATGAAAAAAACTGTTCCACTCAGTCCTGTTGAAGTGCATGGACGCTGAGCGTCTACGGACAAATGCACTGAACAGAGATCAAATAAGAAAACAGCGCAACGGGAATGGAGGAGAAGTGAACAACATCGAGTCTGTTGATTTGTGATAAAGCTGATTCTGAACGAACTCGTCTGTGAGATGAACGTGTTCTAACACATTTGTAGTCAATGAAATGTCAACACAACCGAACATATTTGACCATTTAATTTTCGTAATTTATGGGAAGCCGAGCTTCCCTTGCAGTCTTTGAGAAATCACCTCTGGTGCTGTTATATACTGTACTTTCCAGGCTATAAGCCGCAGGTGTCCACGATGTAACATGAGACATTTACACAGAAAGATGGTAAACAGAAAGATTATTTAAATATTTATTTCCATACCTTAACTGCTTTTTTCCAAACAGTGCCTGTAACATGGCAGTATCTCTATCCTCATCTTCCTTCTGCTCATTGAAACCACTGCAGTCGTCCTCTTCAGTGTTGGAGTTGAACAGCCTCAGAAAGGCTCCGTCACACACCTTCTATGTCTCTCTTCTGTTGTCTCTCAATAGCACTTCCGTGCTGCAGCTCTTTTTCCTTCTTGGACAGACACATTGATTGCTTTTAACTTAAAAGCTCCATCATATGCATTTCTACGTGTGCTTTCCATGATGAGGGTTTGTGCATGACACGCAAAATGACTGTTCAAAGTTCAGCTTCAAACTTCTCCTCTTCATCACCTCTTCCACCTGTCTGTCTCGCTTTTGCGCTTCCTGCTAGAGCGCCCCCTGGAGGCTGTTAGCTCGTAAAAATCTATACTCGAGCCGCGTCGTTGTATAAGCTGCCGGGTGCAAAGCGTGAGAAAAAAAATAGCAGCTTATAGTCCAGAAAGTACGGTATTTCTGTTGGAGTATGAGGTGCATCAGGGTTGGGACTCTGTTAGAGTTGAAATACACAACTATGTTGTTATATTTTATGTATATTCAGTTGTACAGTTATGATTGTTACAATATAAAAATTAAATAAAAAAAAAAAAACTTCGGAGAAAAAAAACACAAGAAAATGTAATATCTGGCAATATCTAGCCCTGTTATGTCCATTCTGTCTGCTATTTAATTATTTAATTTATTTCTAGCCCTAAATTACCCCAGTCTGATGTAAATATTTGGAATATTTTTGAAGTTGCCTTCATGCTGTTGACAATGAAATACACCAGTTTCATAAGTTTCCATCAGTTTCTTTTTTACAGTTGCTTTGTCCATATTGTGCTATTTCTTATGTGGTTGTAAAGGGGAAAAAAGAGAAGAGGTGTCTGAGTGTCTCAAAAATGCTGTGTGTGTTTCAGTGTGTGTCGCAGACTGTGAAAGAGTGAGTGAAACAGATTTTTACAGGTTTTTTTTTTTTTTCACTTTGAGTCTTCGGGGCACTTTGTTTTTAAGATATATATCTCCCAAGTGTCTCACAATATGTCCTTTTTTTTTTTTTTTTTTTTTTTTTTTTAAGTTACCGAAGAAGCCTTTCTCCTGAGCAGCCTACAAACTGCAAAGGGCAAGGTTGTGACTTCTGCATCCTCTTGCCCATCCTTCCTCGGAGCATGCACTTGATCTTAACAGAAAAAGACAGTGTAAACAGCTTCCTCAGTTTTGAGCCAGGATGTGCAAACGCGCTTGCCATTCCATTGCTGATATAGAGCATGAAACTTGATTTTTTTTGTCTTCCTTTCTTTTTTTTTTTTTTTTTTTTTCTTTTTTATGAGGCTCCAGAACGCCGTCCAAATTCTGAGCATTGTGAAGGACAAGGCACATTTGCTCTTTTGCGATAGATATGCTTCTCAAAACAGCAGTCTATGGAACAACAGTGAAGTATGCCCTTTCCATGACAGAACACCCATCCATCATGAAGACAAGTTTATTTCCACTCCACTTCTTAGATTTACGTGAGAAGATTACACCTTGAAGTGAGTGTATACACTGTTATATACATTTACAATATCTTTTGTTCTCAACTACTCTCAGCGAAAGACCTTTTCATTCAATCTGTGTATGTAGATTTAATGAAAGGAATGACCTTAACAGTGAAAACAGTGTTTCTATAGTGTTTAACTGGTGTGACAGCCATCTGGCCAGCCTGCTTGTTTATGAAGAGAAATGTTGAAAAGCCTGCACTTAGAAATGAGCATAATACATAAAATTATCAGAGTAAGAATTCATATCACAAATGCACAGAACGTCTTGAACTGTACCATTAATAATAAAATTTCTAAGACATCGGTGAAAAAAACAGGTGTGTATGAAACATCACCATTAATGACTAGATTCCCATATATCATCGCTGTTTGGCAGAAACCTCTTTTGTCCAGAATGGTTATTTTTCAGGAAACTGGAAAAATGATTTATATTCTAAATAAATGAAGGGAGTTAAGAGATGGTGAGATGTAGTCACAAGCCATTTTTAACACTTTTCATTGGTAATTTTTTTCTAAAACTTTCAGGCCAACATGAAAACTGACCAATAGAATCAATTTGCCAAAAAAAAAAAAAAAAGACCAAAAATGGACTTATGAGGTTCCACCCGACAACAGCGATATATTACCTCCAAAGACCTGAAACTTTTTCTGGCAACTTCCAAATGACTTTTTCCTCTACCTTTATTCTTTCCTAAGTGATTTATTACCATGTTTTATATAATCCTCTGCCTTTTTGCATTTTTCAGTAAAAACCAAGTGTTTTCCTGTATTTAATTTAATGACTATGTAGATGTTCACTAAAAGTCAGAGTAAATTCAAAGGTTATTATATGGGTACTTCTAGGAAACTGGGTTCATTTTGGTACCTGGCACCAATAATAAAAGAGAAATTTAGACATATTTCCCTCCAGGATGTACCTAATGATGACCTCAGATAAATGCAAAAAAGTCATATTCTTGCTCTGAGTCATCCCAAAATTTATGAATTTTTAATCAGATATTGAGGCCAAAAATAGGACCAAAATTTGGACATGAGGTGTCAGTGCATTTGATCTGGAACACATGACTGGAAATGGTCTTATATACCACTATAAATAAAGACACTGTGTTAAATTTGACGATCCTAGTGGTTATTATTATTATTATTATTAATTCTATGCATAATCAAATATTTTAATGTGCGCTGTTTTTATATTTATTTTTATTTTATTGTATTTCTCTCAAATTTCATTTTATTTCTTGATGTATAATCAAATCTTAATGTATTTTAATATTGTATTTTTTCAATCAATGTGAAGCACTTTGGGCTACAATTTCTGTATGAAAGGTGCTATACAAATAAAGTTTATTATTATTATTGTTATTATCAGCTTACCTGCCGACAGGCCGTAAGCTATTCTCGTCATGCGGCGTCCGGCGGCATCTGTCATCGTCTGTTGTCGTCGTCTGTCGTCCGTTACAAAAATTTCAATCGTCTTTTTCTCCAAAACCACAATTCCGATTGATGTCAAACTTGGTATACAGCTTATTTATGATCATGTCAACAGAAGTTAGTGAAATTATTTGGATCCGGATCTGATTCTGGATTTGGTGCGACTTTGAAAACTTTCCCCATTATAACAGATAGGAAGTGGATTGATGCAATAATTCAATAAATATAAATGATATCCAGTGTAAATTTCTACAGTCCAGCCCTGATGGGGAGATGACCCAAACATAATGTCCATATGCTGATCAGGATCTTCTTCTGGATCCGGGAACTTACGGAAAATTTAACATGGGCTCTTATGGGGAAAAACTTTCAGTCGTCTTCTTCTCTGAAACTCCAGTTCTGATTGACTTCAAACTTGGTATACAGCTTCTTTATGATGAGGTCAACACAAGGTATTGACATTATTTCAATCCGGATCTGATTCTGGATTTGGTGCAACTTTGAAAAATTTTCCCATTATAAGAGATAGGAAGTGGATTGATCCAATAAATCAGTATCAATGATATCAATTTGGAATTTGTATTTTTACAGATCTGATTGGAATATGACCAAAACATGGGCTATTTCTGTAATATAATAAATACACATAACAGGATGATAATAAATGGCATCTGGATACATTTCCCAAAGCTTTTAATTTGGCCGGTAAGCTACAGGGCCATTGGTCCTATTTTTGTAATTGTTTTGTCATCTATCTGTCTGTCCATTCAATGACAAATTCACATTATCTGAAGAACACATTGACATATCTGCACCAAATTTATACTGTGGATGCATCTTGGCATGGAGCAGAAGCCTACTGAAAATCAGTGCTTTTCAAGGTCAAATGTGCAGTTATAATATCTACGTACTTTCAAATCTAAATATGTATGTGATAAGTTTCACACAAAGATAATCTAATCTAAATTATAGGCCAATAACTTTCAGCAGAATCTTACACTATATTTGGCCGAGGGAGATAAAAAGTGTGCAGCAGGTTATGTTTCTAATCCAGACATGCAGGTTTTTCATGAATCAGGAGTCTCATTCTAGGTTTTGTGTGTAACCCATCGTGTCCACTGATGTTACATGCAGAACCTGCCCATTTAAACACAAATAAATTGCGAGTGATTTTGCAACAGCGGTCATTTTTGTGAAACACTCTGCCTTGCATTATTAGTTCGATTCCCAAAATGTACCTGTGAGAGAATAAAAAGAAAGTAAGTAAAAAATAGTAGCGCATAATTTTCATGTCCTTTTTATTTTGTTACATGCTGATTTTTGCATAAAAGTAATATAAAAATGTGTTTTATCTCTTTTATCTCAGTAAATATTTATTTTTTAAATAGACCCAAACTTGCTTCATAACATTAGTCTACAACTAGTTTGAATTTTTAGCTCCTCTGTCCTGTTTTTAGAGAACAGTTTCATAGAAGCACCCAGATCAAAACAGAGAAAACTGAGGAAAACATGATAAAATTAGGGCTGGGCAAGTTAACGCGTTATTACCGCGTTAATGCATTCATTCAGTAATGCCGACAATTTTTTTTTTAATCTCACGTTAATGCCCTTTTATTATAACTCATATTCTTCTGCCTCTGCTTGTGTGCGTGTAGCGATTAGCTCGGCAGACAGACAACAGGTTTACCAAGAAAAGCTGGACGCTGAAAACTTCTCTCCAAATCTTTTACTTGAGACTCACTGTAAAACTGCAACATACAAACAAAATATGTCTCAGTTATGTTCATTGCCTTAGCACATTTACATGGCATTATACATTTAAACGAATGGGAAAAAGACCGCTAGCTCGATACTAACTTGAACGGGAAAATCCATAGACATGCTAACGATTAGCATTTACAGATTCACTTAAGATTTACGTCTTTTTATCCAGCAACAAAGGTTCGCATCAGAGATATTTTATAGTATTCATTTTTACAACAACTGAACATAAAATACTCACAGGCAAACATTTTTCGGGCCATACAAACAGAGTGAAAGAAACGTGTCTGTTAGTTCCTTCTTATGTCCGAACTGGCTATGGGAACACCACAAGGACAAAACATACATTAGTGCAACTTATTCCGACCACTAGAGGGCCCCCTTTGCTTGCTTTTAACAACTGAACATCACATATTATTGAGCTTATTAGTATTAGTTCTTATTAGTGGGCTTAAGACTCCTGTCAATCACTCACAACCGGAAATAAACTGTTGGGGACATAAACATGGAGAAAAGTACCGGTCTTTTCCATGGACATTTTCATTTTAAATGTCTTCAGATGGTGGGGGTGAGAAGGACAAAGTTGTTTGGAAGCACTGCAATGTGGAATTTTTTTTTATCACCAGAATACTTCGAGTCTGAAAAATCACTTAGAGGCAATACACGCCGTTGATGCCAGCAACCCCCCCCCCCCATATAACTATGCGATTAATCGTGATTAATTGCAGAAATCCACGCGATTAATTGCCATTAAAAAATTTAATCGCTGCCCAGCACTAGACAAAATATATAATTAACTGAATGTAAAAACAAGTGTTGACAACCAATGCATTTGTCAGACTACATGAGTTCTCCTGATGGATTAATATTGTAGAGATGTTCCACGTCTAAATGAATCATATTGGATGACCACGAAATTATCTGAATTATTTACATGTATTGATAGCATTAGAGGTTCAGAAGATATTACACATTATACAGGGTGGGGAAGCAAAATTTACAATGAACATTTAGTTGTTTTTTCTCAGCAGACACTACGTCAATTGTTTTGAAACCAAACATATATTGATGTCATAATCATACCTAACACTATTATCCATACCTTTTCAGAAACTTTTGCCCATATGAGTAATCAGGAAAGCAAACGTCAAAGAGTGTGTGATTTGCTGAATGCACTCGTCACACCAAAGGAGATTTCAAAAATAGTCGGAGTGTCCATAAAGACTGTTTATAATGTAAAGAAGAGAATGACTATGAGCAAAACTATTATGAGAAAGTCTGGAAGATACTATTAAAGAAGAATGGGAGAAGTTGTCACCTGAATATTTGAGGAACACTTGCGCAAGTTTCAGGAAGCGTGTGAAGGCAGTTATTGAGAAAGAAGGAGGACACATAGAATAAAAACATTTTCTATGATGTCAATTTTCTTGTGGCAAATAAATTCTCATGACTTTCAATAAACTAATTGGTCATACACTGTCTTTCAATCCCTGCCTCAAAATATTGTAAATTTTGCTTCCCCACCCTGTAGATCGGTAGTTGCTTTTGGTCGCCAGTGGCTGTTTAGATGTTTGAGGGTAAAAGTAATATGTTAAAGAAATCCTGACTTTTTAACTCATTTCACAGAGTGGGACTATTGATTAGTTTTGGGAGCTGGTTTCTAGGTGCACTGCAGCGTCATTGTACATGCGTATACAAATCAAACGAATCATATCGGATAACCACGAAATTACCTGAATTATTTACATGTATTGATAGCATTAGAGGTTCAGAAGATATTACATATTATAGATCGGTAGATGCTTTTGGTCGCCAGCGGCTGTTTAGATCTTTGAGGGTCAAGGTAATATGTTAAAGAAATCCTAACTTTTTAACTCATTTCACAGAGTGGGACTATTGATTAGTTTTGGGAGCTGATTTCTAGGTGCTTTGCAGCCTCACTGTACATGTGTATACTCTTCATTGCATTAGGGATACCAGTGAAAAATACGATGACACTATTTTACCCAGGTCCGATCGTCAAGCTGAATCAATGAAATTGCGAGGCATCCATAGGTGTAAAAACACACACACCATTATCATCCCCATCACACCTGATTTTTGTATGGTTTATAGCCTTGCAGCAAATGTATTTACCTATTCAGAGTGTGTGTTGCTGATAGGTGACAACAGCCAGGCTGAGAATGGTGATGAGGTTTTGTTCATGGCATAATGCAGAGCCAGGTATCAGCAAATACAAGCGACCTGTCATTATCTAAAACACCACATTTCCCCCGAGGTACTCTGAAAGATACAGCATACTTTCAGACATCGCTCCTCTCTCTCTCTCTCTCTCTCTCTCTCTCTCTCTCTCTCTCTCTCTCTCTCTCTCTCTCTCTCTCTCATATGCTGTGTCGCTTTCTCGTTCTCACTCCAACACTGCTACATTACACACAGTAATTCATTTTGCAGAAACAGTGATGCATTATTTGTTAAGGTATACTATGTTCTGAACTGAATGAACAGTGCCTTTCACATCTCTGGGGACCTTGTTTGTTATCTGTGTACGCTGTTAGGATGGTATGGGCTTGTGAGGTTATGATGAACCCAAACATGCATGTGTACATTTATGTAAGTGCTCATACGTGTATGTCCTATAAGGAATAATTTTTCACTCACTCTTCCTCGGCTATTTCAACAGTAATGTTAGCAGAGCACTCCATGATAATTTACTATGTGAGGTTTAGGCTAAAATATGGAGTCCAGCCTTGACATGACAGCCAAAAAAAAAAAAAAAGCTCCCACTGAGAATGTGTAAATCAACATCTGACATCTTACATTAGGTGAATTGTTAAAGGTTCACATACCTGCTATTTTCTGTGCTGGCTGTATTATAGTTCTATTTAGGCTGCTGTTTTTCTTTCCCCCCTGTATCCCCTTCCCCTCTTTCCCTCTGTGATCCATATCATTGTTCCCCGGAGAGGGAAGAAAGGTGACAAACAAACCTATTCATCATCAGCAGGTTCTCCTGGCTAAACTGTTATCCAAGCTGAACTCTCTAAACTTTTCCCAGTGGCCTATTGTTTACGGCTGCATCCTCTAAATTTACACCCACCGTTTGTTTTATGAAGTGTCCATAGAGGGTAAGAAAGGTAGATAGAGGCCTGATGTCAGCATATTTCCCTGTCCTGCATCTACACTGTGATGTATGGTTGAACAGAGCTTGTGTTTGGCTCCTTCTTTTCCATTTTTTACATGGTGCTATTGTTTTATACTGTCCAGATTTAGAAATACAGCATCATCATATTACTAAGCTCTCAGAGGAGGTCTTATTGGAAATGATTGGAGGTTATTCACAGGACCAACAGGGAGGGAATAGAGTCAGAAGGACAGTGATACAAAGAGAAAAGGAAATGCAGAGGCACAACAAGTCTAGAGGTAAATAGTGACATTATATTTTCCAAGTTCTACATTAAGTCTAATGAACTCAAGCTGCTTTATAACAGCTTCGATTTGAGTTAAGTTCATTATCTCTAATTGTTCTTTTTATTTGTGTGAGCTTTTGTTCCTTAGATGCACTAAAAGGAAATGCAGATCATTCTGAATAGTTTGTATTCCACTAACATTCAACTCACAGTGCGACATCGGCATTAGCGGCAATAGTTGTTTACTGAAAAGTCATGCAGGGGTGTTTCAGAGTCTAAATTTTAGTCAATAAACTCAGGCGCCTGACAACAAAGCAGAGCTCGTCTGTTTTTAACTTACACTCAAACAATAGAGATTAGCACCAATTCCATTGTCTGTGAGTCCTGTTTAATCAAAGTCCGAATTGTCACTGTGACAAATTAAATTAATTCCAATTTTGCTCCGTCTGAGTGACAAGATTCCATTATGCTCACTGGCAGGCCGTCTGTAAATTGTATTATGACCTGATGTCTCCATGTGTATTCTAAAACACACTTTGAAACATTAAGGTATGAATGATTGATTTATTGAACAGGGCAAAACAATGTCCTGTACTGTAAATATTATCCCAAATATACAATTATTATTGGATTTTTTTATACAAATATACAATTGATATTTATATATGGGTTAAGTAGTGTACATTTTTTATATATATGTGAAATGTAGTAAATGTATAAATACATGTATATATACATACTTCTAAACACTGATTATTATAATTGAGGTTGAACATTTACATTTGTACCTGCAGACTGGATATATCCTCCTGAGGGAGTTTCACAGCTTTACCTTAGAAAAAAAAAAAAAAAAAAAAGGGAAAAAAATACAGAGAAATGAAAACGCTGTCCACTACAAAGTACATTCCATTAAAAAATGAACCAAAATGTATCTGAAAAAACTGTTGCATCACACTGTTTTCAAACAAGACAATTATTAACGTCCTAAGATCCAGGAAATGTCAGGAAAGTACAAGCTTTCTTTTGTTTTTTGTTAAATAAGTGCCTATATCGGAAACATCATGATGCAACAGTTTTTTCAGATGCAGTTTTTTAAATTTTTATGGAATGTCCTTTGTGGTGGACAGTTTTCTTTTTTTTTTTTTTTTTGTATAAAGTTGTGAAACACTTGTCCACACATGTGAACAGAAAACCCATAGCTGGGACTTAGGAGGTTAAAGCTTAAAGCTTTTACCTTCCTGGGGCTTTGGAGGTTTGATTATATACAGTCCATGCACAAGATTGGCCATTTTACACAGCTTGTAGCCGCTGCATGTCTGAAATACTGCCCATGTTCTGCATTAAGTACTGTGATTGTTATTGAATCTAAAGACCAGCAGACCTTACTTTAGCAAAGCACCTCTCATATTCCTTTTTAGTACTAGTGCATTGACCTGTGGGGAACCACAGGTCATATTAATACTGATATCTAGGGACTGAAGTTCGCAAATGTGTCATTCCTGTTTTTAACTTCATTTCCCATTGTGCAGCGTGGTACTGCACTTCCCATCAACCATCATGGTCCAAGGGTGACACGGTGGTGCAGTGGATAGCACTCACACCTCACAGCAAGAAGATCCTGGGTTCAGTTCTATCACCAGTCGATCAGGCGTGGGTTCTCTCCGGGTACTTCAGCTTCCTCCCACCATCCAAAGACATGCACTGATAGGTTAATCGGTTAATCTAAATGGCCCATATATGTTGATGTGAGAGTGACTGTTTGTGTCTATATGTCAGCCCTGCAATGAACTGGTGACATGTCCAGGGTGTACCCCGCCTTCGCCCATAAGTAGCTGGGATAGGCTCCAAGTGACCCCCGTGACCCTAGTGAGGATAAAATGGGTTCAGAAAATGAATGAATGAATATTGGTCCTATCAACTTGCCGAGATATTTAATGTGAAGGTGGGACTATTCCTCAACTGCAGACACCGAACTGGACGGTTAAAAACAGATCAGTTTCTCAGAACTGTGCAGACACACACACACACACACATACACACACACGCATGCTCTGAGACCTTCCAGTCAGAGCCGGCCCGTCCTATAAGCAAACTAAGCAATTGCTTAGGGCCCTGAAGCCACCAGGGGGCCCCAAACTTATGTATCATGTCAACTTTTTAGTGTTCGGCTACAATCTAATGCAGAGCCACCATGATGTCCTGAGTCATTGTCAATACACTTTCAACTGTTTATATGCAACAAACACTACGCTATGACAAATGCATTTTTGTCAGTCCTGTAAATATGTTATGGTAGAATAGAGGGATAGCGGTCCGTGAATGTCAGAGTTGGGGGGGGGGATCCATGAATGTCGGACCTGGAAGGGAGGGGCATGCAAAAGTGAAACTGAAGACATTTTCCTCTTCCTCTAACTCTCCAGGCCCACTCCACTGCTGTATGGGCCCCACAGTAAGACAACTAGTGGGATTTGAACCCTTTTAAGTCTCTTAGGTCTTAGATGTGCCTACCTCCTGTCACTTCACAGGCTGTAGCGCATCAGCCCCTTATGGCCTTTCTGACAGGTGGTGAGTGCATCAGAAACTGGGAACACCCTGACCAGGGTACAAACTCCAGCCTCCTGCACCAAAGTCAGTCAATATTTATTCCAGTCTTTATTGTTTGTCTGTCACTGTGTTCAAATATAATATATTGATATGTATAGCCAGTGAGCTTTTGACATGAATTAGTGTTGTAATTCAGAGTGAAATTATTTTGTGTTTATGGATAAATGGTACGATGGGGAGGTGCCCCCACCTTGTCTTGCTTAGGGCCCCCACATGAATAGGGCTGGGCCTGCTTCCAGTATTATGATATAGATAATGTACAGTGAAATGTATTTTCATACCAGCAGCCAATAGTAAAGTAGAAATTGTACATGCAACCCATGAAGTAAAAATATAAAAATATAAATATATACTACCAGTCAAAAGTTTGGACTCACCTTCTCATTTAAATGACATTAGATGGACCTCAGATGGCCAACAAGTGCTCAGCATCACTGGGAACTCCTTCAAGACTTTTCGGAAAACATTTCAGGTGACTACCCCATGAAGCTCCCTCTCTCTTCCTGCTGCAGAGAAGCTTGTCCACGCCTTTGTCTCCTCCAGGTTGGACTACTGTAATGCACTTCTCATCGGGATCTCTGGCAGGAGCCTCCAGAGGCTCCAGCACATCCAAAACAGCGCTGCCAGGATCCTGATGAGGGTGCGTAAACACGAGCACATCACTCCTGCCCTTCACTCACTACACTGGCTCCCTGTTCACCTCCGCATCGAATATAAGATCCTCCTTCACACCCATCACTGTCTCCACGGTGAAGCCCCCACTTACATCACTGAACTCCTCACACCCTACACCACCTCCACAACCTGGTCAGGCCAATCGCACCGTCTGTGCCCCCCCAGGATAAAACTTAAAACTATGGGTGACAGGGCTTTTGCTGCTGCTGCTCCCTGTCTATGGAATGCCCTGCCTGATCACCTCCGGGCCCCACAGACTGAGGACACTTTTAAAAAAGGTCTGAAGACCTTTTTATTCAGGAGAGCATTTCCATGATCTCCCAACATCTGTGCATGCTTCTTCTGTTTTAATTGTATTCATTTTTAACTGTTGTTTTTATTTTTAAACTGTTTTTATCTGGCTTACTTATTTTCTATTTTTGTTCTCTGCTATTTATTGCCTGTAGTACTTTGAGATTTTTAGATAAAAATGTAAAGTGCATTACAAATAAAATTTATAATTATTATTATTATTATTATTATTTTTTAATTTATTTATATTTTATTATTATTATTACCTCATGAAGCTCATCGATAGAAGAATGTACAAAGCAGTAATAAAAGCAAAATGTGGCTATTTTGAAGAATCTAAAATATAAAACATACTTTGAGTTATGGCACACTTTTTTTAGCTACATAATTCCATATGTGTTCATTCATAGTTTTGATGCCTTCATTGAGAATCTACAATGTAAATAATCATGAAAATAAAGAAAAACCAGGTGTATATCTAAAAAAGTAAACTTTAAGGGTGTAGCTCTAGTATATACATATAATTTATAGTATTGCAGATGTATTTATTTATTTTCATTCAGTCATTCATTTTCTGAACCGCTTAATCTTCAAGAGGCTCATGAGGGCGCTGGAGTCAATCCCAATCCCATGTACCAATGGGTGAAGGCAGGTACACCCTGGACGTGTCACCAGTTCATCACACAGCTGACATATGCAGACCAACAACTACTCACGCTCACATTCACGCCTATGGCTGAAGAAGGGCGGCCTTCTTGCTCTGAGGCGGCAGTGCTAACTACTCCACCACTGCGTCACCCACTATTTTCTGATGTTTTAAACCAGGTTTCATTCAACACATGTCAGATATTTCTATGTATTTGTGCCACTTCTTGTCAAGGGGTCAGGGCTCACACTAAATAGTGACTTTAACCTTTAGAACCCATTCACTTCAGTTTATTGTGTGTCTTTAAAGGCTGTACACATATTTCTGTGTATTGTTGTATGTGAGAAAAAGAGACTGAGAAATATATATGCTCACTTCAATCCTGCAAGATAACAGTGGCCTTGAAGTTTTGCTCAGTACTGTAAAACTATTAATGTATCTGTGCAGTGCATTATACACTATTGCTTATGTAGGAAGCTCCCACTGATGGTTTCCCAGATGATTTTTGGCAGTGGTGTCATGCACACTTTTGTGAGCTGCAAGGAGCATTACAGCGAATACTGTTCCATCAGAGCCACCTTTTAAGTAAATACAAGTCACTGCTTTACAGTACGACTGCACAGATTGCACAAATTGCTTCAAAATGTCATGTTTTTGGTGAATTTTGATCTACTGTGTGAGCCAGACATGGTTGCTTGGTGTAGAGACCGGACTGGAAGATCAAAAACAAAGACACAGAAAATGAATGAGGGAAACTTAAGAGCTGCAGAAGTCCAGAAACAAAGCTGTGATTGCAAACACATTCTTTTTGTTAGTTCTTCTCAGTTCAACTGGACTGGTTTAGCTCTTTTGAAAACGTTTCGTCTTTCATCCAAGAGACTTCTGTTTCCAGTTCTTCTTCAGTTCTAAACAGACTTCTGTTTCCAGATTTGGCGTGCTGGTTGTACTCAGCCCCAAAACTCCATGATGGTGGCCTTGAGGCAGAAGTGGCAAAAGTACTCACATTCTGTACTTAAGTAGAAATACAGCTACTTGGGTGAAAAAATACTCTTGTAAAAGTAGAAGTACTGATTCAACTCCTTTACACAAGTAAAATTTTAAAAGTACAACTTCTCAATTGTATTAAAGTACAAAAATAAAAAGTAAAACTGCATTTTTTTGCCATGAATGAAACAATACTTATTTAACCAGACAAAATCATATGGAGAATCATGTAATCATATAAGAATTTTCACGGGTATGGGTAAAATTAAATGAAATGCCAGCGGGTAACAGGCAAGGAAGTGAAAAAATAAAAGATTTATGGATGAAACTAATTGTCAGGACATTTAATGATGATGATCATTTAATTTGACCGTGGTTGATCCTCAGAAGGTTTGTTTTATTTTGAAGTGTGCTTCACCTCTGTTTTAGTTATGGTTAAAGACATCATTCAGCAGCACATATTAGAGATTTATGAGTGAGCGTTTTAGCCAAAAATAAAGCCCTTAAAAGTGAGTTATTGTGTCGACAATGTGTTTAATCACAGGTTGGGTCACAGTACTCAGCTTTGTGGGTACGGGCGGAAAAGTTTGGAGAAAGTGGATCCACGCGGGACTCTGGTACTGACCCTGTACAGGACTCTGGTACCAACTCTGTTCAGGACTCTGGTACCGACCCCGTGCAGGACTCTGATATTGACCCCGTGCAGGACTCTGGTACTGACCCTGTGCAGGACTCTGGTACCAACACCATGCAGGACTCTGGTACTGACTCTGTACGGGACTCTAGTACCGACCCTGTACGGGACTCTGGTACCGACCCCGTGCGGGACTCTGGTACTGACCCTGTGCAGGACTCTAATATTGACCCCGTGCAGGACTCTGGTACTGACCCTGTGCAGGACTCTGGTACCAACTCTGTGCAGGACTCTGGTACCAACACCATGCAGGACTCTGGTACTGACTCTGTGCAGGACTCTGGTACCAACCCCATGCAAGACTCTGGTACTGACTCTGTACGGGACTCTAGTACCGACCCTGTACGGGACTCTGGTACCGACCCCGTGCGGGACTCTGGTACTGACCCCATGCAGGACTCTGGTACTGACTCCGTGCAAGACTCTGGTACTGACCCTGTGCAGGACTCTAATATTGACCCCGTGCAGGACTCTGGTACTGACCCTGGTCACAGCCTGTGCTCCGTCTCTCCTTCACTGATTTTCCATCTGAAGTGACATATTTTCCATACTGTCACATCCGTTTAGTTTGAAAAAGTAACAAGCCTATTCTGAGAATGTAAGGAGTATAAAGTACAGATATTTATGCAAAAATGTAGGGAGTAAAGGTAAAAAAGTTGCCAGAAAAATACAAACTAAAAGTAAAGTACAGATACCTAAAAAAATCTACTTGAGTACAGTAACGAAGTACTTATACTTCCCAAACCAAAAACAGAGATGATACTAGAGTCATATCGTTGTTTCTGGGGTTGTAGAATTGCAGCACACCTTTCTAGAGTCAAACAGACCTGCACTTGCAAAGAAAAATGCTGATGTAATTGAACTCAGCTTTGACATTTGTGAAATTAATATCACTATCCAGATAACTGTTACTTATTAGCCCAAATGTATTTATACGGGGTCAATCCAAAGCTACCTCTGTCTGTTGCTTGGCATCGATTCTGCTAAACGTCGCTGAAGAACTACGCCGCTAGGTCACGCCATGCCTAAGAACGCTTAAACTGTTCTAAAACCAGTGTACACCGCGGCCTTTTGGGGCTTATCGTTTTGTTAAATAGACTTGATCTTCAGCCTCTCTGTAAAAACATTGAGAAATTACAGTATAATATTGGAGCAGATCCACCAGAACAATTTAATATCACAATTCTAAACCTAAAGTTGAGGAAATTGGGTGGAAATTAAAATGTTTTATGTCAAATCATGCAACGTTCATTGCACCTGTCCTTAATCAGGTGAAGGGAATGGTGTAAAATGAGGCATATATCGCATCATTTCATATGTATTGTGGCGAGGCTGAAAGGATTGACAAGATTTTTGCTCGCAGAGAGTTGACGGAATGGATGAGACTGTTACTTTGAGAAGTGCGAAGTTCTAACAGTGATTCATGAACAATTGATAATCTAAGATGAACGGGTAAGGTATTGTTCGGTTTACAGCTCTCAATCACAGTGTGCATTATGGAAATAAAAACAAACATAAAAAGGCCGATAACCATCATCATACACCCACATTAGCCTAATTCACACAAACATAATAACCCCACCTAACCCCTCCACATAAAATACAACATAATTAAGAAAAATGTCCAGTACCCACAATGCAATGCGGTAACCACGCCACAATATGTACGTACTGAAGCACAAAAAGGAAGAAATGCTAAAATATTACAGAAAAAGATACAAACAATAGGGCTAAGAACTATAAAATCCTGTGCATTTACATCCAAACATTGCATCATCCAGTTGCTTCATAAAACCTTTGTCACATTCCCGTTTCTATAAAAAGCTGTTTAATATGAGTTCGTCATATAAGCTCTTGGCAGTTGATGTTTACAGTGTATACATCCAGAAAGCCTCCCACTGTTCCAACAGTCTGTCGTGGTCTCAACCTCTGGGCGACGGAGGAACATGTTCAGTCCCACAGAATGGAACAGAACTGATGTCACGACCGTTGTCTTCCTTTATCATTTATAAAACTCCATTCGGTCAAACGTATGCAGCTCAGACGTGATCATCTGAAATATGCTACAAACTTCATCCCTTTTAATTAGGAGCCCTTGGACGTAACCACGAGTATAATCAATTTAAGATCAATTTAACCCTTTCATGCACGAATTATGAGAACCTTAACCCAAGTGTATTTTTCTCATTTCTAGTCAGAATATCTCATCACACTTAAAATAAGACATAATCACCTAAAGAGTAACTTTTCAGTGAGATATAAGAACTTATTTTTAGACAATAGAGCTTGAAATCTTATTGCAAGAAATCTTACCAAGATAATTTTCACTTGTTCCATTGGCAGATTTTTTTTGTTTAATTCAAGATTTTTTTGCCTGATTCAAGATTTTTTTTTTTTTTTTTTGCTTCATTCAAGATTTTTTTTTGCTTAATTCAAGATTTTCGGTGTAATTCAAGATTTTTTTTGCTTAATTTGAGAAAAAAAAATTTGCCAATGGAACAAGAGAAAATTATCTTGATATCAGATTTTTTGTTGTTGTTTAATTCAAGATTTTTTGCCTGATTCAAGATTTTTTTTTTTTTTTTTTTTGCTTCATTCAAGATTTTTTTTGCTTAATTCAAGATTTTTGGCGTGATTCAAGATTTTTTTTATTTTTTTTTATTTTTTTTGGCTTCATTTAAGCAAAAAAAGTCTGCCAATGGTACAAGAGAAAGTTATCTTGGTAAGATTTCTTGAAATAAGATTTTCAAGATCTATTGTCTAAAAATAAGTTCTTATATCTCACTGAAAAGTTATTCTTTAGGTGATTATGTTTTATTTTAAGTGTGATGAGATATTTTGACTAGAAATGTGAAAAATACACTTAGTAAGATTTGGATTTTTTCCAATGTTTGCATGGAAAAAAACAAAACAAAAAAAAAACCCGTCGTTGTGTTTGGTACAACTGCACTACATCAGCCAATCAGATGTGTAGACATGATTGTTTTTGTAAATACTTCTGTATAGGCATTGCCTCCATTTTCATATAAATAGTTGTATATATCTTTGCTAAAATTGTAATGATTTCTTTGAAGTTTCAATTAATATGTTCATTCTGGTTATAAAATGGTTCATTCAACATATTGAGGTGAAAAACAGTAAAGAATGTAATGTTATCATATTTGGATTTCGTGTTTTTTGAGTGATTTTAGATTCAGTGTGTTAATACAACATGTCAAATGTGCTGAAAAAAAAATGATACCAAACAAGGCAAGGTAAACAGTTTTTAATGAGAAATATAAAGGTAAAATAAAAAGTATTCAAAAACAGCCAAAACACACCTTGACTCCTAAGGGCTACGACAGCTCACAAAATCATTCACCATGCACTCATGTAATGCCTTTAATGTGCACCTTTTGTATTCCACCAGTTTTATGGTGTTCAGCATCATTCAGCTGGTTTTCTTTTGACACTGAGGTCTGGAGCAGTGTTTTTTGACCTCTGTCTCTAATGTGTTTATTACGTTCTTTTATAATTTTACACAAGTTGGTTTCAGGCGTTAACCTGCAGTTTCATCTGGTTCTTTTAAGCTCTACATTTTACATTTTCTTTACCTAAGAATGGATGATTTAAAGCTATATCTACTGATGTGGCATTTCACACAGCACTTAGTAAAAATATGAACATGAACCACCCGCCTCCCTCCAAAGCCCCGCCCACTTCCCCCCTGCCTGAGCTCTGACCTGATGCACACAGTGGAAGCAGAGGTGGAGGCGGAGGTCCAGACTGACAGGACTTTTATCAGAAATATATGAGAATTAACCCTTTCATGCATGAATTTTGAGAACCTTAATCATGATTTTTTTCCCCCGTTTGAATTCCTCTTTAGGCATGGAAAAAAAAACAAAAAAAAACAATGCGATTGACAGCTTTTTATGAACCTATTTTTCATGGAGTTGCAAAAATGTCCACTCAAATTGTTATGATGCGTTTAATTTTTGAAGCCAAGAAACATGTATTTACTGGTATACTGTGAAAATTATGAAATAAAAACACTTTTAATGCAGCTAATCTGATGTTTTCTCATATTTAAACATACTCTAATACTAGTTATTACTCACTTCATGGGGATAATATGCAAAAATACCCATTTTGTTAAAGAAAAAAAAAAGATAATTACAGTCTAATAACAATTGATTTACACTCAAACGTGTTACTGCAGATCAGGTTTATCAAGAACAGCAAAGTTACATGATGCATAAGTGTCCACTGTGTTGGCTGATATGGAACTAAAACAACAAAACCCATGAATATACAAGAGAAGAGCAGTAGAATAACTGTCCACTGTAGTAACCACTATGCGTGAAAGGGTTAAACATTTTTGAGTTTCAATACCTGGTGGATTTCTTTTACATTTTAGTTTGACACATGCTTATTAGGAGCATTTTAAGATGACAAAAGAAAAGTGTAAAAATGCCACATCATATGGTATAGCTTTGAGTGAAATTTCTAAAAAAAAAAACAAAAACAAAAAAAAGAAAGAAAATACCATGTGTCATGCGTCGACGGTTATGTTGAGTTTTGGTTTAGGGGTTTTTTGTTCTCTTCCTGTTTTATTTTGGTGATGGTGATCGCTTCCCTGTTTTCGTCTGCACACTGTTAGTCTTGTCTTTGTCTTGCCCTATCCCTTCATTGCCTGCACCTTGGTGCTCCTCATGTAATTGCCCACACCTGTTTGTGATCCCTACCTTCTCTATATATTCTTCCCCTCTCCCTTTGTCTGTTGTCAGTGCGTCGTTATCTGTGGTTTTGTGAAGAGCGTTCTGTTAAGTATCTAGTCTTGAGAATCTTGAACTCCATGTTTTCTACTTATGGCTTTTTGTTTGTTTAAAGTACGTTGTACTTCTCCTTTTGTTGTTAGAAATTTTTAGAGCACGTTGTACTTTCTCTTTTTGTTAATCTTTTGTACTTTGAGAACTTTTGTTAAAATAAATCTTTTTTTGACCACTGACAATTGCGTCTCGTGCATTTGGGTCCACACCAAGAGTCGAGTCTTAACACCATGAACTCTGGCAGAATCTCGAGATGTTTTTTTTTATTTAGAAAGCCAATGTTTTTAGCTTCCAAATTGTTTCTTTATTTATTTAGTCTAGATACACAGCATAAAGCCTTTAATTCTAATATTATTATGATTGTTTTTTAGGGTATTTATTTATATTAATTAACTCAACAAGCTAAAAAGAGTTATATTATCAACACACAATTTTTTTTTTTTTTTTCTCATTAATTCTACTCATTTTCCGTGGAGCTTCTGAAGATCCAAATAAAAAATAAGGAGGATAAACTTCACTTTATGTGACTTTTCAAAGCACATTGATCGGATTAGCCGTTGAGCATTTATTTTACAGTAAAACATATGTTTGGTTCTGGCCTTTGAGGGTTAATTTTTTTATTTTTTTTTTGTCTCGTGAGAAATCATACTGCTGCTTCCAATGGAGTTTATGTGCACTGTATTTATCTCTATTAAATAAACCATAAAAAATACATGAAATATGGCTGGAGAGGCTGTTGGGGACAGTGGGCTGTGTGCTTGGCTTGGAACTGGGTTTCCTAATGTCACTGACAGCGAATAGGACACTGAACAAACTTTTGTCCATGGTGGACAATACCCGCCACCCTCTGCACAGAGCAATCACCAGACAGAGGGGTATGTTCAGTGGCAGGCTGCTGTCTCAGTACTCAACAGACTGACTGAGGACGGCTTTTGTCCCTCAGGCCATCCGACTATTCAATCCTCGCTGTGATGTCAGGATGGAACAAACTATTGGGCATGGTGGTATATTTACCCTTGACCCCACTGGGGGCACTGGGATCCGGGTGGTTTTGGCTGTAACTCTAAATCTAATGCACATTTTGACTGGAATATTTTATAGATCTCAACTTTATCTACTCATCCCTCAAGATTCCTTCAAGATTCTTATTTCTCACCATTGGAAGCATAAGGACTTTTGACATTTTGCTATTTCCTCGGAAACAAAGGCAGCTGTTGCTCTGAAAAACAGACACATATGCTGTGTGACAGTTTCCATCCACGGGATTTCTTGCTGATACACAAGATGATCCAGAACTGAAAGCATAATTTTCATTTCTACATCCACCTTATTTAATGTTGATAATAAATGGATATTGTGTGTGATATAAAACATGGAATGACTCATTTTCTACACTTCATCTTTGCATGCAAAGTTGGATGAAGGTGGGAGGAAATGCATCACCGTCATACTTGTCAGAGGTTTGAATCTAATGCTTCTGGTCGTGTTACTCCATCGCCTTTTAATAAATGTAGCTCTGGATCAATGGATGACCTTATGAGGACGAATAAAAAGAAGAATTAAATAATCTGTCTTTTCTTTCATCAAACAAATGGTATGCTTCAAACCTCTTATGTATCAGACCAGACAACCTCCAGACCATTCAACATGATTCATCACTGTAAAACTGCCAGTTTCTGTTATGATAAATGCTCCTGGGACCTGTTTTTACATGTCTCTCCAGTCTTGTAGACACAGCAAGCTTGGAAAATTAACAAATTATTTTTTTGATTTCCTAGTTAAAACAGAATAAATAATTACTTACTTATGTATTTTCCAATTTATTTCAATTTTGCTCCCCATAAAATGATGAAAGCATCCCCCTTAAGGTTGGCTTTTTATCTCCATGAATACCAGCAAAATTGGGTAAAATATGTTTGAATAGGAAACATGTTGCCCCTTCCCTTCCCCTCTTGCCACGAGGCTGTTAACCGTAGTGGAGCGTCGTCTGGCTTTGAAAAGGCTGTTCTGCATACACAACTGCTTTGTTGGACATGTAGCTTGTGGCAAGCTTTCTGCTGATATAGTAGCATTGCAGACAAATGCAGGGGTTACTCTACTCAAACAGGGTCAACATCTCCCCCGTGGTGTTTTCGTGTACAGCTACCAACTGGGAACAGAGAAAAAAAGAAGACTACAATGGTGTGTGCAACCTCAGTGTAACAAAAACTTGATTTAGCCGTTGCAATTATTTCTCTATGGGAATTGCATGTTGCTTTCAGGCATATTTCTGAAAAGTGAAATATTTTATACACTTTGAAAATAGCACATAACTATATGTATGTCGCTGCCCGAGTGCATGTGTGCCAGTTGTGCGACCCTGACCTTTTGCTGACAGGGTAGGAGAAAAAACATGTGTAGTCCCCAGCTGCTTTGACACAGTGATGTCCAAAGGCCTATGTGGTTATTCGGCCTGTGGGACCCAGCAGGGGGCAGGGTGAGGGGTTCCAGATGTGTGAATACCCCACAGCGATGCACCAACCATGGCCTCGAATGACATGACCTACCCTTGGGGCGGGACAAGAATTAGTATGATGCAGTATACGGCTGCACAGGGTTCACTGGTGGCTCTGGATGTGTTTTTGTGTGTCTGAAAGTGCAATCATGTATGAGAACAGACGCGTAAAGACAGAGGTCGCACGTCCTTTACCAAGTACAAATACAGATAATTGTGTAAAAGGAGTGGAAGTACTGATTCAACTTAACTCAAAAAATAACGCTTTGAAGGATATGTTTACCAAATGATTCTGTGCAAACCTCGTGATATTATTATGATACACATAAGACTTAGACGCTTCTCACTGGGGTTAAAACAGAGGAAAAGTAAAAATAAGGGATGCACCAATACCACTTTTTTCCAGAACAAGTACAAGTATTTACATTTGATTACTTGCCGATACCGAGTACCGATATGAGTACTTAATAATACCATTCTAGTTCTTAGTTCCTTTTGTAAATGTCCTTTATTGTCGTTGTCATTAGTCTGACTGGAACAAAATGCTGCTCCTGACATTTAATGCATTGGAATTAGGGATGGGAATTGAGAACCGGTTCTTTTTGAGAACCGGTTCCCAGTAGCTTGATTCCTTGGAATCGTTTGCCTGCCTGCTTAACGATTCTGCTTATCGATTCCGCCTTCATTGTGCATGTGCAATGACGTCACACGTACGCTGCATTGTTTTGGTCAGAACGTAACTAACATAACATAAAAAGATGACACCAGGTCCACTTACTTGGAACACTGTCAAAGCTTCCATTTCTTCAAAAGGGTGGAATACACTAATATCCTCAAACATTTGTCCACAGCATGTGAATCATTTACAGGAATGTCACGAATTTGATTCGCTACTTAGCGGCGCTTGTGAATGTAGCGGCAGAGTGAACGCAGGGCCGGTTCCAGTTCCGGTGTGGGCAACAAATGTCGTAACTCCTCAAATACAAGTTTCCGAAGGTAAGAAGGGAAAAGAAATGAGGTGCACAACAATGGGAGACAAGCCGAGCCGAGTCGAACCAGTTCCATGTAGAAGAAATGCAGCAGTAGAGGAATTAGTAAAGCGTCTTTAGTTTCACTTTCACTGTATGCGCCCCCCCCCCCCCCCCCCAGAACCGCACCCAGGGTCATCTGTTCTTATTATTTGTACAGACTGTATATGTTATATTTTCTGTGCAGAGATGGAAATATAAAAGACAGTTAATGCAAACACACCTGTTTGTACTCTTTTATTCCCTCACCCAATGAGAATCGATAAGAGAATCGATAAGGAATCAGATCGATAAGCAATATCGATAACGGAATCAGAATCATTAAATTCTTAACGATTCTCATCCCAAATTGGAATGAGCGTTTCTCAATCAATCCACCAGGGGACGCTGCTCTTAATTAACCATACTGGACAAATACCACGAGGAACAGTAAAGAAGAGAGTAAATAATAACAAACACAGCGACGACAGAGGAGGTAATACTGATGTGGATGCTAATGTTGATATTGATGAGGGTCGTTGTCATAAATATATCAGTAGTTTTTCACTAACTCACACAGTCACTCTTTGAACAGATCTGCTACCTCCACGGTTCCCAGTGGTACCGCTCCGAATTGTCCGTCTGGAAAGCATCCAAAAAGGAGATGGAATTATGTACAGAATGTATGCAGAGGATGGACAGAATGCTCCGTACCCATCTGTGTCTTTAACATAACTTTCAGTCGCCGTTACTTTTGTCACCATCATTTATTTTGAAAAATCTCCACACTGCTGACATTACTCCTCTACCATGTACCAGCTTCACAACTGTGAATGTCAAGCTGCTGTAAAGTGGTATCGCTGTGTTTGTATTGGAATGCTTTTACGGGTTCAAGTAGAAGTACGCATGTTCAGTATCGGACCGATACCTGATAGTGGTATCGGCATCGGTGCATCCCTAGTAAAATGAACACTAATGTGGGGCCCTGAGTAATTTTTATTATTTTATTATTACATTATTATAATATTATTATTATTATATTATTTATATTATGTATATGAATGCTAATGAACACTGCTCACCCCCCCATTATTGTTTATTATTTTCTTTATTGTTTTATTTATTTACAGAAGCAGCTGTTATATTTTAGGCATATTTTTGGTGGGTGGGGTGTGTGTGTGTGTTAGTGTGTGTTTATGGGGGGGTGACATTTAACAGTTAAGTGTCTGGAGTGTGTATCTGTGTTGCTGCATGGAAGAAAGTAAACTTAATTTTGAAAAATTCATGCAAGCCTTGAACTCAGTTTGCGTCCTAGTATCGAACACTAACTTCCCTCTAATGTGTAAATCAGATTTCAGTGTCAGAAACAGAACGTTATGACCCCTCCTGTCCACCCCTTCATGTTTTTGTTTTGTTATGTGAGCTGTGTGATATGCACCAAAAGATACAGCAAGGGGTCGTCCACTTTCTGCTAATTTTCCATCTATTTCAGCTGAAATCAGTTTTAATGTTTGTAGAGTGCACAATGACTATTTTTTCATTTATTTATTTGTATCAGACATGTAAAAGTCCATAGAGTATAATAAACAAACAAACAAACAAAAAATAATAATAATAATAATAAAAAGGGTTATATATATATATATATATATATATACATATATAAAAACAACACGCATGCACACACTATCTTCAATGGGTGTGTATGTTTACATGCACACTAATAATCATTTTTTCCCCTAATTCAGAAAAAGACAACATTCTGAATAACCTATTTACATGGTCAGTGAAAAGAACGTTCCTGTAATAATCCTGTTTACATGCAGCCATGCATATCTCATTAAAAATAATACTGTTCACTGGTGGCAGATGTTCCACTGTGTGAACTCAGCATGTTTCTTTTTGTTCCATCTTACACCTTCTGGTAAAAAGGTTAGCTTTCTGACCCTTGCTCATATCTATAAACTTGTTTCTTATTTCAACCAGAAATGTGGATGCTTCTTTGACGCACAAATTAAATTGATTTTCTGAAGGCGGTGTATACATGTCTAAAGAATTCTCATGGAATCAGAATAATATTGGCAAATCCTTCACATCTGAGTCTGAAAAAGCTCTATTCAGAAAAAGGGCAAATATAGAATATTCGAGCGGAATACGCAGTTTACATGATGCCTGTCAAATTCACAATAATAGTGGAATATTGTAAATGTATGTAAATGTACTCACTGATGCCAAATAAATATTAAGTACATTATTCCTTTATCGGGCTAGTGACTATTTTTGGTCATTTCCCCACACATTACAAGACAGTGACAGTAACATTTACAGTGAGGCAACAATCTCAGGTCCAATGTGGTCTACAGGGTCTGTAAGGTCCACCTCTGCATGAACAGTGAGTGTACCTGCTTTGTTAGGTACCATGAAGTAATGGTACTAATGTAAGGAATGATGTTCAAAGGGGTAGTGTGGATGTGGACAGGGGTCTGGACCAGCACTTATGTTGTTCTAATGTTCAAAAATATGTTTTTCTTTTCAAAAAAAAGTTTTTCTTATATCTTTTTTTATATATACTTGTTGTATTTTTTTTATTTTATTTTTTTTTATGTTTTTTGCCACACACTGGCAAGGAGCCAAATTTGGTAACTTCATTAACCTTGATTTTCTAAATGACAATACATTTTTTTTTAAAAATTGCACGAAAGGGATAAAGTCTGGATATATCCTCCAATAACGCACTAAGGTTGGAAATTTGAAGTTTAGCCCTCCGGTATCCCATCCAGTGAGGCCCTTTTTGGCACACTTGTGGAATAATGTCAAAAAAATCTTCATACAGTTTGTTTTTCATTCTTTTACACTTTTTTTCTATTTCATCAACTTGAGCCGTAAATATAAGTACCAAATACTCAATAACTGTCACATTTTTTTAACCCTTTAAAGGCCGTGTTTGTAATGTAAACAAACCTTTTTCTTTGGATGCAAAAAACACAAAAAATGATTTTTTTTCCAATATACTACATAAAAAGTGGATCACATATTATTTGATTTTTGCAGCCTGGCATATGTCAATGATTAACAGCAACATTGGTTAATTTGCATTATTATTTTTGGCGCTAGGTCGAATGTTCAAAAATACTAGCATCTGTCACCAAGTGTGCCAAAATGGCCCACCTATAAATCCAACTATTAAATATTATATATTGATTTATTTTTCTGCTCTAATTTGATTTTATTTTTGTAAATCAAGGTCAGCCCTAATCATACATATCAAATAATCATTCATTTTAGATTTTTTTAACCCTTTAAATGATCTCTTTTCATCATGATGTCACTACATTTTTTGATGCAAAAAACACAATTTTTTTTTTTTTTTTTTCAAAATACTACGTAAAAATTGGATTACATATTATCTGATTTTTGCAGCCTGGCATATGTCAATGATTAACAGCAACAATAGCAACATTAATAAATTCATTTAGACCCTCACCTCTCAAATGAATCCCAGATATCAGTAAAAACAGGATTTATGCCTTAATGGCTTTCGGATCAAAAACAGTGGTTATAATGGAAGAAATAGTGCGTTTTTGGCACACTTGGGAGACAGTTGCTAGTCTTGTTATTTTCTTTTGTTTACAATGTGCAAATTGTAGTTGGTGGCCAGAATCTTAAAGATCATGCAAAAATGAACGACTTTTGAATTCTTAACTTATTTGAATTGTGAAAAATAATATGAAGTTTTTTAACACGAAGTGCAAAGTGTGCCTAAAACGCGTACCCGAATACCGGAGGGTTAGAGTATTTTTATGAGTGCCCTGTAAAGGGTTAAAACAAAAATAATGAACCTGATTTGGAAATGCACCTTTACTCCAATTCCCTTAATTTATTCGAAGCGTCATGTTTTTGCATTTGTTGTACACATCTCGCTTATTGTGTTGCTTGTGTTTGTGTTTTTACTTGCATCTTGTATCCTGCTGTTGTGCCCTCTGCTTTGTCTGTCAAAAGCACTTTGTAAACTTTGTTTTTAAAAGGCGCTATATAAATAAAGCTATTATTATATAAAATACAGATATTTATGTTAAAGCGAAGGGAGTAAAAGTAACATGATAGAAAAATAAATAGTCAAGTTCACTGTACTTGTACGTTGTCAGTTCACACCTCTGCATATAGACATTTCATAGCTAAAAGGTCTGTACTGGAGTTCATCCATGAAAGTCCATGTTTTTATCTTACTTTAGATGAAATACAATCACACAGAAGTATGGCTCTGAGACAAAAGTTAGTTCATCAGCATGAAATAGTGAGAGTGACTGAGTTTCCACTTGACTATTTTGAGTCTACTGTACCTTATGAACTGCAGCACACGGGATGCCATTAGAGAAGGAGATTGCTTTTTAAGTGCTATCAGTACAGAGTATACTGTTTAATCTGAGGAGATTTATGGAAGGCAATCACCCAAGTAAAAATTGTAGATGCCATTTATCAGGCAGAATGGAAATTACAGCCATAATTTTCACAACCGGACACAGATGAGACCTTATAACCACATAAACCCCCTGGAGGTCCCTGTGCTCGTTTTTAATGTTCCTTCTCTGTGTTAGTGTGACCTGGAGGACTAGCGAGGAGGCTAACATGCTAGCCACCCCCCACCTCAGGGCTGCTCATTACCCAGCCCTACCATCAGACTGTCACAGTGTTAGAGGATCAGGAGGTAAAGCTGTATGGGCTAATGTGATTGAACCAGGTATGACATGTCATTTTTACTCTGACTGTTTTTATTATTCAACACTGCATGCTGGGTAATGGGTGTTTGTCAATCGTATTATTCCTCCTTGGTGCCACTTAAGTAACATTAAGGACTCGGTGGATCTAATTTACTAAAGGTTTGCTCATTTAAAAACGTGTGGAAATTAGACTCTGTACGCAAAAACACGTTGAAGCTTATTTACTAACAGGACGCACCGAGGTTTGCGTCTCTCAAATGGGCAAAATAGCTCATGCAACCCATTTAGCGTGTTTGCCTTGATGAATATGCAATATGGGCGTTTCTGCCAGAACGCGCAAAATCACTGGGAGGAGTAAACGCAAATATTTATTTAGTGCGCGTAATGTGATTTACCAAACTCTAAACTGATTGCGGTGGCTGATTTTATTTGATTGATATTTAGCGCGTCTGAAAGGCAGGTTTTAACTGGCATAGCTTCACACAAAACCGACTGCAGTTGTGGCGAGGATGCGGCATAGGCCCAACCAAAGGCAACACAGAACCAATCTGCCCAGATAGCAAATATTTTGGCAGTATTGTGGCATACATTTGGCATTTTTGACTTTCTTTTGGCATTATGAAAACCTTTAGGCTTAACTGTGGTATGATTAAGGTTCTCCATAATAGATATGGAGGCACCAGCAGTATATGGCTGAGTTCTGGCATATATGTGGTTAACCAAAAGACTGGGCACAGAGCGGGATCAAGTATAGGGATGGTATGGCATGTTTATGGCGAGCCAGAAGATTGACTAAAGAGCGGCAACATCTTATTCCATATATGGATGTGTTTAGGTTGTGTTTTGGCATATTTCTATAAAGCCAAAACACTGCGTAAAGAGTGAGGATTTCTACCCAGAAGAAAACCCTCATTTCATTTTAAAAGCATGATCAACACAAATTTTGGGTGGATTTTGGCCTCTTTTGGCCTCTCTTTGGTCAGTTTTGGCTACTTTTTGGCTGGATTATGGGGATTTGGGGCTTTTCTGGGACAATTATGGCTATATTTTGGAAGTCCACAATTAGTTTTGGGTGAATTTTGGCTTCCTTCTGGTTTAATTTTGGCTTGCCTATTTTGGACCATTTAGGGCCAGTACATCCACACAGAACTTTGCCAAATGGCATGCCAGTTTTGGGCCAGATTTAAGCCATAATGATTTTGCTAACTGGGTGTTCTGATCACATCAACATATTTTGAATGACGGAGGAAAAATAATTAAGACGTATGCACCCCCTCACCCCCTCACCCCCCCACCCCCCACCACCACCACCACCACTTTACAGGACTCTTCTAGCAAAGGCTACTTTTCCACTTGATCTGATGATTGTGATTAAAATATGCACAGACATTAGGCTACAGTGTGACAAAATTATGTGTGCCTCACAGTCATTCATCGCAAGGAGGAGTTATGCAATACTTTATGACAAAACTCCTCCAATGTTACATTTCCGTGCGTCTGGATCATTCCAGTCACTGTTACCATTAGTGCTGGCGTATCCCAAAGCAGTTGTTCCAGCGTATTGTCTCCATGACGACAACCAGTAGCAAATGCAAAATCCTCATTTAAATAGGGCGGTTTCCAAGACGTTGCACCTGTTGTCATTTGTGCAGTAGGGCTGAAAGATATATCGTTATCGTATCGATATCGAGATATGAACGTTCAAGATATTAATATCGAAAAAGTAACGATACAAACGATATAGACTTCCCCCGCACTCGCCCTGCATGTACAGCTCTGGCAGTCACAACAAATTTCATTTATTCATACTTTATATTAATGTTGATGACTGGCAGTGAGTTCTTATAAATAAAACTGCACTTTCCACATTCTTTTGTATTATGATGTTTGTATTTTTCTGAAAAATGCTTGGTTTTCACCGAACCCGTAGTCATATCATATCGTATCGATATCGAGATATCTGGCATGAATATCGAGACATGAAATTTTGTCCATATCATTCAGCCTTATTGTGCAGGCAATCTTAGTTTATCACTTGTGACACGCAAATCAATAGCGTGCGCAGTTTTTAGCGCGAGCAAGCAAATTGCACCCGTTATTTGCGATCTTAGTAAATCAGGCCCAGTTCATCTCTACTCAAGCTCAGTACACTGTCTGTACACCCCCACCGACACCCACCCAAGTGCTGCATATGAAGTGTTTGTTTATATGTGTTTTAATGATGTTCAGATAAGAATGACAGCAAAGCACAGAAAGATGGGATTTGGGTGGGGCGAGGTGGGGTGGGGTGCGGTGCATGCCTCACCCCCACCTCCTTGAAAGCCTTGGTGCCTTTGAGCCTCCTCACTGATGAATAACCATGTCACAAAAAAATGGATGTTTCAAGTAAAAGCACCCTGAAAATACAGTTTAGAACAGCACAGCAGATGAAATAGGCTGTAAAATGGACCATCCATCATATTGTCTAACAAAAACTGACACATGGGGAAGGGGTTTAAGGCACTTTTCATTAGGCTTCTGCAGCACTGGCTATCCAGATCACAAGACTAAATAATGACCTCTGCACCAAAAGTGTTTTCCAACGAATAGGAGACAGAAGACATACTGTACTCCATGCTCCCTCCATCTTGCACCCTCTCTCCCTCTCCCTCTTATTCTCTCTCTCTCTCCCTGCAGGAAATAAAATGCCATCTATTTTCCCTTGGCCTGTCTGCCTGTTCTTTATATAAATCCCTGCTCTCTGGCCAAAGACAGTGAATGATATAGATTGTTCTTGGAAATGTACAGCAGCACAACCCTGCAAGAAAATTTCCACAATAAGTGTCCTTGACTTTAAATCTATTGAGACTGGTTGGTTCAGAAGATAAAATTATTTTAGAGAGTCTGGCAAAGTTCCTCTGAAAGGAAAAAAAAAAAAAGATGCCTCCAGTGTAACACAGGCATCAGAGGTAATGAATGCATTGATTTGCATGTGTGCTGCTGATATGTAATTATGATGAAGTGACGGAAAATGTACCGCCATATGCAGGATCTTTTAACAAGCTGTGTGTAAATGGATTGCAGTTTTAGCTCAGTGAATAACTTAACCACCTGTCTTGTTTACAGACCTTAGTGTAGGTAATGCACCATTAACAGACAAACCTCATATGACACTTGAAAATACCTATCATGATAAGTAAATAATTAAAGATAACTTTTGTGCATGAATTATACAAAAAGCATAATTAGTTTTAAATAGTGCTGTCAAACGATTCAAATTTTTAATCAGATTAATCACAGGGTTGCTGCGGGTTAATTTCAATTAATCACAATTAAATATTAATTCTGTTCTTCTGCGCTGCATATGGGTTAAAGGTGGGGTAGGAGATCTTAAAAAAAAAAAAAAAAAAACGTTTGAGCAAGCTACATTTTGAAAATACTGTTAATACTGATTTTAATACTGACCATAAGTCTTCTATTAGTTTATGAGACACCTAGGATAGCTCTTCAGTTTTCATTGTCTTTCTAACCACAGGCCTAGATATGAATGTTTACTCTCAGTCAGTCTCTCAATTCTGCATGTTTTGTAAGCTACTTTGTCTCTAACGATGCCACAAGATACAGCATAACCCAGCTCCCCAAAACTTCCCAGGACAACTCCAAGGTCTTACATTCTGTCTGTTTGTATCTTATTTTCTTTCTTCTGCTTAGCGACAGCGTCATACATCATATTAACCAATCACATTTAAGCTTAGTGCAGGCTACTGTAAGTTAGACTGACTTCCTGGACAGGTCAGAACTGACTTCTGAGAGAGGGCGAAGCTTCGTCTGTCAGTTTCTCACTTGTGCACAATAAAGGAAGGCCTGATTGACAACCAATCCATTCTCCACAAATTTCTTTGTTGTTTACGCCTCCACAACGATACACAATTCAAAAGTCCCCACCCCTTTCTTCAGACATCCCCCTGAAGCCACACCTCCACAGTACTGGCATGCGTAATGCTTGTTCCCGAGGGTTCATGAGCGCCGCACAGCATAAATTCGCCCAGCTCCGACCCCGATCTATGCATATCTCATTCAGTCTCCTCCAACCGCACCACTCCTATAGAACAGCACCAGTTCATACCTATCTGACAAGTGTTACATTTCCTTGGGATTTATGTTAATGACAAAACAGTTTGCAGGTGAACTTTCCATCCTAATATAACTAATATAGCCAAGCTCTGGCTTGTTTCCTATACAAGTGCTCCAAGCGTCTGAGAACGCAAGATTCATGCACGAAGAGGGGTACGTGCAGAGGGGGGAGGGACAAATGGCAGTTGAGTTTGATAGACATACCACCGTTCAATCATTTCGACGGGCCGGTTAAAATGACTGGATGTTGTTTTTTCAGTCCTGTCCGTTCCACAGGTGACTAAATTTTTTTTATTTTTGTGTTAGAGCATTTAATTAATTGGTTGTAATCGGGGTGTGAAGGGGATTTTAAGCTATATAGTAAAAAATACTCCAGGAAAACACCTCCCACCCCATCTTTAATTTCGTTAAAAATTTTTAATCAGATTAATCGTGATGATGGATTAATTAACACGTTCATTTTGACAGCCCTAGTTTTAAACATCTGATTTAACTCCTCAAAGCCTCATCTTTATTTTTAAGGTTTAATCATTCTGAATGGTTCTTTTTAATTAAAAGGCCATGGATTTAGTTATTTGCAGATTTTTTTTTTGGCCAATCCTCATCAGGAACACTGAGTAGGTTGTGTAACTGTTTCTGGACACTTAAAAGTCTCAACAAATCAATTCTGATGTTGTTAAATTAAAAAAAAGAAAAAAAAAGAAAAAGTGAAGCACAGTGGAAAACCACAGAAATATCAAACACACTGGAAGAAGACACCAAGGAGTTCAATGTCCTGGAAGACATTCCTCTTAATTTGACAACAGTACCACATAGTTTCTTAAGCTAAGGTTGAACAGTCAAAATAATGATCTTATTATTTCTCCTAAAGAGTTTCCCTTTATCTCAATTGAAAATGTCATGAAATCCAGGAATTATATAAGTGGAAGATGTGCATTCATTAACACTTAGGAAAATATAACCTTGATGCTTAGAGAATCTGACTGTACTTACACTGGGACACATAGCTAGGTAACAACAGATGGTACTGCAGCGGTCTACTGTGGTGAAGCTGCAGTGATCCAAAGCCAGACTACTAAAAGTACATTTACCTACTCCTCACTTTACGTTCTTATTGCATTGTTTCATGCAGGCTATAGTGAAAAATTGCACTTCTTTTCAAAGCTTGTAAATGAAACAGTTAAACTGTAAAGTAGTTATAAAAGTTGAATGAAATGGTTGTCAGATTCAAGACAGTGGTTGATGCTCACTTTGTGTCCCATTCGATTCCCATTAGTATTCTGTGTGAAATTAATCGCTAAATATATGCAAGATAGGCATAAAGTGTTAAGTTTTTGAAGTGTTAAGTTTATGCTTGTCTCAGTTTCTGTTTTAAGATTCAATCTGGATATATGTGAAGTATGTACAGCAGGAAAAAAACATTAACATTATCATTTAGAGCACTTATCCCATTGCACTTAACATGTCTTTAATCCTTTGGTTCAGACAATATGAGATTTATTGCATTACTTTTCTGATGTTTTAAACCATGTTTCATTCAACACATGTCAGATGTTTGTGCTTATTTTTGTCACGGGGTCAGGGGTCACACTAAATAACCTCTACAACCCATTTAGTTCAGTTTTTGTGTGTGTTTTTTGAAGGCTGGGCACATGTTTCCTGTATTTTCTTGTTATATGTAAAGAAAAGAAAACGAGAAATAAATGTGTATGCTCATTTCAACCCTGTAAAAACAACAAAGCTATTGTCTCATATCACTTTTCCTTTATACTATGATTAATGGGTAATAGTCAACTCACTTTAATATCCCTGTAGGGACATTTAATCTGTGTGTTTTACCCATAATACGTACAGCACCTAAGCATTAGCACTAGCAAGTACAGCTATTAGCATTAGCATTAGCACCAGTGAGCATGTAGAGCAGTGAGCTGCCATTAAAGATGCACCCTGAACTCATTTTAGGGATGTGTAACAAACAAATCCACTGCTATGGTGAAGAGTATAGGGCAAGTATTTAACTGGGGTAAAAAGAAAAATGTTCACTGTTACTGTATTTGCACAGTTTGCACTTTATTGCTCTATGTGCAATATAGAATGGGCTAATGGCAGCCAGTAATACTGGTAAAATATTCATCTTTGTTATGGAACAAATTTGTTCTTCAAAATAAATGTATTTTATTGTTTTAATTATTATAACAAGATAATTACACAATTTTATTTGGAAAAGTCTTGCTGAGTTTATTTGTGTTCTTCAAGTGAACTTTTCTGATGATTTTAACCCTTTCATGTATACAGGTATTGGACAGCTATTCTACAGCTGTTCTCTTGTATATTCATGGATTTTGTTTTTTTTTTTTTTTTTTTTTTTTTTTTTTTTTTTTTTTTTTAAAACACATATCTGTATTGAAGTTTGAAGACACTACATATCTTTTCTGACATGAATTGGTAACATTATGTATATCTCTCCTGAGCATAAATCCCCAGAATCACAAGCCCTCCCCATAGTTTTCACACAATTTATCAGTAAATACATGTTTCTGTGTGTCAAAAACTAAACGTGTGGTGTCCAGCTGAGTGGACATTTTTGCAACTTCATGAAAAATAGGTCCATAAGAATTTTTTTTCATTATTTTTTTTTTAAGTATTTTTTATTTTATTT